>NC_139697.1:94005421-94382921 GCF_964188405.1 Protomyctophum parallelum
CACATACAGAATGTGGTGGTACGTTTGTGTCACACGGTGTGCTTATAGATCTGCCATTCGGGTGTGGGGGGGGGGGGGATTTTTAGGTCTGTACGTTGGTTTCACAAACATTGAACTAGTCAAAAGTGTTGGCACAGAATGTACCATTAAAAAACTACTTTGGAATGCATGTTTATTTCATTTTTCTCCCTCCTTTTCCTGGAAAGCGACACGTTTGGACATGTGCGAGTTCTCCGCGCGACGACGGAGGAACGAGACACACGCGCGCGCGCATAGACGAGTGAGAGAGAAACAAAGACATGACAGAGAGAGAGAGAGAGAGCGCATCTTGGATTGAATAGAGGAAGTGAAAATTACTGCTCATCCCCAGCGGTAATGATACATCAGCGTTTGATTCGCCAATAATAACCCATTCTGAACGGGAACCCATTTTGGTGTTAGCATCATGTTGTGCTTTATCTATTGAAAAATAGCAGATCTACAAGCTCATAGCGCGCCACCGAGTGGCGCGCTACGAGCTTGTAGGTCTGCTATTTTTGAAAAATCGAAGAACGACTGACATTGTTTTGAATCTGATCTCAGGTCAGAATGGGTTAATCAGACCAGTGTGTGTCCAGCGGAAACCTCGTATGAATCTGATCTCAGGTCAGAATGGGATAAATATATTCAAATTACACTCGCAGGCAGCCGCCGGCTTCACACCAATTCACAGATAACACGCCAAATAGGATGGCATGTCTTTCCCCCCCCCCTATGCTGCGAGGAAAAGGCATGTCCACCAAACCCTCATTAGCTGTGGAAAATGAAAAACAAAGGGGAGAGGGGGAAATTGGCAGAACGCTGATATTTCATTTCAATTTATTATTATACAGCTGTTCACCTTTGTTATCATTATGTGTCAATTAGGCAGGCCAGGAATGTTGTTTTGTGCAACGATTCATATGTTGGTCCGTAAACTTGTTGTCTCCACCAGGCCGAAGGCATGGGGAGAGAGTATGTTTTGCACTCCGTCCGTCCGTCCGTCCGTCCGTCCGTCCGTCCATCCGTTACCTGCTAATCTCCGGCACCGTTAACCCGGTCGATGCCAAATTTTGCACAAACACTCCCTGGATGCCAAAGATGAACCTCTGCCCCAAGTTTTCCAGAACGGCCTGTTATAGCGCCACCAGGAGGCCGACTTTTAAAAAACGCATTTCTTTATATTGTTTCTCCTGATTTTGTCCGAAAATCCCGCAAATCGTTACACACTATATCTACAGCCATGTGTTCAAGATGGATCTGTCCGATATTTCAGATTCCATCCTAATTGGCTAACATTGGCTTTCAAAGTTTGCAGGATTGGCCCGTTTTGAACAATTGGCCGGAGCGGAGCTTGCAATTCACTTTCTTACTAGGCTGAGGAATATATCTCACCCTTTTCACATTGGCCTGTTATAGCGCCACCAACAGGTGGATTTTTGCAAAATACATTTTTGGAACAAAATGCCTCAAATCATCCAATTCACCCTTTGTCAAGTCCCGCCCGTGGTTGTGCCCCTCTTCGCACCCATTGGTTGCTGTTTCGTGGGTGGACAAAAATCCTCTCTCTCCATCCACTACCATTGAAATAACGTGTTTTTCAGTTGCTTCGTGTTGATATTCTGTGTGTTCAATTCTTATTTTAAACTTGGTGTCAGTAAAGAGGAACATCACAGGTGCAACATGGTGACTGGGAATATCATGTTTGTTTTTAGTCTTTTCCAAAAATGATGTTATTGCAAATTCAACATAAACAAGGCAGAACCAGGGCGGAACAAGTCAGAAATAGCCTGCTGGTTAGTCAGTCAGGAACCAATCAGAAGTCTGACAAATTGTGAATTGCCATCCAAGGCGTAGGAAGAAATGTCACCCTTTTCACAATATAGCGCCCCCAACTTTTTCTAGTTTCAGCTGGGTTTGTCTTTTGCCCTTTTTTTTTAGTCGCTGTTGATGGAGACATTGACAGGCTGTCCTACTGTCTGTCTCTCCTACGCCGTCTCCCTCTCAGCTGTCCTCCGGTCTGTCTGTCCTACACTGTCTCCCTCTCAGCTGTCCTACTGTCTGTCTCTCCTACACTGTCTCCCTCTCAGCTGTCCTACTGTCTGTCTGTCCTACACTGTCTCCCTCTCAGCTGTCCTACTGTCTGTCTGTCCTACACTGTCTCCCTCTCAGCTGTCCTACTGTCTGTCTGTCCTACACTGTCTCCCTCTCAGCTGTCCTACTGTCTGTCTTTCCTACACTGTCTCCCTCTCAGCTGTCCTACTGTCTGTCTTTCCTACACTGTCTCCCTCTCAGCTGTCCTACTGTCTCCCTCTCAGCTGACCTACTGTCTGTCTTTCCTACACTGTCTCCCTCTCAGCTGTCCTACTGTCTGTCTTTCCTACACTGTCTCCCTCTCAGCTGTCCTAATGTCTGTCTCTCTACACTGTCTCCCTCTCAGCCTTCTGTCGGTCTCTCTTACACTGTCTCCCTCTCATCAGCATAGACAGGCTTCATTGTTAGCGCTCCACATGGCGCGTAAGCCTGTTTGGTGTTTTTTTCTTGCGGTGGCTAAATCAAACAGTGCAGACAGTGTCATTAACCTCAGGCGTTGAGTTCTCAACGTCTTAGTCCCACATGAGAGGGATTATGTTGTGTGCTAATCAGTTATCTGTGGTGTACAGTAATTCACCCGATATGGCCTTATTTTGTTCAGTTAAACATATAGGACTATGTATCAATCTTCACACTGGTGGAAGAAGTACCGGTAGATGTTTCACGTAAGTAAGAGCATTTCTACAGTAACTACTCTCAGTCACAAGTAAAAGGCACGCTGTCTTTTTCAGTTGAGTGCAAATGTATCGGCATCAATAATACTACTCACAGTACAAATTGTACTTGTCGTGCAGAATTTCACAAGTTAGAATATCTGGAAAGTAGAGTGTCAACGATCCTACACATTGTGAGATAACACGTTTTCAAATACATTGAGTGAAGTGAAGTGCAATATTTGCGATTTGAGATGTAGTGGAGTAAAAGTAGCCGATATTGAAAAGTGGACATGCCCAAGTAAAGTGAACGTAAGCTTAAGAACCTAACAGTGGAATATCTCTCTGCAGAGGAAACTATAATATGTGTATACACTATAGAGTGCTATGTCTACATAATGTGCTATTTAAGTTACATGAGTTGAGCCTGTGCATACGCCTGTAGGAGGTCGAGGCCAGGGCAAGCACTACGGCAAGTGCACACATTCACACACCGATGCAGAAGGAAACCACGCAAGGCACCGACTTGCACATCAGGAGCAATTAGGGGTTCAGAGTCTTACTCGAGGACACTTCGACACTAACCCTGGGGGAGCCCGGGTTCGAACTGGGAACCTCACGGTTCCCGTCCGGTGGGCCACTCTATACCCCTGATCCACCGCCGCCCCCAAAGGGCCCCTATAGCCGCAGAGTGGCTGTAGATTGACGGTCCGGTCCTCCTGGTCATTAGTGTGGCTGTAGATTGACGGTCCGGTCCTCCTGGTCATTCGTGCGGCGGCTGATGTGGAGAGCAGCGAGGCCGAGTTCATTTTGGGGAAAGCGTGCGCAAAAAGGTGGCTTTAGTTTGAATGCAAAAAACCCTCGTGGATGACTTTGTGCTTCGTGTTATCAATATCGTGTTCCCTCTCGTTGGCCGGCCAAGGTCACTTAGAGAGAGAGAGAGAGAGAGAGAGAGAGAGAGGGGCAATAATGAAATAGCGTGTGTGTTTGCGTGCGTGTAAAACCAGACAATAAGGAGCTTTGCTATAGGGACATTGTTTTGTCACTATGAGGGAAAGGGTCATTGTATGTATTTCATGAATATGTACAGTACTACTGTATAGAGTTATTGACAAGCTTGTATTGTGCTGTGTGTGTGTGTGTGTGTGTGTGTGTGTGTGTGTGTGTGTGTGTGTGTGTGTGTGTGTGTGTGTGTGTGTGTGTGTGTGTGTGTGTGTGTGTGTGTGTGTGTGTGTGTGTGTGTGTGTTTGTGCACGCATGTGTGTGCGTGTGCGCGGAACAATATACTAAATGCACCACTCACTGTGTGGGAGTTCTAGTGAGGGCTTGCATTGTCGCCCGCGAGTCCCCATTGTCTCAGTTTCATTGTCCTTCGTCGAGTGCCACGGACACTATGTTGAATTGTCTCTGAAACGGAAAGTCAGTCCAATCCAAAGCTCTTCCCACGATGTCCAATTAACCACTTAAGCTTTCACATAAAATAGCAGATAATCTTAAATACAGCGACAGCGCATTGCGTTGCAACGCGTTGTGAGCTTGACGATCTGCTATCCTCCCAAGTTTGGAGTCAACTCGGGTCCGATTAACTAAAGAGAGTTTAAGTTACAAAAAACAAAACGAAAAATCGTAGTCATTATTTCCACAATATCCAACTAAGGCGTTTAGCCACATTATGCATACTGTAAGTGTATCGTTCAGCGGAAGCTCTCGCTCCCGGATACAGTTTGATGAACAATGAACAATTTGGCTCTGAAAATACAATGAGGAATAATAATATAGGAAAATATGAGAATGCTGAGAAAATAATGTGAGGCTTTAAAACAGTGTTTTTGTCTGTGAAGGAGGATTAAATATATACTATAGCGAATTCTTCTCTGAACAGTTTTAATGGCTTTCTGTGACAGAGAGGTTTGACGATAAAGAGGCCAGTTCTCTCAAACAGACACTGACAATGTTAGATCTTTATTCATCTTATTTATTCATCTCTTTATTTTATTTTTTGTTTATTTATTTTATTATTATCGGCTGTTTTCGGCAAAGATATACATACATATATACATATACATACATATTAAAAAAAGACCGCTGTTTCACTGAGAATAGAGGCTTCAAGTCATTAAGTGAGGTTTCAAGTGGTTAACTGTTGCCAGTGTTGGAAAAGTTACTCAAAAACGGTAATACTAGTGCACATTACTAGAACTGTAAAAAACTGTATAGTGCTGTCGCCTCACAGCTAGAAGGTCCTGGGTTCGATTCCTGCTGGGGACGCTGTGGGCGTGTTCTCTCCTCTGTGTAATCAGTGCCCATACGCGAGGTGGGGGTTGGCGAAAGGGCCTTTCTGTGTGTGGTTTGCATGTTCTCCCGTGTCCCCTAGGGTAGGTACCCTCACAAAAGACATGCATGAGTAATTCTGGTCTCTAAACTACCTCCCCCTGGCCAGACGGGGAAAGGAACCGGTCGGAAAAGAAGCATGGCTTGGACTCCTCATGCATAGAAGGAAACATGAGGTCAGTCCGCTGCCCACCCAGGTTGGCAAAGGAAGTGTAGCGCTCAGGAATACATTAGATAATTGACATTGGGTGAAAAAATGGGTTGCAAAATCATGCGATAAAAATTATATAAAGAATATATATATATATATATAATATATATATATATATATTTATTTGTTTTACTTGCCAAAAGTAACTTTTTACTTCTCGCACTACCCACTTTGTTCGGAACGGTTTGAGGCCCGCCCTTCCTTCCAGCATCCGATAATTCACACGTACAGACAAGTGCGCATCGTTCCCATATCCGCTCTAGAGTCTAGAAGATCTGCAGCCTGCAAAGCAACTCCACTCCAACAACCCCTAAGTCTACCATTATAAATAAAACACTGCACGGCTCGTGAAAATAGTAACTAGTTACTTTGACTGACTGTTGCACCGTCTGCTATAGTGTTGTGTGACAGTGACTGATGTTGACTGGTGTTGTGGTGTCTTGTTACGGGGAAGCAGCTTTTTGCTTCTACGGGCCGTCGGCATGGAACAAGCTCCCACTGTACCTTCGTCAGGCAGCCTCTGTAGACATTTTTAAAGCTCAGCTCAAGACCCACCTCTACAACATTGCTTTTAAATGATCTTTTATTTTTTGTTATTCACGTCCTCACTGTATTGTATTACTGCTTGTTTTCTTTTTGGTTTTTTTGGGGGGTTTTTTATGTCGTTGCCTTAGTTTATCTGTTCTTATCTTTGAACCACTGCCTTCTCCTGATTTGACACTGCGTTATTGTCCTATTGTTTTAACTGCATGCCTGTTTTAATGCTGTTTTGTTTTGCTTTGGTTTTTATTACCTTTTTTGCTCTGTAAAGCACTTTGAGCTACATTTATGTATGAAAGGTGCTATATAAATAAAGTTTATTATTATTATTATTGTTGTTGTCTGTCCAGGCTGGAGTCTCCGACTCGCTTCCTGAGGATGGAAGCTCCCAAGGGCATCAAGATCCTGGCCGAGGCCGGAGACATCCAGGCCACCTGCCGCAACGAGCTGCGCCTGGAGTCCAGGGACGGAGAGGTAGGCTACTGTGCACACACACGCACGCACGGACGGACGCACGCACACACTTTAAAGGGGAATTTCTTCCTAACCATTTTTTTTTTTACAAATTCATGTTGATAATAATTGACAAAAACAAATATTCCTACCATCCTTCCTTCATTCCTTCCTTCCTACCTACCTACCTTCCTTCCTTCCTTCCTATCAACATTCCTTCCTTCCTCCCTTCCTTCCTTCCTTCCTTCCTTCCTTCCTTCCTTCCTTCCTTCCTTCCTTCCTTCCTCCCTTCCTTCCTTCCTTCCTTCCTTCCTCTCTTCATGGTTCATTCTCACCTCTTCCTTCAACTCTTCCAATCTCCTATTTCCTACAATACTTCCCCCTCTAAACTGTTTCACTCCATTTATTCTTCTTGTCTGTCTGTCTGTCTGTCTGTCTGTCTGTCTGTCTGTCTGTCTGTCTGTCTGTCTGTCTGTCTGTCTGTGCGCGTGCGTGCACGTTCTTTATCAGACTCAGTTATACTGTGAGGTTTTGGTCTGATGAAAGGGTCTGGGGCTGCTTGGTTTCAGCCGTGGTGTCGTGTCAAATGTGTTCAGATCAGGATGACGGGCGGAGGATTAGACAGAAACTATTTACAAAGTCCCACCTAACTCCGAGAGAGAGAGGGGGGGGGGGTGATAAATAAAAGAGACAGATAAAGAAACGGTGAGATAAGCTTGTATGTGGATGGTGACCTTGATTTATATCTTATGCCAATTCTAAAATAACAATGGCTTCTACAACACCAACAGTTCTGACTGACATGCTACTGACAATGATACTGACATGATGCTGACATGATACTGACCATGATAGTGATACTGACCATGATACTGAACATGATACTGACCCTGATACTGACATGATACTGACCATTATAGTGATTCTGACCATGATACTGACCAGATACTGACCATGATACTGACCAGATACTGACCATGATACTGACCAGATACTGACCATGATACTGACATGATACTGACATGATACTGACCATTATAGTGATTCTGACCATGATACTGACCAGATACTGACCATGATACTGACCAGATACTGACCATGATACTGACATGATACTGACATGATGCTGACATGATACTGACCAGATACTGACCATGATACTGACCATGATAGTGATACTGACCATGATACTGACATGATACTGACATGATGCTGACCTTGACATGAAGAAAGTGTACAAACCACTGATATACTGTACACCACTGTGTCAGATTGTGTGTGTGTGTGTGTGTGTGTGTGTGTGTGTGTGTGTGTGTGTGTGTGTGTGTGTGTGTGTGTGTGTGTGTGTGTGTGTGTGTGTGTGTGTGTGTGTGTGTGTGTGTGTGTGTGTGTGTGTGTGTGTGCGCGCGCGCGCGGAAGGTGACCTTGAATTGATTGGTATCTCAAACAGGTAGTCAACAGTTATTCTGTGCATGTGTTGTGACAGATCTCAGCAGGCTGTACTCTGCTGTCTCTCCTACACACTGTCTGTCTCTCAGCTGTCCTACTGTCTCTCTCCTACACTGTCTCCCTCTCAGCTGTCCTACTGTCTGTCTCTCCTACACTGTCTCCCTCTCAGCTGTCCTACTGTCTGTCTCTCCTACACTGTCTCCCTCTCAGCTGTCCTACTGTCTGTCTCTCCTACACTGTCTCCCTCTCAGCTTTCCTACTGTCTGTCTCTCCTACACTGTCTCCCTCTCAGCTGTCCTACTGTCTGTCTCTCCTACACTGTCTCCCTCTCAAGCTGTCCTACTGTCTCTCTCCTACACTGTCTCGCTCTCAGCTGTCCTACTGTCTCTCTCCTACACTGTCTCCCTCTCAGCTGTCCTGTATGTCTCTCCTACACTGTCCCCCTCTCAGATTTCCTACTGTCTGTCTCTTCTACACTGTCCCCCTCTCAGCTGTCCTACTGTCTGTCTCTCCTACACTGTCTCCCTCTCAGCTGTCCTACTGTCTGTCTCTCCTACACTGTCTCCCTCTCAGCTGTCCTACTGTCTGTCTCTCCTACACTGTCTCCCTCTCAGCTGTCCTACTGTCTGTCTCTCCTACACTGTCTCCCTCTCAGCTGTTCTAACGTATGTCTCTCCTACACTGTCTCCCTCTCAGCTGTCCTACTGTCTGTCTCTCCTACACTGTCTCCCTCTAAGCTGTCCTACTGTCTGTCTCTCTCCTACACTGTCTCCCTCTCAGCTGTCCTACTGTCTGTCTCTCCTACACTGTCTCCCTCTAAGCTGTCCTGTATGTCTCTCCTACACTGTCTCCCTCTCAGCTGTCCTACTGTCTGTCTCTCCTACACTGTCTCCCTCTAAGCTGTCCTGTATGTCTCTCCTACACTGTCTCCCTCTCAGCTGTCCTACTGTCTGTCTCTCCTACACTGTCTCCCTCTCAGCTGTCCTACTGTCTGTCTCTCCTACACTGTCTCCCTCTCAGCTGTCCTACCGTATGTATCTCCTACACTGTCTCGCTCTCAGCTTCCCTACTGTCTGGCTCTCCTACACTGTCTCTCAGCTGTCCTACTGTCTGTCTCTCCTACACTGTCTGTCTCTCAGCTGTCCTACTGTCTGTCTCTCCTACACTGTCTCCCTCTCAGCTTTCCTACTGTCTGGCTCTCCTACACTGTATCCCTCAGCTGTCCTACTGTCTGTCTCTCCTACACTGTCTCCCTCTCAGCTGTCCTACTGTCTGTCTCTCCTACACTGTCTCCCTCTCAGCTGTCCTACTGTCTGTCTCTCCTACCCTGTCTGTCTCTCCTACACTGTCTCCCTCTCAGCTTTCCTACTGTCTGGCTCTCCTACACTGTATCCCTCTCAGCTGTCCTACCGTATGTCTCTCCTACACTGTCTCCCTCTCAGCTTCCCTACTGTCTGTCTCTCCTACACTGTCTGTCTCTCAGCTGTCCTGTCTGTCTCTCCTACACTGTCTCCCTCGCAGCTGTCCTACCGTATGTCTCTGCTACACTTTCCTCCTAGCCTAAGCCTATTAAGACTCTCGCAAATGTATTTATCGATTCTGAAATTTCTGACATTTTCAATCTACTAGAGTCTAAGCTATTATTGTCTCCACCAGGCCGAAGGCATGGGGAGAGAGTATGTTTTGCACTCTGTGAGTGTGTGTGTTGTGTCTGTCCGTCCGTCTGTGTACAGCTAATCTCCGGCACTGTTAACCCTGTTGATGCCAACTTTTGCCCTGTGTTTAAAACCCGTAGGTCAGTAGTTTTCAATAAAAAAGGTGTTTTGATCTCTCTCTCTCTCTCTCTCTCTCTCTCTCTCTCTCTCTCTCTCTCTCTCTCTCTCTCTCTCTCCTTTCCTCCCTATGTCTCTCATCCAGATCTCCCTTGAGGCAAAGAGGATCAGGCTGCCTCACCTCCTGCAGGACGTCTCCTCCTCCTCCTCCTCTTCCTCCTCCTCCTCCTCCTCGACATCGGGTCGCCAGAAGGTGTACGAGGTGTGCGTCTGCGAGAACGGACGCCTCTTCCTGTCGCAGGCCGGCACCGGGACCACGTGTCACATGAGCAACAACGTCTGCGTCTGATTGGACGAAATGAAGAAGAAGAAAAATACAACAAAAAAAAAAAGAAAAGAAAATCCCATAATAGAATTCAGTGGTTTTCAAACTTTTTTTGTTTGTTTTGTTTGTTTCAATTTCAAAGACCCCTCTTCCCCCCTCCCATAATTCTGAAAGCGTCAAAATGCAAACCAAATGGACCCGTACGGGTCTATTGCGTTGAGTTACGGACCTGTAAGGGTCCTTTTGGTTGCATCTGTACACCCTCGGGAGTTACGGACCTGTACTTACGTTTTGGAAACCCCCGCCAGGAACTCTGAGGGTCCCCGGACCCCACTTTGAGAACCACTGATAGACATACAATTGAACTGTACAGACGGACAGACGGTACATGTCCATGGTTTATATACACGCGGGCAGGCAGGCAGACGGACACGCGGACTCGCCATTTATATATATATATATATAAATGCTTTATATGGACCGACCGACAGACAGACAGGCGGACACTGTCTGAACACATGGTGTGTGCACATGAACAGACACGCATTATGGCCATGTACATGCCAAACACGCACACGCACACACACACACACACACCGAACACGGCGGTACTCACATTGTACAGACACTCACTATCTCTGTGTAGAATTGATATTACGGTATGAACACACGAAAGAATCCTCATGGTTAATTTGATCCATTTATTCCTTATTTCCCTTATTGGTCATGAATGAGTTAACATTATGTTGACACAATCGCATACAAACTCACACGGGCAGTAAATTGTCTCCCAATTGTTCCTTATTTCCGTCAGTCGAGTCACAAACACAGCCACACACACACACACACACACACACACACACGGTGGAATGCCCCATGTTAATGTATCTATTTGTTCCTTATTCCCCCTGAGTCAATTCACATTCAAACATGCATACATGTAGTAAAACCCTCCGTTTATTTCCCTGACTCCAACACACACTACGCAGTCAGTGGTAAGGCGTACATTTTATCCTGTCACCCGCCCGTCCCCGTCCCCCCCTCTTATTCCCCTGAATCTTAACTTGGAGCGTTTACAAAATGCAGCCAAATCCATGCGGTTACATTTTTAAATGCTGGGCTCACTCAGATCACCTATATATAGAAAATGAAGAAAAAGGGCCATACACTCATAGCCACGATGCAGAAAAATGAATGAATTAATAAACTATTTTTTGGCTGAACGTTCCCCACATCATCCTCCAGCTCTTATCAAAGATAAGCCTCCTCCTCTGGTATCAGGGCAGATGAGCACACTGGACGGAACTGCAGGCGTTTCATAATGAACAGACTAGTGAAGAGGTCAGTTTCCCTAGTAACTAAATGCTTTCATAATGAACAGACTAGTGAAGAGGTCACTTTCCCTAGTAACTAAATGCTTTCATAATGAACAGGTAGTGAAGAGGTCACTTTCCCTAGTAACTAAATGCTTTCATAATGAACAGACTAGTGAAGAGGTCACTTTCCCTAGTAACTAAATGCTTTCATAATGAACAGACTAGTGAAGAGGTCACTTTCCCTAGTAACTAAATGTTTTCATAATGCCCAGTCATTCAGCTACTGTTTCTTTTAGAGCAGTAACTGGTGACTATTAGAGCTACTCAACGTATTGCAAAAGTTTCTTGGCCAACACTGGTCTCCAGACAGACAGACAGACAGACAGACTGACTGACTGACTGTGGAATCGAATGATAATGAGACAAATCTAAACACAAACACACACTACAGGCACACTACACAATACACAGTACACAAACACACATTCTAGCAGCTCTATAGCTGCCCCCAAATGTGGAGCCATTGTGGAAGTCCCCAATCACGTGTGTTATTGTTCTATAGCATAGTGCTTCCTTGACCTGACCTTCGCCCGTACATTTCTGTCAACTAAATCACTGTATTGTCACCCGGTCCTGGCGGCCCTCCGCTATGAATTAATTCACATTCAAACCGCTCCCAATAGGGAGGCACAAAATGGAAAGTGGGACTTGGCACAATGGCTGCATTTTGTCCACATAAACATTATGCAAAACCGCAGTAATGACATATTTACACACACACACACACACAGACACACACAAAAAGGTTCATTGTGGACCCCCCCCAAAGAATAATATAATTGTATGGCAACTGTATGGCCCCTTCTATATAAAGTGGCCACTAAAATATATGAACTCTATGGCCTAACAAGGCTATATGTTATCATTATACGGCCTATAAAGTGGTCCTACGGCTACACACAGAAACCAACCGGAACTGCTTTTTGTTTTGTTTTGTTCCAGAAAGAACCCTTCACCACTTGAACCCAATGCGTGTCTCCCAGGGCCCTGCACTTGATCCTTTTGTCACTCTGCACCGAATGTCTTCTCGTCATAGCGGGGCAGAAAATAGCAGGTCTATGTAGCGTCGCCATGCATTGTTGTGAGCTTGTTAGAGCTGCTATTTTCGGCAGATGTTCGCCTAATAACCCATTCCGTGCTATCCTCGAGATATCTCGTGGAAAGCTATTAATTCCATCTGATTTAAAAATGATTTAAAAATAGTATTTTACCTTTTCTTTGCCTCCGTTAGCTTCCGCCGCTAGCATCCATAGGCCTCTCATTGTGGAAACAGCCTACATGATAATCCGCGGCACACGTGCACGCGCATGGGGTTATTAGTGGTATTTATGCTTAGAATGGCATAACATGCCATGTTTATAGCATACTAAAACATTAATCCGAGCCACGCTAATCATGCTGCTGCTCTGGAGGCGATGGTCCGTCCGTTCCCTAGGCCTACACTACAGATCTACATCATTTCCGGCTTGGGCGGAAGAGACCCTTGTTCTGTGCTTATTTTGCATATTTCTCTGGCACTATCGCCACGATCTCGCCTAGAGGGCTGGGCAGTGATGTGTTAAGAACCAACATGTGTCTGTGTGTACTGTGTATGGCATCTGAAGTGGTTCTGTTATGGTTTCTGAGGTGATTCCGTATGGCATAACAAGGTACTATATGCGTCTAAAGAGGATCTGTCCTCGCCTACCGAGGTTCTGTATAGCCTCTAAAGGAATAGGTAAATAGGTTTCGTATGCCCTTTAAGCCCAAACCACAGCAAAGGGTCGGGTTGGGACAAAACTTTTGTTTAAGGTCAACCACACAAATGCAAGTTGCATTTGTGTGATTTACCTTACAATAATTATTGTGGTTTGGGCTTAAAAAGTTCTTACATGACCTAACAAGATTATATTTGGCTTCAAGGTGTTCTGTATGGCCTAAAGAGTTTCTATTATGTTGTATGTATATTATGTTTTTATTCATTAAGCCATAGAACTGATTACGTTTTTATTATTTCCTTTGGTATGTTTCAGCTTGTCGTGTCTGAACTGCCCTGAAGGACGACTTTCCTCGGCAAGGGCTATTTTGAAGTGATTTTGTTTCGTTTTATTTATATGAATTGATTGCTAAGTCTAAATCAACAGTGTGCAAACTCGCTGGTGGGTTTCTGAAGGATGTGTCCCGTGTGTTCATGTGCTTGTATTTTTGTTTGATATTTTGTTTTTGTTTTTTCTATGTCCCTTAATTGTCTTTCCGACCGGCTAACGGCAAAATTATGCATGACAGGGTCGCGTGTCGGAAACCGGTGGCCTACAAGCTCGTAGCTGATAGGCCACCCTGTGTTTGGCTACAAGCTTGTAGCTGATAGGCCGCCTCTGTTTGGCTACAAGCTCGTAGCTGATAGGCCGCCTCTGTTTGGCTACAAGCTTGTAGCTGATAGGCCGCCTCTGTTTTGCTACAAGCTCGTAGCTGATAGGCCACCTGTGTTTTTCTACAAGCTCGTAGCTGATAGGCCGCCTGTGTTTTGCTACAAGCTCGTAGCTGATAGGCCACCTGTGTTTTGCTACAAGCTCGTAGCTGATAGGCCACCTGTGTTTGGCTTGCACAATGCGATACCATTTCGCTATTCAGCCTTTTTTCTTTTCCTTTTAGCTACAAAAGGCTAAAAAACGAAACCATTTAATAACCGTTGTAGAAATGTCACACGCTAACTATCACAATACCTGGGATGGTCAAACTACTGTTTCTTGTACCGTACATTAAATAAAAAAGGGGAAAAAACAACAAGAAAAAGCCACTCTGCTACAAGAGGGATACTGTGCCTTAATGTCAATGCACTTGTGGCAGGTAGAAGCACACCACACAGACTCGGTTTCATTTGTCTTTAAAAACGTGAGCTAAAGTGTGTCCGGTACTCCGACTCACCTCTGCTCTATCTACGATCTATCCCACCCCAGCCCCCCCACCCCCCCTCATCCTCTGTGTGAAGGAATGCAAAGATCTACTGCCTCACTCAAGCCCTGGCTCCCTCTACTGGCAGGCCTTGGCTCGACATGTAGCTCATACACTCTACAAAAAAAGAACGACACAAGACAACCACGTGTTTATTGTTCTATTTCAACAGATTCCTTGTGCGTCTAGTATGGGACAACAGGTTACAGCTTGGCGTATTCTTTTTTTTTTCTGTTGTGACGCGTTATTGCCAGCTCATGTGTATACACTGTTGTTTATTTTATTTTATTCTTTAAAGGCATTTTGCTAACTCCAGAGCAACCCTACCAGCTACTAAAGCAGCAAGCTTTGGTTTATTGCTCAAGGACACTTGGAGAGGGCACAGCGTTCAACCCGGCAACCTTTATTTCCCCCCCATAACGCCCGACATGTAAGTGTTTTGCTATGCTAGACATGCGAGCTTCTCGGTGTCTGATGAACAATGACACGTTTTGGTAAGAGTGTAGCTCGTATTCACCACTTTCTTGTTCATTGTGTATGTACAGAATATTTTAAACAAATCATGTCATTTCAAAAAGACACTTATCTCACACCCCATCCAATTTCTCTTTTGAATAAATGTAAAAAAAGAAAAGAAAAGCTATTCTTTATCATGTTGTCCAACTTGGAAAGAGTTGTGTGTGTGTGTGTGTGTGTGTGTGTGTGTGTGTGTGTGTGTGTGTGTGTGTGTGTGTGTGTGTGTGTGTGTGTGTGTGTGTGTGTGTGTGTGTGTGTGTGTGTGTGTGTGTGTGTGTCAAAGTGGCACAGAGTGATAATTGAAAAAAGCTCATTCAGCACTACGTGTTTTATTCTTATTTTTTTACCAAAGAGCAAAACATTACAAAAAATAGATTATTATTATTCATTCGGTTAGCATGTAAGATAATTGTATAAAATGCTGGCCTGTTTAGAGAAAATATTTGTCTTGATTCTATACCCCTCCTGTTTTATCTACCTCCCTCTTTAAGACCCAGCCAATCAAACATCTGCAAGTCTGTGGGCAGTGATGGAAGACATACTGTAGATACTGTATCAAAAAGATAGAGATGCCTCATTGGCCGCTGCAGTTCATTGGAGTGTCTCCAGTGAAGGCAGGAAGTCAAGCGGAAAGTGCTCGAAGGCATTTGCTGAAGCCTTCAGCAGGCACGCTGCGTCGCTGCCCATGTGACGTCACTCGTGCGACTCCTCCATGTCTCTCGCTGCCACTCGAGTGACCACTGGCCAATGACAGCACGACTTTTCCAGGACTTCTGCTTGACAAGTTTCCGCTCGTGCTTCTGCTATATGCTTCGCAAGAAATTTCTGGGAAATCGTGCCTTACATTTTTTACACACGCCCCAGACCCGGAAGAGGCGTCTATATTTTTGAGTGGCGCTATATAGCCTCTCATATATACAGGTTTAATGGTTGTGTTTAGTTCAATGTTTGTTTTAAAAACGCCATTGACCATGAAGAGAAAATGTATGTCACCTAACCATATAGCAACATGAGTTAGACTTTAATATATTAGCGCCCCTCACTTCACATGGGTGTGATCTTTATGTCTATGATGGAATAAGTACTTTTTAGTTAAGTATCAATACCACACAATAGAATTGTCAAGTGCCTGCATTAAAAAAGTGTAGGCATACTTGGAACAAAACATAGTTTGCATCAACATATTCATACTTATTGTCTCCACCAGGCCGAAGGCCTAGGGGGAGAGTATGTTTTGCACTCCGTCCGTCCGTCCGTGTGTGTGTCCGTGTGTGTGTGTGTCCGTCCGTCCGTGTGTCCGTGAGCAGCTAATCTCGGCCACCGTTAACCCGGTCGATGCCAAATTTTGCACACACACTCCCTGGATGCCAACGATGAACCTCTGCCCCAAACTTTCCAGAACGGCCTGTTATAGCGCCACCAAGAGGCCGCTTTGTGCAAAACAAGTTTTTGCACAGTACACCTACAGATTTTGTCCAAACATCACGCAAATTCGTACACAGTCTCTCTAGAGCCATTCAACGAAACCGGTCTTTCAGATTTCCAGAACGGCCTGTTATAGCGCCACCAGGAGGCCGCTCCAGGAGGCCGCTTTGTGCAAAACAAGTTTTTGCACAGTACACCTACAGATTTTGTCCAAACATCACGCAAATTGGTACACAGTCTCTCTAGAGCCATTCAACGAAACCAGTCTTTCAGATTTCCAGAACGGCCTGTTATAGCGCCACCAGGAGGCCGCTTTGTGCAAAACAAGTTTTTGCACAGTACACCTACAGATTTTGTCCAAACATCACGCAAATTGGTACACAGTCTCTCTAGAGCCATTCAACGAAACCAGTCTTTCAGATTTCTCAGACTCCATCCTGATTGGTTAAGATTGGCTTCCAAAGTTCACAGGAGTGCTCAGTTTCAAACAAAATGCTGCAAATCATGAACACATCGCGTGATTTCCGTGAAATTGTGCACCCACATTCCCACTAGGCAGAGGACGAAATGCCACATGAACAATTTCAACTCAGCCTCAAGGTGGCGCTATAACTGGCCGAAAAGTGTTTTTACCTCTAACTGCACGGATCTGTGGATAACTTTGTATGCCAACTCCCTAGAGGCCAAGGAAAAACCTTTGCCTGGAATTCTTCACATCTGCTCATCCTGGTGGAGACCTGTGCCCAGTAGGGCACTTTTTCTAGTTTCAAGTTATTTCTTTAATGTGTAAAATAAATTAGCAGACATACAGTACATGCATCAAAACATGTGAATTGTACTCTTTTTCTTTTTTAAGGGATGCTAGCTCCTCCTATGCCCAGCTCTGTCTGTCTGTGTGTACCCCATAGCGATGATTTGATTGGCCAGCGCTCCATATCGATGATTTGATTGGCTAAGCAATGTACGTATTGAGGATAAAAAAGTGAGGACAGAAAATTAAGGCCACAAGTGATTATTGGAATTAAGGCCACAAGTGATTATTGGCCTCGAGGATTGGATTTGATGACGAGAGAATAAATGACTTGAGGATAAATAGTGACAAGTGAGGACGCCAATTGTGATTGGCCGGAATGTGATGATGTATGATGACAAGAGCGCCCCTCACTTCACACGGGTGTGATTTTTTTTTTAAACTGCAGGCAAAATTGAGACGTCATGAAGGAATCTGTGACAACTAAATATTCTCAAAGCCAATATGTGAGATTCCTGAGCTCCTCTAGCCCATTCTGACCTGAGATCAGATTCTAAAAATGTCTTCTACATCCTGACAGTTTTCCATTCTGACCCGAGATCAGATTCTAAAAATGTCTTCTACATCCTGACAGTTTTCCATTCTGACCTGAGATCAGATTCTAAAAATGTCTTCTACATCCGGACAGTTTTCCATTCTGACCTGAGATCAGATTCTAAAGTCTTCTACATCCTGACAGTTTTCCATTCTGACCTGAGATCAGATTCTAAAAAATGTCTTCTATGTCAGTCGCTCTTCGATTTTTCAAAAATAGCAGACGTACAAGCTCGTAGCGCGCCACTCGGTGGCGCGCTATGAGCTTGTAGATCTGCTATTTTTCAATAGCTAAAGCACGACATGATGCTAACACCAAAATGGGTTCCAGAATGGGCTAGTCTAGGACACGTGAAAGAGTTCCAGTCCTTTGATGATCAGAAGATAACAGGCTAGAGTAGAAAAGCAGAAAGTATAAACGGAGAAGGAAAAGTTCCCCTCTGGCCACGTGCATGCATGTCCCCATGAGGTCCTCTGTGAAGTAGGGATCCCAGGGATGGTGTGTCTCATGTGTGTCTCATCTCAGACCAATGTTTCCCAATTGGGACAGGAGAACGTCACAGAACTGGGTTTTCAAATGCATAACCGACGGCAGCACATTTTTGATTGAATAGCCACCCCATAAGCCAATCAAAGGGTGTGCATTAGTGAGAAAAAGTACTGATATCTTAAGAGTGCTAAAGTTCTGAAGCTTAATTCATGCGACACCCGACGCATAACAAAGTATAAATTGAGCGCATGGGGTTTCACCTCGTTCAAATGCTATAAATGCGTTGAAAGGGAAGAAATCACAATCGGAGCATTGAATGCTGACCTATACCAAGATCTCAGTATAGGCTGCATTCTGTGCGTTGAGCATGGCTACTGTTACAGCGACGACGCACGGTGTCGACTGACTTACGTGGCCGGTTAAGACTATGAGGTTAGGGGACTTACGTGGCCGGTTAAGACTGATATGAGGTTAGGGGACTTACGTATCCGGTTAAGACTGATATGAGGTTAGGGGACTTACGTGTCCGGTTAAGACTGATATGAGGTTAGGGGACTTACGTGTCCGGTTAAGACTGATATGAGGTTAGGGGACTTACGTGGCCGGTTAAGACTGCTATGAGGTTAGGGGACTTACGTGGCCGGTTTAGACTGATATGAGGTTAGGGGACTTACGTGGCCGGTTAAGACTGATATGAGTTTAGGGGACTTACGTGTCCGGTTAAGACTGATATGAGGTTAGGGGACTTATGTGGCCGGTTAAGACTGATATGAGGTTAGGGGACTTACGTGTCCGGTTAAGACTGATATGAGGTTAGGGGACTTACGTGTCCGGTTAAGACTGATATGAGGTTAGGGGACTTACGTGTCCGGTTAAGACTGATATGAGGTTAGGGGACTTACGTGTCCGGTTAAGACTGATATGAGGTTAGGGGACTTACGTGGCCGGTTAAGACTGATATGAGGTTAGGGGACTTATGTGGCCGGTTAAGACTGATATGAGTTTAGGGGACTTACGTGTCCGGTTAAGACTGATATGAGTTTAGGGGACTTACGTGTCCGGTTAAGACTGATATGAGGTTAGGGGACTTACGTGTCCGGTTAAGACTGATATGAGGTTAGGGGACTTATGTGGCCGGTTAAGACTGATATGAGTTTAGGGGACTTACGTGTCCGGTTAAGACTGATATGAGTTTAGGGGACTTACGTGTCCGGTTAAGACTGATATGAGGTTAGGGGACTTACGTGTCCGGTTAAGACTGATATGAGGTTAGGGGACTTACGTGTCCGGTTAAGACTGATATGAGGTTAGGGGACTTACGTGGCCGGTTAAGATAGAGTTATAGTGAGCGTCGTCGCGTCGCTGCTGTCAAAACGGTAGCCGTGATCAACGCACAGAATGCAGTCTACTGACATGTTGGTAGGTCATTAGAGCATTAAATGCTCTGATTAAACGTCCGTCTCAATGAGTTGATACCATTCCATGCGGGTGACCTCGTCGGTCTGAGCGAGGCTTGAGAGACTGTGCTTCCAGCAGGTGTCCTGCAGCAGCTGCACATATCAGCAGGCGAGCCTCATAGCGCCCAGATGAAGACGGTATACCCCGTCTTCCCCATGAACAGACTACCAATAGAGAGGCGTCTTTGATGTGCGTTTCCTCCCAGCCGTTATGCAGACTGGAGAACCCGTGGCTTTATACGACCTCGTTAGTTGATCTTTGCTACCAAGTCCAAGGTCACTGCAGGACTACAAAGCATGACTCATCTTCAAGTTGTTTCATCTCAGTCGATCTCTTGGTGTGCCCCCCCCCCCCCCCCCGTAACACAAGCGAGGCAGTTTACCAGGGGCAAGGTTTAGTTACACTGAATTCCTGAATAGATTTTTGCCTCCCTGGTTAAATATTTAACAACTTCATGCATAATGTATGTTCACCCTTAAGACAACAATGGACTAGTTGTACTGTGAACCCTGCTCTCTTTTCCATCGCCTCCACTAGCCCTGCAGTAAAATATTTGAGTTCTGAACATGAAGTCATTGTAGAAGTCTCACATTTTGACTACATTCTCACAGAATACTCTCACACGGCCGTCGGCCACAATCAGGGATATGCATCATGTCAATCATCGCAGGGACAATGATTGCCAGGAAAAGCTCCATCTGCTGGCTACAATAAGCAGTTTTTTTCCAATGCATCTGAAGCTTAGAACACTGAGAGAAAAACACCTGGCATGGCATACTGGATTGGTTTTTTACTGTTAAAACCTTTTAATATACTTTTTGAAGGACCATGACAAAGACTTGCTTTAAAATGTTGTTAAAAATAATACCTCACTTCACGGGCGCTCTCATCATCATACATCATCTCATTCTGGCCAATCACAATTTGCTTCATCGCTTTTGTCTTCAATGTTTGTGTTTACACAGACCCTCAAAGCTGGAGATGGGAGGGGCTAGCGCCATCTCTGATGTCATCAGTTAGTATATGCTCATACATACATACTGTATATAGGCAAGCCTCTTTTCTACCCATATATGGAGCTGACTGATTTGTTTGTGATCCGGTTCTGGATATGAACAAAATATAAAAGTGAGTGGCCTTCTGAAGATTACATTTTTGAGCTCCTCCTATATATAGCTTTTCACCCCACATGTCTCAATAGAGGGTATGCGCGTGATATCATCGTACCTGGAAGTTATTTGGGAACGCCCACTGAGTGTCAAAAAACTACTTTCTGGTCTTGACAGCCCATTCATCCAAACAGAAAAGTCCTGTCTGATTGCATTAAACAATGTTAAACTCACCAACATTGCAGCTTGAAAAAAAAGCTTGAATTATCATCTTTCTATCTGCAAATTTTCTGTTTCAACAATCCACCATAGAAACGTTATGAGCTACTTTCTGTCAAGAAATACCCTGCATTTGATTATTTTTCTAAGTGTCAGAGTTTGGAAGTGCTTGTTTTCAATAACACAACATTTTGCTGCCTCCTGCATTATGTGACATTTAGAAACAGGTGGTACGCAGGATGGTTGAGTGATTTATTATTTAAGGAGCGCTTCCAAACTCCAATACTCCATGCTGCTCAATGTTTTGCCACTCAGTCTAGATGTCATTGCACTCAGTCATGCATGTGCATACTCTCTATATTTGCCATTGACAATGAAAGGAAAAATTAGGTCAAATGTCCGCCAATTTTTCACGTAGAGTAATGGCAAAACAGGCATTCTGATTGGCCAGTATGAGGATGATGTAGGATGATAGAGCGTCCCTCACTTCACATGGGTGTGATTTTTTGTTTGTTTGTTTAGAGCACTGTCCATAGACAGCCAAGTCTATGGACTTTAATGTTTGTTTAGAGCACTAAATGACAACGTGAGACGTCACATGGCCGATATTAATAGTGGGTGCCCCTCACTTTTTTTTTTACTTTCTACCTGTGAAAGTCATTGTCATTCAAGTATTTTCTGTTTATCCGGGTCACTCTGCTTCATGGTCGTCCTCAGACGAGCCCTCCATCGTCGCTTCCAGTCATCCCGGTTCTCCATACATACGGCCAGCTCGTTGCATCTTTCTTGAGTACTATGTTAGTAATAGTATGGGACGTCCTCGTGACTGGTGCCCATGTGTTGGTTCCCACAGCACCAGTTTGCTGGCTGGCAGCTCCTGGTGTCTTTGTCAGTGTCCTGCAAGTCTCATTCTCCTGGCTGCTATTTTGTCGCTCACCATGTGTACTCTTGCTGATGTTGAGCACTACACTTAACATTCTGGTGTAGCACCCGTCTAGAGCCTTCTGCAGAGTTGGCTTCACAGCATTCACTGCCATATAGGAGAACAGATTATACCGTTGCATAGATAGAAGAAGCTGATTTTGATTTGTCGGGGGAGGTTGGAGTTCCATACACTGGCCATGCCATTAAGGGCCCTCCATTTTTTGATCTTGCTCTGTTGAAGGAAGTCCTTGACTTCCCTTTGGATGTTATGTTATAGGTGATCACCTCAGTTTTCTTGGCATTCAGCCGAAGGCCAACCTTGGCACACTCTGACTCCACTCTGCTCAAGAGCATGAGAGAATACATTAACCTGATACCTCCCTCTTGTGGCTTATTGCTTTACTGGGTGCTGGAATGGCAGCGAGGGTGGGTCTTCACTCGATAGAATTGGTAGAAGCATGCCTGTTTTATAATACAGAAGACTATATATAGCGACTGAAAACAAAGTATTTAGGACTTGAATGGAATGAAAATGCTTCTGCAAACCATCAGGATGAGAAATAGCGATGCCTTCAGCATTTTCATGACTTCCGCTCTGGCTTAATTCATTTTCTAGATTGAAAGCTTGCCGCCTGGTTTAATTAAGCATTAATGCCATAATGACTCACATATGTGTTTGTGTATCAAATTAATTATGCATGGCCATGCAGGAAGGTGGCTAATGGTGGTGTTGACGCATGTTATTTTTATGCTCATTATGAAAGTCAACATGGAGGTCACATCTGCCATTTAACTAATGAGCTGAAAATTATGACGGAGCCAAACTGTCACCGCGCCTCAACCGGGAAATAGACCTGTGCAATGGTGGAAGAGATTTAGATTCATTTATTTGTTTCAAGTACAGTTTAGCAATACCACAATGCGGACATACTCTGTTCTATGTGAAAATAGATTCATGAATAAATAAAAAATGAAATGTGTATTTGAGTGGAAGTACATTAGTATTGATACCAAAATTATAGAATCAGAATCAGAATCAGAATCATTTTATTTGTCATTTTCCTATGTACTTGCATACAAAAGAACATGAAATATCGTTTCCCCTCAGTTATTGGTAGTGCAACATAAAACATAGAGCCCATTTAAAAACACAAGCTAAAACCTAAAACCAAACATGGACAAACATTTAAAAAGAGCCCCAGTATGTATGATGACGTGCAATTCATATGGACAAGTTAAAAGTTACCAACACCACGCACAACCTATAAATAAATAAAGTGGCATGGTGCTATCCTTAAAAACAAAACGTTACCAGCACTGCTTTTTTTTTAAAGTGCTGTTGTGCATCCAAAGTGCATTTTTTTTGTCCAGTTCAGTCCAACACTTCATTCAGTTTTGCCGGGGGAGGGGGGCGCAGCTCGTTTACGAGCCGAGGGAGGGGGGGTAGGGCACGCAGTTCGTTTATGAGCCTCACTGCACTTGGGAAAAAACTGTTTTTCATCCTGGTTGTCCTTGCCCTAATACTCCTGTACCTTTCCCCAGAGGTTAGGAGCATAAACAGGCCGTGGGAGGGATGATGGGGGTCCCCAATGATGCTGGTGGCTCTTCTGGCACAGCGCTCTTTATAGAGCTCCAACAAGGGGGGAACAGAGGCACCAATGATCCTCTTTATAGAGCTCCAACAGGGGGGGAACAGAGGCACCAATGATCCTCTTTATAGAGCTCCAACAAGGGGGGAACAGAGGCACCAATGATCCTCTTTATAGAGCTCCAACAGGGGGGAACAGAGGCACCAATGATCCTCTTTATAGAGCTCCAACAAGGGGGGAACAGAGGCACCAATGATCCTCTTTATAGAGCACCAACAAGAGGGGAACAGAGGCACCAATGATCCTCTTTATAGAGCTCCAACAAGGGGGGAACAGAGGCACCAATGATCCTCTTTATAGAGCTCCAACAAGGAGGGAACAGAGGCACCAATGATCCTCTTTATAGAGCTCCAACAAGGGGGGAACAGAGGCCCAATGATCCTCTTTATAGAGCTCCAACAAGGAGGGAACAGAGGCACCAATGATCCTCTTTATAGAGCTCCAACAAGGGGGGAACAGAGGCACCAATGATCCTCTTTATAGAGCTCCAACAAGAGGGGAACAGAGGCACCAATGATCCTCTTTATAGAGCTCCAACAAGGGGGGAACAGAGGCACCAATGATCCTCTTTATAGAGCTCCAACAAGGGGGGAACAGAGGCACCAATGATCCTCTTTATAGAGCTCCAACAAGGGGGGAACAGAGGCACCAATGATCCTCTTTATAGAGCACCAACAAGAGGGGAACAGAGGCACCAATGATCCTCTTTATAGAGCTCCAACAAGGGGGGAACAGAGGCACCAATGATCCTCTTTATAGAGCTCCAACAAGAGGGGAACAGAGGCACCAATGATCCTCTTTATAGAGCTCCAACAAGGGGGGAACAGAGGCACCAATGATCCTCTTTATAGAGCTCCAACAAGAGGGGAACAGAGGCCCAATGATCCTCTTTATAGAGCTCCAACAAGGGGGGAACAGAGGCACCAATGATCCTCTTTATAGAGCTCCAACAAGGGGGGAACAGAGGCACCAATGATCCTCTTTATAGAGCTCCAACAGGGGGGAACAGAGGCACCAATGATCCTCTTTATAGAGCTCCAACAAGAGGGGAACAGAGGCCCAATGATCCTCTTTATAGAGCTCCAACAAGGGGGGAACAGAGGCACCAATGATCCTCTTTATAGAGCTCCAACAGGGGGGGAACAGAGGCACCAATGATCCTCTTTATAGAGCTCCAACAGGGGGGGAACAGAGGCACCAATGATCCTCTTTATAGAGCTCCAACAAGGAGGGAACAGAGGCACCAATGATCCTCTTTATAGAGCTCCAACAAGAGGGGAACAGAGGCACCAATGATCCTCTTTATAGAGCTCCAACAAGGGGGGAACAGAGGCACCAATGATCCTCTTTATAGAGCTCCAACAAGGGGGGAACAGAGGCACCAATGATCCTCTTTATAGAGCTCCAACAAGGGGGGAACAGAGGCACCAATGATCCTCTTTATAGAGCACCAACAAGGAGGGAACAGAGGCACCAATGATCCTCTTTATAGAGCTCCAACAAGGGGGGAACAGAGGCACCAATGATCCTCTTTATAGAGCTCCAACAAGGAGGGAACAGAGGCACCAATGATCCTCTTTATAGAGCTCCAACAAGGGGGGAACAGAGGCCCAATGATCCTCTTTATAGAGCTCCAACAAGGAGGGAACAGAGGCACCAATGATCCTCTTTATAGAGCTCCAACAAGGGGGGAACAGAGGCACCAATGATCCTCTTTATAGAGCTCCAACAAGAGGGGAACAGAGGCACCAATGATCCTCTTTATAGAGCTCCAACAAGGGGGGAACAGAGGCACCAATGATCCTCTTTATAGAGCTCCAACAAGGGGGGAACAGAGGCACCAATGATCCTCTTTATAGAGCTCCAACAAGGGGGGAACAGAGGCACCAATGATCCTCTTTATAGAGCACCAACAAGAGGGGAACAGAGGCACCAATGATCCTCTTTATAGAGCTCCAACAAGGGGGGAACAGAGGCACCAATGATCCTCTTTATAGAGCTCCAACAAGAGGGGAACAGAGGCACCAATGATCCTCTTTATAGAGCTCCAACAAGGGGGGAACAGAGGCACCAATGATCCTCTTTATAGAGCTCCAACAAGAGGGGAACAGAGGCCCAATGATCCTCTTTATAGAGCTCCAACAAGGGGGGAACAGAGGCACCAATGATCCTCTTTATAGAGCTCCAACAAGGGGGGAACAGAGGCACCAATGATCCTCTTTATAGAGCTCCAACAGGGGGGAACAGAGGCACCAATGATCCTCTTTATAGAGCTCCAACAAGAGGGGAACAGAGGCCCAATGATCCTCTTTATAGAGCTCCAACAAGGGGGGAACAGAGGCACCAATGATCCTCTTTATAGAGCTCCAACAGGGGGGGAACAGAGGCACCAATGATCCTCTTTATAGAGCTCCAACAGGGGGGGAACAGAGGCACCAATGATCCTCTTTATAGAGCTCCAACAAGGAGGGAACAGAGGCACCAATGATCCTCTTTATAGAGCTCCAACAAGAGGGGAACAGAGGCACCAATGATCCTCTTTATAGAGCTCCAACAAGGGGGGAACAGAGGCACCAATGATCCTCTTTATAGAGCTCCAACAAGGGGGGAACAGAGGCACCAATGATCCTCTTTATAGAGCTCCAACAAGGGGGGAACAGAGGCACCAATGATCCTCTTTATAGAGCACCAACAAGGAGGGAACAGAGGCACCAATGATCCTCTTTATAGAGCTCCAACAAGAGGGGAACAGAGGCACCAATGATCCTCTTTATAGAGCTCCAACAAGGGGGGAACAGAGGCACCAATGATCCTCTTTATAGAGCTCCAACAAGGGGGGAACAGAGGCACCAATGATCCTTCCAGCTGTCTTCACCACCCGATTCAGCTGGTGTTGTTCCTGTGCCTTGAGGCTGCCGAACCAAGAGGTGAAGATGTAGGTCAGGTTACTTGCAGTACCACAAGTAAAAGTACTCATTAGGCAGCCAGTGCAAGCTTGTAGATCGGCTATGTTCTCAAATATTCAATATACTCAAATACTCATATTCAATATTTGAGATGTAGTGGAGCAGCTCAGTGGCCTTGTGGTTAGAGTGTCCGCCCTGAGACTGGGAGGTCGGGGTTCAATCCCTGGCCGGGTCATACCAAAGACTCTAAAAATGGGACCCAGTGCCTCCATGCCTGACACTCAGCATCAAGGGTTGGATTGGGGGTAAGTCCCTGCGACATACTAGCGTCATGTCCAGGGGGTACTTGTACATCAAGCTGCCTCACGTTACAGAAACGGGAGATAGGCTCCTGCCCTATGGGCCTCATGGCTCGGCAAGGCTACTTACTTTTACTTACTTGTGGAGCAGGAGTAAAAACAAAGGACTGGAATACAGACATACTCAAGTAAAGTAAAAGTGCCTCATAATATACATGAAAGGAAAAAACATACAAACCAGGGTGTCTAGCATATTTCAGCAAAAGGGTAAAATGACCTGGCTCTGTGACTGCCACCCTAGAGTGATTTATTGATCCCACTCCCGCCCGCTCCCGTGGAATTTCAGCCCAGCCCCATTCCCTCCCGCGCCCGCAATGATTTAATTATTATTAATATTAATGTGCAGCAGCGCGCACATGCATGCTGGGTGGAGAGAGAGAGAGAGACTGCGTGTTAAAAACCCCTTCTCAGAGTGATTAGCCTACTAATGATTGATTGACGCGACCATGGTTTTACCTCAGTAAAACTAAACCTAACCCTAACCCTAACCTCAGTAAAACTATACCTAACCCTAACCCTAACCTTAACCTCAGTAAAACTAAGCCTAAACCTAATCCTAACCCTAACCTTAACCTCAGTAAAACGATACCTAAACCTAACCTCAGTAAAACTAACGCAGTGGCTGGGGGGCGTTTCCAAGAGCCCTGGCGACCGCCGCGTCAGACCACAGACCGACGCGTCGGGCGGCTCAGATGGATTTCGCCCTTGCTGAGATGAATGCTGTTTTTTATTGTAAATATATATATTTTTTTTTTAGGTTGGCTGTGCTGTTCCATGGATGGTGATTATATACGCTCCTTAAAGACTGCTGGCGGCCGGCTTTGTGACCGTGCCGATGTGTCCGAATGAAGGACTACTTTTGTATGTGATTAGCAGTATAATAATTTGTTCCTTTTGAGATTTTTCCTCTCTGGTCAAAACGAAAAGAGAGAAAAACTAAAAGAATAACATTTTCTATGAGAGATTTTTAATTTTCACTTGTCCTCTTTTTCCCCTTTGACCTAAATAGCAAAACATGGGGCTAAAGGTTTTCCCTTTTTAGGCTGTTGTTGAGAATTATGGATGGGAGATGGAAGTATAGGAGAAAGTGAGCGACGTGTTAGAAAACATTCCAGGCGGAGTGCTATAGATGGGAGGTGGAATAATCGCCTAAATTATACGTTGTCGTACGGCAGCGCCGTATTCGCTCAATGAATAGAACTGGTTTTCCAAGTTGAGAAAAAAAAAGATCATCGATAAATCAGTAGGTTATTTCCGGCGAGTCAAGCTTAAAATCATAGCCATAACAATCAAAGAGAACCTGGAATGGTTGTATGTATTTCCCGGTTTTGGTGGCGATGAACGAAGGACGAATGCTTCCGTACGGAGGGAAGTGGGCACTCTGTGATTAAGGTGCCCATTAATTGGGCCACAGCAGGCCAGCACTAATACTAATAATAATACTAATAATTAATGTTGATAACAACGGGGACATAACCACAGATAGTTGGATGAAGTATCAGCGTCCTGAACAAGCCTTGAGTTGACTGTTAACAGGTTTTTCCCCCGTTTGGTCCCCATAGAGGAAACGCCATGGTTATGGCGACGGTGAAAGGAGAAAGGATCGAGTTGGGTTTTGTTGTTGTTGTTTGTTTGTTTTCGCCTTATATAATTTCCTCTGGGGTTTGATTTCTGTGAAGACTAGATAATGTCTTGTCCCGTAGGTGATATTTCTGCCTTTGTTTTGCTTTCGTTTTTGTTTTATTTCATTTGAAAATGGAATGTCTGTGTTGCTTTTAGCAGTTTCTTGTTTTTTGTAATGGCTCAATGTTAACCACTTAACGCCTGACTTCTCAGGCCTCATCTGCACAGGCAAGGAGCGGAAAAACTGTCCCGATACGGAGCGTCGGTTGTTGCCTTGCGACGTTACCTGAACCAATCAAATTACCAATACATAGTAGCGTGCAGATCTCAACCAATGAAAGTCAAAGTAAGGTGGTGGTGGGGGGGGGGGGGGGGAGTCGGCGAAACCTCACTCAAATCGGACAACGTCGCTGTACGGCGCGTTGTCGCTAGCGGGACGTCAGGACAGTCTCGTTGAAAATATTACTATTACTAATATAATATCAATATTACTAACGATGATCTTTGTAGATTAAATTAGGTTGACTGTACTTTACTAGGATTAATTTCCTCGTCAATTCTTTGTTGAAGCCATTTGACTTGCCACAATCACAACGGTTAGACACACTGTCGGAGGCAGGTATGGTAGACAATAAAATGGGTTTCAAGTGTGGTAATCTGAACACAGCGTCTTTACACTCTAGTGAAATAGTGCATTTCACACATAACCTGACAAAAACAAGCAGTCTGTGTTGTTTGAAAATCACCAACAGGGCTTGAACTGGCAAAGTTTAATTGATGGGTACTCAAAGACGGATGACTAGCCCACTAGACCACTGAGGACATTAGCAGGTTGGAGATCTCCGTCTGTATTGTGTATCTAAGCCGTGACGTCAGCCACTTCCGGTTCTACTCAAGGAAGTTTTCAGTCATATATTTTCTTTGTCGTGGACACTTTACAGTTACATTAATAATTCTACTCGAGTTGGAAGCTTTAAGACCCATTTTAACCCCCAATGGCTTCCTTTCTGAAAAATAACGTTATTGTAAGCTAGCTATTTAGTATTTACAATGAGAACTAGAAGCGGACGGGACCCGTAACGTAGGAGGACTACAATATGACTACAAGGTCTCGCGGGGAAAACCTCGCAGGCGTGGCCTCACACCGGAAGGAAGTGACGCCCCCCCTCAAATAGGGCGCAGACGCGTTGAGGCGGGTTTGGTCAGTGTTTGTTTGAGAATGCCACGTCACACACGCATCGGGTCCGTCGTTTGCAGGCAGCAGGTAAACAATTAAATGTTATTTAATACTTAACAAGTTACTTGTTATGATGTTTATATATATTATGTTTGTAGTACTCTTTTAAAGCGTGTTCCAGTAGTTGAGTGGTTACTATCGGCATTGTGTGCAGTTGGGCCGGTCGCGGATAGCCGGCACAGGGACAGCCAATGAAACGAAGGCTTGCCTTTGTTGCCATCTAGTGTTCATCTTGTTGCCATCTTTTTCACCCAATCACAATTTTTCACTTTTCTTTGTGGGGATTTGGAGACTGTAGTTCGATTCCCCCTCATGGAAGATGTATCCATAGTTAAAGTAAGTTATTAATCAGTTAAACTGCCTGGTAAGTGCATACCTGGATGTAAAATAATAATATATGTTGAGTTATAATTGTACCAGTGTGACTGTGACTCATTTCTCTGACCTTGATTTTCTACTCTATACTGCTTATATTTAGTTATGATGATTAAGAAGAATGGAACCAAATGGTTCCATTTGTACACTCTCATAGTTAAATTAACATTGATTTGAAAATATAAATTGGGGGACCCAGAGATAGAAATCCCAGAAATTGGGTTCCGTAGACTAATGCATGTCAAAATGGGGGTCCTTGAAATTAAACGGATTGAGAATCACTGCTAGAGCCATTAAAAAAGAAATCTTCCCTTATGGGGTTCCCTGGCATGTTTTCAAATGGGGGGGGGGGCAAGGGCTAATTAGTGTCAATTTGGGGTCCTTGACATGAAAAGGTTTGGGAACCACTGGTCTATATAAATCATAGCACATCACACCATCCCTTTTTCTTTCAATGTAACATCACAACAAAATACTTTTAAACATTTCAGTTGAACTCTGTGAAATGACACAACTCTTATATACACATACAAAGATAAAGATAATAAGAAAATGGATACAATATCAAAAAACTGTGGGATACAATATATAGTGCAAATGTATCGGCTAGCAGCAGTTGAAATCCTATCCTAAAATTTGAACAAATGTAGAATCTATTGCTCTGTTTATATAACAGAATTTATTTATAGGCTACAGATGTATTTTGCTGTAAGCAGTGTAGGGGTATAAACAGTGTACACACAATGATTTGTATTCCTTAAGGTGCTTCCATTCCATTCAGAGTCCATTCTCTCTCTATGAAAAAAGTTTTAATCATTTGTTTTTATCAACACTGGTGTGTGTGTGTGTGCTGTGTGGCCATTCTGGGCGGGAACCCCTTTTGGTGTTTTAAAGGTGTAGTGAAACGGAAATGGTGAACAACATGAAAATGGTGTTTCAACATGAAACACCGGTCTGAAGTTTCTGAACCAATCAGAGCGTCGCATCCCTTCAGGCGATGGGACGGTAGCTAGGGACGGTAGCTATGCTATGCGCAACAGCGTGGTATGTGTTTGTTTATAAATCAGATGGTCGGCCAGCTGTAGGCTACCAGTTTACTGTTATGTGGCTTCTTTCTACCCTATAATGTTTTCAGATACATATGTTAGCGTGATGATTGAGTTGAAACCGAGTAATACACTGTAGGCCCCTATTAGTATTCTGTAATCAGTAGCAGCTGTGTTGGACGGATGCGCAAATATGGGGAATTAAACGGGTGAGCTTCATTGTTATTGGCTTTTATCGATGTGTATCTCTACACGTCATCACGCAGCACGTTTTCGTTTTAATAAATAAATAATCGTTTTTATGGACCTTTGATATAAAAACACACAGAAATGAGAATTTTCACATTTTTTTGGCATCCATTGTTAGGTATGCCCATATGATGACCACGGACATGGTCTAAAAGTGTGAAAAACGTCTTTTTAATTTCACTGCGCCTTTAAGGATCATGTTATACTTTAGCTATTGAAAAATAGAAGATATACAAGCTCATAGCGCGGTGCCGCACTACGAGCTTGTAGATCTGCTATGTTCTTCTTGAAAATGACAGTCATCCACTTGCAGCAAGCTATACACCTTGAAAAGTACAGTCATGACTCTTACTATAAACACCAAAACTCAAGTGTACACTTAAACTGTATGTTGGCTTGTTTACTGTTGAGTGAGGGACCCATATTGATATGACAATTAAAATTGCATTTCAATATATCACACACATTATGTTGTTGTATTACTGTTGTATGGTAGACAATATATTTGTCACTGTCACTGTTCTGTCTCCAAAAAAGGAGAAAGCCAAAATATGTGTTATGTTTTAAATTAGCTTGGCGTTTTGCTGTAACAATCTTTGTGGAGGCATTCAAGCATTATTGAATACATTGACGTTCTAACTGCGGTACCAAATCCTGTCAATAGATGGCAGTCAGTCACAAATACCTCCCTCATAGACCTCACTGCAGGTGACACGTTTATATCCTGTTTATCCTCCATTACCTTCTGAGCAATGTAGTGAAAGCAAGCAATGTGTATACATTGACATAACAACGCGTCATCAGAGCGGAGGGAGGGGCGTCAGCTGCGACTCCGCGGCTCCGCCCACCCCCCGGGGTAAGATTTGTGATTTGCTCTCGTTCACTGCAATGCAATTTGCGGCATTTTCAAAACAATATTGCGCAGAGTAGCGATTATCTAACGTATTTGCAATGCCATACGTTGAAAGATCTGTTGCCCGCGGACAAGGCACGTTACCTCCGCAAGTTAGATATTATCGGCATAGGTGTTTGCCGTATGTGATTAAGGATTGGAAAAAGTTGCATTGGCAGCCATAGAAAATTCTGCCCGGGGTAAAACACCGGATGTGATGTTTTTGGGCGTTCCTGTCTTGTTAAAAAACCGGCTGTGACGTTTTTGGGCGTTCCTGTCTTGTTTCGTGTCAATGTATACTATGATCCAGAGTTGTCCTTTTCCACGTCCAAACCTTGGAGTAGATTTATCCGTGAGTGTTATAGTGTTAAACATTACAATGTGTATTATTTCAGAGTGGAGAGTATTAGCTTCACCTAGTTAAGCTTCTAGTTCATTTTATGAGCTGTATATTTCTTGCAATGATGATTTATGTTGGATTTTCTTGTTACTGAATTCTTAGAAACATAATAGAACAGCATTTACATTATGTTCACCTGGTCATACCTGCTTACTGTAAGGAAAACTTTACTCATTTCATATAGTGTTTAGCACACTAAAGGTTAACCCATTCTGACCTGAGATCAGATTCATACGAGGTTTCCGCCGGACACACACTGGTCTGATGAACCCATTCTGACCTGAGATCAGATTCTAAAAATTTCAGTCGCTCTTCGATTTTTCAAAAATAGCAGACCTACAAGCTCATATCGCGCCACTCGGTGGCGCGATATGAGCTTGTAGATCTGCTATTTTTCAATAGCTAAAGCATAACATGATGCCGACTCCAAAATGGGTGCCCGGTCAGAATGGGTTAAAAGGTTAAAAACACATACTTAAGATGTTTAAAAAGCAACTTGCAACTAAAGTTATTTCATGGTTACAATGTTAAAGTGTAAAAATGCCATGTCTTATATGCTTAGTAAAATGTATTTTTCTGTCTATATTTTCAGTTTTACAATTTTATGAAGAACCTCCGAGTAAAGCCATACTTTGAGGAAAACGGTTGACTGGACCTTCATTTTGTTATCTGTCTGTCTAAAGCCTTGCTAGGACGCAATTGCCAGGGCAGAACAGTCACTGCTGTCAGTTTCTTATGTGGCGTAAACATAAAAAACGCAGAGAGAGACATAAATCCAGGTATTAATCTCGTCCAAAAATATATAAAACTTAAACGCCATAATCGCGAGAGAGTCACCTGTTCATTACAAAGTATTCCACGGACCTCGATGTGATCGTTAGCTGCGATAAAGTAACAAAAAGCTGATGATGATGATGATGACTTGTGCAAGGAAAAATAATATCATAACACAGGAACTCAGAGAAACGAGAGAAGAAGAACAGAGTCATTCGGCAGTGACATTCAGAACAGCGCCACGGCCCATTCACACCCACTCTGTGGCCAGACATATATTACATCGGTAGTGAAGTTTAGGACAGCGCCACGGCCCGTCCGCCGTTGCGGCCGGAAAGGGTACTGCGCCCGTAGTGAATTTTCACTACCATAGAGAATGCATTTGGAGCTGTTTAGGGCCGTTTAGCTAAACTATACGCGACGGCCGCAGATATTGGGGCCCGGGTTCTCCTCCCCGTCGAGTACTGAGAATGTTTATTTCTTAAGAAACACAATTGTTTTTGCATCTAGTTGAGGTCCATTATTCATTCAGTATTTGAGCTCAGATACTTAATGGACCTCGAACTAGATGCAAAAACATTTTTTTTTAAAGAAAGAAACATTCTCAGCCGTCGATGGGGAGGAGAACCCGGGCCCCGACATTCACAAACCGACGACAGTAACCACTCATCTACTAGAACGGTTTCACAAAGTAGTATTAACATATGAGACAAAAAAGGGCCAAAAAGACCCGTAGGAGGTGCAAGAAGGGACTGCACACTCCAGGGAACAGGACGGACAACTTACTGCATCAAACTTATTTATTAGCACGACACGTTTCGCCGTGAGCTTCGTCAGGTGCTATACAGAGGTGTGAATGTGTCAAGTATAATTATAGGGACAGTCATTATACAAAACCACCCCCCCCCCCCCCCCCCCCCGGTGTGGCATCAATGATACAATAAATCTCTTTACATATATAAAAATGACAATAAATATATATAGCAGATGTATAAAAAAACAAAACAAAAAACCCACCACAACAGTGCCAATACACAATATAAAGATTTAAAACAGATAAAATATCATGGGCCTCATCCTATAGGGAAGAATATGTAGTAGTTCAGGTCAAATAATCAAAATTAGGGCAACCACATCAATAATAAAGGATTAATAAATAGGGCAGAGTAGTAATTACACATTTATGACCAGGTTTATAAAAATAGGCTGAAGTCTAAGCTCTCATTTAAACCATTGGGTTCCATTGTGTTTAGAGTAAAGATCCAGTGTGCCTCTTTCTGTAAGAGCAATTTTACCATGTTACCACCTCTAGGTGGCAGGTCAACCTTCTCTATTCCAATAAATCAACATCGAGAGTTACTAGGTAGGCCCCATGTGGGATAGTTATGTCTAATGATTTAATTACATCTCTGGTGTCCGCTACATATGAAGGCAGTGCTTTGACAGTGTCTTTGATGAAGAAATCAATGAATTGGCTTAATGGCTCTGATAGTGAATTATTCCCTGAGACGATGGGTCTACCTGGCGGGTTTGTCAAACCTTTATGAATTTTGGGTAATAGATAAAACACAGGCGTAACTGGAAAATTAACCTTGAGAAACTCATATTGTTTTTGTGTTATACTATTCTCCCGTAAAGGACAACACAAAAACTAAGGCACTGGTGTCGTACTTCTGGTGTACCGGAACGGGGTTCAACTCCCTGCAGTGCCCTGCTCAATGTGTTGTATTTACATGGTTCATTGGTCCATGGTCTCAGAGGTCATTGAGCGGCACGCTATAGTGCGCGATTCTTCATCATTGTTGAGGATTTAAAAAAAGGTGAAAATCAAGGAAAAGCAAAGGGTTATAGTCCATGGTGTCGGACTGTATACTGGTCAAGGTAATTTATACTGGTCAAGGTAATTTATACTGATCAAGGTCATTTATACTGGTGAAGGTCATTTATACTTGTCAAGGTCATTAGTCCATGGTCTCGGAGGGCATACAATAGTATGTCGTTTTTTACGATTTCGGAGGATTTGAAAAAAAGGTGAAAATCGCGGAAAAGAGAAAGGCTATAGTCCATGGTCACGGACCGCATACTGATCAAGGTCATTTATACTGGTCAAGGTCATTTATACTTGTCAATGTCATTTATACTGGTCAAGGTCATTTACTAATCTTATGAAGGTCATTTATACTGCTCAAGGTCATTGATTGATTTATTTATTAACAGTTTGTCGAATTACAGTACATTTCAAGCACAAACTCAATACTAAAAGTTCCAGCATGTGTCTCCACAGTAAGCTGAATAATAAAAAGTGTGAATGGAGTTTCTAGGTGAAAGTGATTTTTTGAGGTGCCAAAATCTGCCATTGAGCCCCATTATAAAAGTCTCAAATTTGAATGCACTATATTTTTAAAACTATGACACATTTCAAAGATTCCTTTTCAGGCAAACATGTCCACCGTAAGATGAACCTAAGTAGGCTAGAATGGGGTTGCTAGGTGTAAGTATATAGGACTAGTAGCATGCCAAAGTTTGTGCTATTGCCATAGAGAATGCATTGGGCGTTTAAGTTAAATAACTCAGAAACTATAAAACATTTCAAATAAAAAAACTCCAGCATGTGTCTCCACAGTAAGCTGAATAATAAAAAGTGTGAATGGAGTTTCTAGGTGAAAGTGATTTTTGACGTGCCAATGTCTGCCATTGAGCCCCATTGTAAATTTGAAACACGTCTAAAAATAGACGTGTTTTAGACGTCTATTTTTAGACGTTTTTTATCCCATGTTTAGACGCACGTCTAATAGCCGGCTATTGCTCAGTGGGATGGTCAAAAATGATGAATAACGAGGTTAAAAAGAAATCTAAAATTCAAAAACGATTTTTTTTTTCAAATCCTCAAAAATGATGAAAAACGGCGTGCTATAGCATGCCGTACGGTATGGGCTATAGCCCATGGTCAAAAATGATGAAAAACGAGGATTAAAAAAAAATTCAAAAATTCAAAAAACGATGGGCTATAACCCATGTTTTTTTTTTTTTTTTCATTTTTTTCAAATCCTCAAAAATGATGAAAAACGGCGTGCTATAGTATGCCGTACGGTAGGGGCTATAGCCCATGTTCAAAAACGATGAAAAACGAGGATAACATTTTTTTCAAAAATTAAAAAAACGATGGGCTATAACCCATGTTTTTTGAAATTTTGAATTTTTTTCAAATCCTCAAAAATGATGAAAAACGGCGTGCTATAGTATGCCGTACGGTAGGGGCTATAGCCCATGTTCGAAAACGATGAAAAACAAGGATAACATTTTTTTCAATAATAAAAAAAACGATGGGCTATAACCCATGTTTTTTGAAAATTTGATTTTTTTTCAAATCCTCAAAAATGATGAAAAACGGCGTGCTATAGTATGCCGTACGGTAGGGGCTATAGCCCATGTTCAAAAACGATGAAAAACGAGGATAACATTTTTTTCAAAAATTAAAAAAACGATGGGCTATAACCCATGTTTTTTAAAATGTTGAATTTTTTTCAAATCCTCAAAAATGATGAAAAACGGCGTGCTATAGTATGCCGTACGGTAGGGGCTATAGCCCATGTTCAAAAACGATGAAAAACGAGGATAACATTTTTTTCAAAAATTTAAAACAACGATGGGCTATAACCAGGGGGGCAGTCAGCCAGATATTTCGTGAAGCCTCATTTGAAATCGGTAGTTCATAATAATGGCCTGTTGTGGCGCTGGACTGGACCCAAAAAGCCCCATAGCTCCATAGAGGCCCATGCATTTTGGCCCAACTTCACCTAGACTGTATTACCTTAATAAACATGGTCATGAATACTTTCTTCTTCCAGTCACTAGTTTAAAGACTCATTTCTAATGTCATAATATTCTTTTTGGAAAATTATGGTCCCATTAATTAAAAAAATTACCATAAAGAAAAAACACCATCACGTATGTTCTGAGGGGCGTGGCTACCGTTACAGTCTATGATCGGGATTCCCCTCCCACTCGAGTCAAAATAAAAACCAACGTAGAAGAAGGGGGGAAGTCCCGCCTCGTTGTCTGGGCAGCCAATGGCCAGCTGGTCCAAAACGGAGCCAGCCAATGGCCAGCTGGTACCAAACGGATCTAGAAAGATGGCGACTTACAGTGCAGGAATAACAGGCTTCATTTTACGTCCATGTTAGACCCGGCGAACGCTTTGTCCATATTTTTTACAGTCTATGGCTATAACCCATGTTTTTTGAAATTTTGAATTTTTTTCAAATCCTCAAAAATGATGAAAAACGGCGTGCTATAGTATGCCGTACGGTAGGGGCTATAGCCCATGTTCAAAAACGATGAAAAACGAGGATAACATTTTTTTCAAAAATTAAAAAAACGATGGGCTATAACCCATGTTTTTTAAAATGTTGAATTTTTTTCAAATCCTCAAAAATGATGAAAAACGGCGTGCTATAGTATGCCGTACGGTAGGGGCTATAGCCCATGTTCAAAAACGATGAAAAACGAGGATAACATTTTTTTCAAAAATTAAAAAAACGATGGGCTATAACCCATGTTTTTTAAAATGTTGAATTTTTTTCAAATCCTCAAAAATGATGAAAAACGGCGTGCTATAGTATGCCGTACGGTAGGGGCTATAGCCCATGTTCAAAAACGATGAAAAACGAGGATAACATTTTTTTCAAAAATTAAAAAAACGATGGGCTATAACCCATGTTTTTTGAAATTTTGAAATTTTTTCAAATCCTCAAAAATGATGAAAAACGGCGTGCTATAGTATGACGTACGGTAGGGGCTATAGCCCATGTTCAAAAACGATGAAAAACAAGGATAACATTTTTTTCAATAATAAAAAAAACGATGGGCTATAACCCATGTTTTTTGAAAATTTGAATTTATTTCAAATCCTCAAAAATGATGAAAAACGGCGTGCTATAGTATGCCGTACGGTAGGGGCTATAGCCCATGTTTAAAAACGATGAAAAACGAGGATAACATTTTTTTCAAAAATTAAAAAAACGATGGGCTATAACCCATGTTTTTTAAAATGTTGAAATTTTTTCAAATCCTCAAAAATGATGAAAAACGGCGTGCTATAGTATGCCGTACGGTAGGGGCTATAGCCCATGTTCAAAAACGATGAAAAACGAGGATAACATTTTTTTCAAAAATTAAAAAAACGATGGGCTATAACCCATGTTTTTTGAAATTTTGAATTTTTTTCAAATCCTCAAAAATGATGAAAAACGGCGTGCTATAGTATGCCGTACGGTAGGGGCTATAGCCCATGTTCAAAAACGATGAAAAACGAGGATAACATTTTTTTCAAAAATTAAAAAAACGATGGGCTATAACCCATGTTTTTTTTAATTTAGAATTTTTTTCAAATCCTCAAAAATGATGAAAAACGGCGTGCTATAGTATGACGTATGGTAGGGGCTATAGCCCATGTTCAAAAACGATGAAAAACGAGGATAACATTTTTTTCAAAAATTAAAAAAACGATGGGCTATAACCCATGTTTTTTAAAATTTTGATTTTTTTTCAAATCCTCAAAAATGATGAAAAACGGCGTGCTATAGTATGACGTACGGTAGGGGCTATAGCCCATGTTCAAAAACGATGAAAAACAAGGATGACATTTTTTTCAATAATAAAAAAAACGATGGGCTATAACCCATGTTTTTTGAAATTTTAATTTTTTTTCAAATCCTCAAAAATGATGAAAAACGGCGTGCTATAGTATGCCGTACGGTAGGGGCTATAGCCCATGTTCAAAAACGATGAAAAACGAGGATAACATTTTTTTCAAAAATTAAAAAAACGATGGGCTATAACCCATGTTTTTTAAAATGTTGAATTTTTTTCAAATCCTCAAAAATGATGAAAAACGGCATGCTATAGTATGCCGTGCGGTAGGGGCTATAGCCCATGTTCAAAAACGATGAAAAACGAGGATAACATTTTTTTCAAAAATTAAAAAAACGATGGGCTATAACCCATGTTTTTGAAATTTTGAATTTTTTTCAAATCCTCAAAAATGATGAAAAACTGCGTGCTATAGTATGCCGTACGGTAGGGGCTATAGCCCATGTTCAAAAACGATGAAAAACGAGGATAACATTTTTTTTTTTAATTAAAAAAACGATGGGCTATAACCCATGTTTTTTAAAATGTTGAATTTTTTTCAAATCCTCAAAAATGATGAAAAACGGCGTGCTATAGTATGCCGTACGGTAGGGGCTATAGCCCATGTTCAAAAACGATGAAAAACGAGGATAACATTTTTTTCAAAAATTAAAAAAACGATGGGCTATAACCCATGTTTTTTAAAATGTTGATTTTTTTTCAAATCCTCAAAAATGATGAAAAACGGCGTGCTATAGTATGCCGTACGGTAGGGGCTATAGCCCATGTTCAAAAACGATGAAAAACGAGGATAACATTTTTTTCAAAAATTAAAAAAACGATGGGCTATAACCCATGTTTTTTGAAATGTTGAATTTTTTTCAAATCCTCAAAAATGATGAAAAACTGCGTGCTATAGTATGACGTACGGTAGGGGCTATAGCCCATGTTCAAAAACGATGAAAAACAAGGATAACATTTTTTTCAATAATAAAAAAAACGATGGGCTATAACCCATGTTTTTTGAAAATTTGAATTTATTTCAAATCCTCAAAAATGATGAAAAACGGCGTGCTATAGTATGCCGTACGGTAGGGGCTATAGCCCATGTTTAAAAACGATGAAAAACGAGGATAACATTTTTTTCAAAAATTTAAAAAACGATGGGCTATAACCCATGTTTTTTAAAATGTTGAAATTTTTTCAAATCCTCAAAAATGATGAAAAACGGCGTGCTATAGTATGCCGTACGGTAGGGGCTATAGCCCATGTTCAAAAACGATGAAAAACGAGGATAACATTTTTTTCAAAAATTAAAAAAACGATGGGCTATAACCCATGTTTTTTTTAATTTAGAATTTTTTTCAAATCCTCAAAAATGATGAAAAACGGCGTGCTATAATATGACGTATGGTAGGGGCTATAGCCCATGTTCAAAAACGATGAAAAACAAGGATGACATTATTTTCAATAATAAAAAAAACGATGGGCTATAACCCATGTTTTTTGAAATTTTGAATTTTTTTCAAATCCTCAAAAATGATGAAAAACGGCGTGCTATAGTATGCCGTACGGTAGGGGCTATAGCCCATGTTCAAAAACGATGAAAAACGAGGATAACATTTTTTTCAAAAATTAAAAAAACGATGGGCTATAACCCATGTTTTTTGAAATTTTGAAATTTTTTCAAATCCTCAAAAATGATGAAAAACGGCGTGCTATAGTATGACGTAGGGTAGGGGCTATAGCCCATGTTCAAAAACGATGAAAAACAAGGATAACATTTTTTTCAATAATAAAAAAAACGATGGGCTATAACCCATGTTTTTTGAAAATTTGAATTTTTTTCAAATCCTCAAAAATGATGAAAAACGGCGTGCTATAGTATGCCGTACGGTAGGGGCTATAGCCCATGTTCAAAAACGATGAAAAACGAGGATAACATTTTTTTCAAAAATTAAAAAAACGATGGGCTATAACCCATGTTTTTTAAAATGTTGAATTTTTATCAAATCCTCAAAAATGATGAAAAACGGCGTGCTATAGTATGCCGTACGGTAGGGGCTATAGCCCATGTTCAAAAACGATGAAAAACGAGGATAATTTTTTTTTCAAAAATAAAAAAACGATGGGCTATAACCCATGTTTTTTGAAATTTTGATTTTTTTTCAAATCCTCAAAAATGATGAAAAATGGCGTGCTATAGTATGCCGTACGGTAGGGGCTATAGCCCATGTTCAAAAACGATGAAAAACGAGGATAACATTTTTTTCAAAAATTAAAAAAACGATGGGCTATAACCCATGTTTTTTGAAATTTTGAATTTTTTTCAAATCCTCAAAAATGATGAAAAACGGCGTGCTATAGTATGCCGTACGGTAGGGGCTATAGCCCATGTTCAAAAACGATGAAAAACGAGGATAACATTTTTTTCAAAAATTAAAAAAACGATGGGCTATAACCCATGTTTTTTGAAATTTTGATTTTTTTTCAAATCCTCAAAAATGATGAAAAACGGCGTGCTATAGTATGACGTACGGTAGGGGCTATAGCCCATGTTCAAAAACGATGAAAAACGAGGATAACATTTTTTTCAAAAATAAAAAAAACGATGGGCTATAACCCATGTTTTTTGAAATTTTGAAATTTTTTCAAATCCTCAAAAATGATGAAAAACGGCGTGCTATAGTATGCCGTACGGTAGGGGCTATAGCCCATGTTCAAAAACGATGAAAAACGAGGATAACATTTTTTTCAAAAATTAAAAAAACGATGGGCTATAACCCATGTTTTTTAAAATGTTGAATTTTTTTCAAATCCTCAAAAATGATGAAAAACGGCGTGCTATAGTATGCCGTACGGTAGGGGCTATAGCCCATGTTCAAAAACGATGAAAAACGAGGATAACATTTTTTTCAAAAATTAAAAAAACGATGGGCTATAACCCATGTTTTTTGAAATTTTGAATTTTTTTGAAATCCTCAAAAATGATGAAAAACGGCGTGCTATAGTATGACGTACGGTAGGGGCTATAGCCCATGTTCAAAAACGATGAAAAACAAGGATGACATTTTTTTCAATAATAAAAAAAACAATGGGCTATAACCCATGTTTTTTGAAAATTTGAATTTTTTTCAAATCCTCAAAAATTATGAAAAACGGCGTGCTATAGTATGCCGTACGGTAGGGGCTATAGCCCATGTTCAAAAACGATGAAAAACGAGGATAATTCTTTTTTCAAAAATTTAAAAAACGATGGGCTATAACCCATGTTTTTTGAAATTTTTTAATTTTTTCAAATCCTCAAAAATGATGAAAAACGGCGTGCTATAGTATGCCGTACGGTAGGGGCTATAGCCCATGTTCAAAAACGATGAAAAACGAGGATAACATTTTTTTCAAAAATTAAAAGAACGATGGGCTATAACCCATGTTTTTTGAAATTTTGAATTTTTTTCAAATCCTCAAAAATGATGAAAAACGGCGTGCTATAGTATGCCGTACGGTAGGGGCTATAGCCCATGTTCAAAAACGATGAAAAACGAGGATAACATTTTTTTCAAAAATTAAAAAAACGATGGGCTATAACCCATGTTTTTTAAAATGTTGAAATTTTTTCAAATCCTCAAAAATGATGAAAAACGGCGTGCTATAGTATGCCGTACGGTAGGGGCTATAGCCCATGTTCAAAAACGATGAAAAACGAGGATAACATTTTTTTCAAAAATTAAAAAAACGATGGGCTATAACCCATGTTTTTTGAAATTTTGAATTTTTTTCAAATCCTCAAAAATGATGAAAAACGGCGTGCTATAGTATGCCGTACGGTAGGGGCTATAGCCCATGTTCAAAAACGATGAAAAACGAGGATAACATTTTTTTCAAAAATTAAAAAAACGATGGGCTATAACCCATGTTTTTTTTAATTTAGAATTTTTTTCAAATCCTCAAAAATGATGAAAAACGGCGTGCTATAGTATGACGTATGGTAGGGGCTATAGCCCATGTTCAAAAACGATGAAAAACGAGGATAACATTTTTTTCAAAAATTAAAAAAACGATGGGCTATAACCCATGTTTTTTAAAATTTTGATTTTTTTTTCAAATCCTCAAAAATGATGAAAAACGGCGTGCTATAGTATGCCGTACGGTAGGGGCTATAGCCCATGTTCAAAAACGATGAAAAACGAGGATAACATTTTTTTCAAAAATTAAAAAAACGATGGGCTATAACCCATGTTTTTTAAAATGTTGAATTTTTTTCAAATCCTCAAAAATGATGAAAAACGGCGTGCTATAGTATGCCGTACGGTAGGGGCTATAGCCCATGTTCAAAAACGATGAAAAACGAGGATAACATTTTTTTCAAAAATTAAAAAAACGATGGGCTATAACCCATGTTTTTTGAAATTTTGAATTTTTTTGAAATCCTCAAAAATGATGAAAAACGGCGTGCTATAGTATGACGTACGGTAGGGGCTATAGCCCATGTTCAAAAACGATGAAAAACAAGGATGACATTTTTTTCAATAATAAAAAAAACAATGGGCTATAACCCATGTTTTTTGAAAATTTGAATTTTTTTCAAATCCTCAAAAATTATGAAAAACGGCGTGCTATAGTATGCCGTACGGTAGGGGCTATAGCCCATGTTCAAAAACGATGAAAAACGAGGATAATTCTTTTTTCAAAAATTTAAAAAACGATGGGCTATAACCCATGTTTTTTGAAATTTTTTAATTTTTTCAAATCCTCAAAAATGATGAAAAACGGCGTGCTATAGTATGCCGTACGGTAGGGGCTATAGCCCATGTTCAAAAACGATGAAAAACGAGGATAACATTTTTTTCAAAAATTAAAAAGACGATGGGCTATAACCCATGTTTTTTAAAATGTTGAAATTTTTTCAAATCCTCAAAAATGATGAAAAACGGCGTGCTATAGTATGCCGTACGGTAGGGGCTATAGCCCATGTTCAAAAACAATGAAAAACGAGGATAACATTTTTTTCAAAAATTACAAAAACGATGGGCTATAACCCATGTTTTTGGAAATTTTGAATTTTTTTCAAATCCTCAAAAATGATGAAAAACGGCGTGCTATAGTATGACGTACGGTAGGGGCTATAGCCCATGTTCAAAAACGATGAAAAACAAGGATAACATTTTTTTCAATAATAAAAAAAACGATGGGCTATAACCCATGTCTTTTGAAAATTTGATTTCTTTTCAAAACCTCAAAAATGATGAAAAACGGCGTGCTATAGTATGCCGTACGGTAGGGGCTATAGCCCATGTTCAAAAACAATGAAAAACGAGGATAACATTTTTTTCAAAAATTACAAAAACGATGGGCTATAACCCATGTTTTTTGAAATTTTGAATTTTTTTTTCAAATCCTCAAAAATGATGAAAAACGGCGTGCTATAGTATGCCGTACGGTAGGGGCTATAGCCCATGTTCAAAAACGATGAAAAACAAGGATAACATTTTTTTCAAAAATTAAAAAAACGATGGGCTTTAACCCATGTTTTTTTTATTTTTTTATTTTTTTCAAAAATGATGAAAAACGGCGTGCTATAGTATGCCGTACGGTAGGGGCTATAGCCCATGTTCAAAAACGATGAAAAACGAGGATAACATTTTTTTCAAAAATAAAAAAACGATGGGCTATAACCCATGTTTTTAGAAATTTTGATTTTTTTTCAAATCCTCAAAAATGATGAAAAACAGCGTGCTATAGTATGCCGTACGGTAGGGGCTATAGCCCATGTTCAAAAACGATGAAAAACGAGGATAACATTTTTTTCAATAATAAAAAAAACGATGGGCTATAACCCATGTTTTTTGAAATTTAGATTTTTTTTCAAATCCTCAAAAATGATGAAAAACGGCGTGCTATAGTATGCCGTACGGTTCATGTTCAAAAACGATGAAAAACGAGGATAACATTTTTTTCAAAAATTAAAAAACGATGGGCTATAACCCATGTTTTTTGAAATTTTTGAAATTTTTCAAATCCTCAAAAATGATGAAAAACGGCGTGCTATAGTATGCCGTACGGTAGGGGCTATAGCCCATGTTCAAAAACGATGAAAAACGAGGATAACATTTTTTTCAAAAATTCAAAAAACGATGGGCTATAACCCATGTTTTTGAAATTTAGATTTTTTTTCAAATCCTCAAAAATGATGAAAAACGGCGTGCTATAGTATGCCGTACGGTAGGGGCTATAGCCCATGTTCAAAAACGATGAAAAACGAGGATAACAACTTTTTTTCAAAAATTAAAAAAACGATGGGCTATAACCCATGTTTTTTGATTTTTTATTTTTTTTTCAAATCCTCAAAAATGATGAAAAACGGCGTGTTATAGTATGCCGTACGGTAGGGGCTATAGCCCATGTTCAAAAACGATGAAAAACGAGGATAACATTTTTTTCAAAAATTCAAAAAACTATGGGCTATAACCCATGTTTTTTGAAATTTTGATTTTTTTTCAAATCCTCAAAAATGATGAAATACCAGGATAAAAGAACGTCAAAAAACGATGGGCTATAACCCATCGTTTTTTTCCCATTCTTTTCAAATCCTCAAAAATGATGAAAAACGGCGTGCTACAGTATGCCGTACGATATGGGCTATTAGACGAGCGTCTAAAAATGGGATAAAAAATGTCTAAAAATAAACGTCTATTTTTAGACGTTTTTTATCCCATTTTTAGAAGCACGTCTAATAGCCGGCTATTGCTCAGTGGGATGGTCAAAAATGATGAAAAACGAGGATTAATTTTTTTTTTAAAAATCAAAAAACGATGGGCTATAACCCATCGTTTTTTTTTTTTTCATTCTTTTCAAATCCTCAAAAATGATTAAAAACGGCGTGCTATAGTATGCCGTACGGTATGGGCTATAGCCCATGGTCAAAAATGATGAAAATGAGGATTTCTTTTTTCAAAAATTAAAAAAACGATGGGCTATAACCCATGTTTTTCAAATCCTCAAAAATGATGAAAAACTGCGTGCTATAGTATGCCGTACGGTATGGGCTATAGCCCATGGTCAAAAATGATGAAAAACGAGGATTAAAAGAAATTTCAAATTTTCAAAAAACGATGGGCTATAACCCATGTTTTTTATTTTTTTATTTTTTTCAAATCCTCAAAAATTATGAAAAACGCAGTGCTATAGTATACCGTACGGTATGGGCTATAGCCCATGGTCAAAAATGATGAAAAATTAGGATATCTTTTTTTTCAAAAATTCAAAAAACAATGGGCTATAACCCATGTTTTTCAAATCCTCAAAAATGATGAAAAAAGCCGTGCTATAGTATGCCGTACGGTATGAGCTATAGCCCATGTTCAAAAATGATGAAAAACGAGGTTACATTATTTTTTCAAAATTTCAAAAAACGATGGGTACCCATGATTATTTTTTCATGTTTTTCAAATCCTCAAAAATGATGAAAAATGGCGTGCTATAGTATGCCGTACGGTATAGGCTATAGCCCATGGTCAAAAATGATGAAAAACGAGGTTACATTTTTTTTCTAAATTTCATGGGCTATAACCCATCGTTTTTTTTTTTTTTTCATTTTTTTCAAATCCGTGACCATGAACTATAGCCTTTCGCTTTTCTGCGATTTTCACCTTTTTTTAAATCCTCAACAATGATGAAGAATCGCGCACTATAGAATGCCGCTCAGTGACCTCTGAGACCATGGACCAATGAACCATGTAAATACAACACATTGAGCAGGGCACTGCAGGGAGTTGAACCCCGTTCAATGAACCATGTAAATACAACACTTTGAGCAGGGCACTGCAGGGAGTTGAACCCCGTTCCGGTAAACCAGAAGTACGACACCAGTGCCTTAGTTTTTGTGTTGTCCTTTACAGGTCCTTTCGTTGAAATGTAAATTTTACATTTCAACAGCAAAGTAATATATAAAGAAGAGAAACAAAAGCACAAAAATAACATTTTCGAATTACCTTTGCTTTGATTTTTTAAACTTTCTATTGCCAACCTCCCACATTTCATTAGATGATTAACAAAAAACAGTGTTGGATCTGTAAGGACCCATTTGGTTACGTGTGCGTGCGTGTGCGTGTGTGTGTGTGTGGTTGTGTGGTTGTGTGTGTGTGTGTGTGTGTGTGTGTGTGTGTGTGTGTGTGTGTGTGCGTGTGTGTGTGTGTGTGTGTGTTTGTGTGTGCACGCTTCGACAACCAGTGTTGGACCTGTAAGGGTCCATTTGGTTACACTAGACCTCTACGTGCCCATCGGCCACCATATATACTCTCAGAGTTACAGACCTTTAAGGGTCCATTTGGTTACATGTGTGTTACACTCTCAGAGTTACAGACCTGTAAGTGTCTGTCTTTATGTCTTTCTTTCTTAGGACGGAGATCAAGGTAGACGCCATTGGAAGGCTCAACACAAGCCGATGCCCCTAGAGATCCATCCCAAAGCTTCCCTCAGGGAGCCCAGCAAGCCAGCTAGCTAGCAAGGCCGCCCAATCAGCCAACGCAGCCAGCCATCTCCGCCAGTCAGCCAGTGTAGAAAGTCAGCCAAGCCAGTGCACATCAGCCCTTGCAGTCAGCCATTGCAGCCATACCAGCCTTGCTCAGTCAGCTCATAACCCATGTTTTTCAAATCCTCAAAAATGATGAAAAACTGCGTGCTATAGTATGCCGTACGGTATGGGCTATAGCCCATGGTCAAAAATGATGAAAAACGAGGATTAAAAGAAATTTCAAAATTTCAAAAAACGATGGGCTATAACCCATGTTTTTTTATTTTTTTATTTTTTTCAAATCCTCAAAAATTATGAAAAACGCAGTGCTATAGTATACCGTACGGTATGGGCTATAGCCCATGGTCAAAAATGATGAAAAATTAGGATATCTTTTTTTTCAAAAATTCAAAAAACAATGGGCTATAACCCATGTTTTTCAAATCCTCAAAAATGATGAAAAAAGCCGTGCTATAGTATGCCGTACGGTATGAGCTATAGCCCATGTTCAAAAATGATGAAAAACGAGGTTACATTATTTTTTCAAAATTTCAAAAAACGATGGGTACCCATGATTATTTTTTCATGTTTTTCAAATCCTCAAAAATGATGAAAAATGGCGTGCTATAGTATGCCCTACGGTATAGGCTATAGCCCATGGTCAAAAATGATGAAAAACGAGGTTACATTTTTTTTCTAAATTTCATGGGCTATAACCCATCGTTTTTTTTTTTTTTTCATTTTTTTCAAATCCGTGACCATGAACTATAGCCTTTCGCTTTTCTGCGATTTTCACCTTTTTTTAAATCCTCAACAATGATGAAGAATCGCGCACTATAGAATGCCGCTCAGTGACCTCTGAGACCATGGACCAATGAACCATGTAAATACAACACATTGAGCAGGGCACTGCAGGGAGTTGAACCCCGTTCAATGAACCATGTAAATACAACACTTTGAGCAGGGCACTGCAGGGAGTTGAACCCCGTTCCGGTAAACCAGAAGTACGACACCAGTGCCTTAGTTTTTGTGTTGTCCTTTACAGGTCCTTTCGTTGAAATGTAAATTTTACATTTCAACAGCAAAGTAATATATAAAGAAGAGAAACAAAAGCACAAAAATAACATTTTCGAATTACCTTTGCTTTGATTTTTTAAACTTTCTATTGCCAACCTCCCACATTTCATTAGATGATTAACAAAAAACAGTGTTGGATCTGTAAGGACCCATTTGGTTACGTGTGCGTGCGTGTGCGTGTGTGTGTGTGTGGTTGTGTGTGTGTGTGTGTGTGTGTGTGTGTGTGTGTGTGTGTGTGTGTGTGTGTGTGTGCGTGTGTGTGTGTGTGTTTGTGTGTGCACGCTTCGACAACCAGTGTTGGACCTGTAAGGGTCCATTTGGTTACACTAGACCTCTACGTGCCCATCGGCCACCATATATACTCTCAGAGTTACAGACCTTTAAGGGTCCATTTGGTTACATGTGTGTTACACTCTCAGAGTTACAGACCTGTAAGTGTCTGTCTTTATGTCTTTCTTTCTTAGGACGGAGATCAAGGTAGACGCCATTGGAAGGCTCAACACAAGCCGATGCCCCTAGAGATCCATCCCAAAGCTTCCCTCAGGGAGCCCAGCAAGCCAGCTAGCTAGCAAGGCCGCCCAATCAGCCAACGCAGCCAGCCATCTCCGCCAGTCAGCCAGTGTAGAAAGTCAGCCAAGCCAGTGCACATCAGCCCTTGCAGTCAGCCATTGCAGCCATACCAGCCTTGCTCAGTCAGCTCAGCCAGGCCTCTCTCGAGGCCTGGCTCTCTGTCTGCCTGGCCCGGTCTGCCTCGCCCTGCCTTGCAGCAACAGAACCAGCCGGCCTAGCAAGCCAGCCAGCTCAGAATACGAGCTCAGCACGCCAGCGCAGCTGGCAAGCACGCAGTTGGTAAAAACCAGTTTCGGACAGGCAGGCCAGGGCAGACAGACAGGAAGACCGAGGCGCCGAGGCAGGCAGACAGGCCAGGAAGGCAACAAAGTGCAGGCAGGGGGACTATCCGGCCTAAGGCTGCGCTGCAAGGGTTGGAGCCTGGCTTGCTCCTGCTGGTCTGGGCCTGCTGGCTGTGGTTGCACAGTAAGTCTGGAATTCCTGAGTCTGGGCTCGCTGCTGAGCTCGTATTCTGAGCTGGCTGGCTTGCCAGCCTGGCTGGTTCTGTTGCTGCAAGGCAGGGCTGGGCAGACCGGGCCAGGCAGACAGAGAGCCAGGCCTCGAGAGAGGCCTGGCTGAGCTGACTGAGCAAGGCTGGTATGGCTGCAATGGCTGACTGCAAGGGCTGATTTGTGCTGGCTTGGCAGCCTGACTTTCTACACTGGCTGACTGGCGGAGCTGGCTGGCTGCGTTTGCTGACTGGGCGGGCTTGCTGGCTAGCTGGCATGCTGGGCTCCCTGAGGGAAGCTTTGGGATGGATCTCTAGGGGCATCGGCTTGTGTTGAGCCTTCCAACGGCGTCTACCTTGATCTCCGTCCTAAGAAAGAAAGACAGAAAAAGAAAGACACACACAAACCACAAACTCTCCAACCATACCCACCCCATGTATCTTGGACTTACACTGGACAGGACACTCTCCTTCAAAAAACACCTGGAGAACACAAAAGCCACGGTCAACACCCACAATAACATCCTGTGAAAACTAGTGAACTCCAACTGGGGCGCAGACCCACAAACAATCCGTGCAACTGCCATGGCCCTGTCTTTCTCTACAGCAGAGTATGCCTGCTCAAGCTGGAGCCGATCCCGTCACACCAAATTGGTCGACACAGCCCTAAATGACACCTGTCGCATCATCACAGGATGTGTCAAGACAACACCTGTCCCGTGCCTTTATGCGCTAGCCGGCACCTCCCCCCGCACATCAGACGACTGTGTATCGCTCAAGATGAATGGAGAACACAGGAGATAGACAGTGAAGTTGGGGATGAACGAAGGAAAGTCTGGAATTAAATGATAGAGAACACCTCACACACACATAGTTTCCTTTCGTGGCTGTTTACATTCGAGGGTCGCTGGTCCTCTCGAACGGAACAGTTTAACGTCATGCCCAGGACGAAAAGATATAGAGAACACCAACATGACAAATAACAGCAGGAAGGCATGGGCCACAATCCACCGTCTTGGCAAAGACCACACCACCCATAATTCACAACGGTCACAGCAAACTCTGTTGGATCACAACTGGTGGCCAACAGTCGTAAACCAACACCGCCGCCGACCCACAGGAGAATACCATCGCACAGTGGTATCAGACCAACCACAATCAGCCAGCCCTCAAACCAAACCCTTCGACCTAGAAGAACTCAAAACTGCAATGGGAAAGTTGAAACCCGGAAAAGCAGCAGGGATTGATGACATACTGGCAGAAATGATACAGCACCTGGGACCTAACGCAAAGACCTGGCTCGTGGGGATGCTGAACACATGGATGGCACAGAAAACCATCCCTTCTGTCTGGAGAAAAGCCAAAGTGGTTGCAATCCCCAAACCTGGCAAAGACCCATCATCCCCAAAGAGCTACCGACCCATTTCCCTCCTCTGCATCACCTACAAGAGAGGCTGCTACTCCAACGCCTCATGCCACTCATAGACACCAAGCTGACTAAAGACCAAGCTGGTTTCCATCCCGGCCGCTCCTGTGCTGGACAGAGCTCAACCTCACCCAACACATTAGCCGCAATTTGCAACTCTAGATTTTTTTAAATAATGGGATGAATCTAGAGTTGCAATATAACCCTCCATTGACTCCCCACTCATCCTTTTTGGTTTGCGATCTGCTCGTCTTACACGACGTTAAACTCACCGACATTGCAGCTGAAGTACAAGCTTGAATTATCCTCTTTCAATCTGCCGAGCTTGTTTTTCATAAAAAGCCACTGTAGATATGAGCTACTTTCTGTCAAGACATCCTCTGCAAGTGATTCTTTTTCTAAGTGTTGCAGTTTGGAAGCACTCGTTTTTATTAACGGGTCGCGCTGCTGCCTCCTGCATTATGTGCAAATTCGAAACAGGTGGAACACAGGGCCGTTCAGTGACGTACGTCGAGTGCTTCCAAACTCCAGCACTTGGAGAAATAATCACTTGCAGAGGATGTCTTGACAGAAAGTAGCTCATAACATGTCTACGGTGGATTTCTATGAAAAACAAGCTCGGCAGATTGAAAGAGGATAATTCAAGCTTGTAAAATTGGAAAATTATCAACAGGGCTCGAACCCGCAAAGTTACGTAGCTAGGATTGGAAGCCGGAAGTCTAATCCACTGGACCACTGAAGACACCGACAGAGTTAGCGATCCAGTTCTATATTATGTATTGAAGCCATGACGTCAGCGTCAGCCGCTCTTCCAGAGTCACTTCCGGGCTCAAGGAAACTCCCACGTCATATATTTTCGTTGACACTTGTACAGTTACAATAGTGCCTCAGTTTTTGTTTTATAATTTACAGGTCCAAATCACAGTTGCCTGTGTGTCTTGCCGACGTCTCACAGCAAGATCATTTGATGATAAATAAAAAAATAAGAAAAGTCCTTAATAGCCTACACACTCAATTTGAATCATGACTATAAATGATAGCCATGATTATGTCTTTATACAATTGAAAACCGGAAGATTCACTCCACAAATACCTTAAGGAAAACTCCTCAGACATAAACTAAGAAAATTGCTTTTATTTTTTTCGTGCTCATAGAGTGCTGCAAAGTGCAAGTGAACTGGGAAGCGATACAGTTGTGGGAGATGTTCCTTTCTTTCGGTGTATAAAAATGAACACAAAAAATATCATATACATACTATAATAGTATGTATAGGATATTTTTTGTGTTCATTTTTATATCTGCCTGTCAATGTCTGTGACCTTAAACGGTCCATAGCTAGCTTTCTGTTCAAGAACATCACTTTCAGACAAAAGCAGGTGTTACAAAAAGGTCAATATCTCCAGAATGGAAGATGGTAAAATCAAAATACCTTTTTAAAATTGGAGTAGGAGTAGTAGATAAGCTTTCTTTTGAGGTATGCGGTGTGATTCTCACTATAAGAGAACATTTGGTGTGGACCTCGGAAAAGGTCCTTCCTTCAATGCTATCCTCCTCCTCCTGTTCGATGCTGTGAGACATGAACTGGGAGCGATACAGTGGTGGGAGATGTTCCATGCTGTGAGACAGGGGTGAGAAACGTTGACGATAGAGAGGGCCACTATATTTCCACACTCACTCCAGAGGGCCACTATAGTTCCACACTCACTCCAGAGGGCCACTATAGTTCCACACTCACTCCAGAGGGCCACTATAGTTACACACTCACTCCAGAGGGCCACTATAGTTACACACTCACACCAGAGGGCCACTATAGTTCCACACTCACTCCAGAGGGCCACTATAGTTCCACACTCACTCCAGAGGGCCACTATAGTTCCACACTCACTCCAGAGGGCCACTATAGTTCCACACTCACTCCAGAGGGCCACTATAGTTCCACACTCACTCCAGAGGGCCACTATAGTTACACACTCACACCAGAGGGCCACTATAGTTCCACACTCACTCCAGAGGGCCACTATAGTTCCACACTCACTCCAGAGGGCCACTATAGTTCCACACTCACTCCAGAGGGCCACTATATTTCCACACTCACTCCAGAGGGCCACTATAGTTCCACACTCACTCCAGAGGGCCACTATAGTTCCACACTCACTCCAGAGGGCCACTATAGTTCCACACTCACTCCAGAGGGCCACTATATTTCCACACTCACTCCAGAGGGCCACTATAGTTCCACACTCACTCCAGAGGGCCACTATAGTTACACACTCACACCAGAGGGCCACTATAGTTCCACACTCACTCCAGAGGGCCACTATAGTTCCACACTCACTCCAGAGGGCCACTATATTTCCACACTCACTCCAGAGGGCCACTATAGTTCCACACTCACTCCAGAGGGCCACTATAGTTCCACACTCACTCCAGAGGGCCACTATAGTTCCACACTCACTCCAGAGGGCCACTATAGTTCCACACTCACTCCAGAGGGCCACTATAGTTCCACACTCACTCCAGAGGGCCACTATAGTTCCACACTCACTCCAGAGGGCCACTATAGTTCCACACCCACACCAGAGGTCCACTATATTCAGGGCTGCACATAAGCGGTGCGCCAGTGCGCATGCGTCGTCAAAATTCAAAATGCGCTGTCAATCAACAGCTGGGGCCGCCCAGAATGATAATTATACCCACTAGTAAATTCTGTGGCGAGAGCATTTCCCACCGACTGCCACTCAAAGTGGCTACTGGCCAATCACAGTGGCTACTGGCCAATCACAGCATGTCTTGCGAGAGTGCACTGGCCATTGTGGCCAATCACAGCGCGTCCTCACTCAAACGAGGGAGGGTTCCAAATCCATGCATGCTGTGCTTGCTACTGGGAGGAGGACAGGAGTTTCTACGGACTCTGAGAAAAAGTTACCCGACACATTATTCTTACAGTATTACAGCCAAACTCTCGTCAAAATGTCCAAGAAGCAAGCGCCATTAAGTAACTATTTTGGTGTTCCAGCACCATCAGCTCCGAAGAGACGCCAAACGGAACCACCACCTGAATCGCACAGAAAACGTGTTTGCGGAAAAGTGGTTGGATGATGTCGGCTGGCTCCAAACTAATGCTGAGCGTAGCGAGATCATCCGAGATGTGGTGCAAAATATGTCGTGAGCATTCCAATCTGGCCGATAAAAACTGCACCTTTTATACAGGGACAAAGAATTTCAGTCAGTGAAAAAACGGAAAAATCCGGAAAAATCCGTCCCCCCCACCACCCTAGGGGAGGGGGGGATGGGGGGGGTCTAACCACAAAAACGTGGGGTTATGGTTAGGGTTTGGGGTCGGACTACAGAGAGGTTGTTCCAGTGACTCAATGTACATACATACAAAACTGCGTTTTGGCACAGTTATTATTATCATTATGAATTACCTGGCTGTGATTCCTCCTCCTCCCCATTTGTCTCAAAACGTAAATGTTTAACCACATTATCAGCAACGCCTCGAACAGGTCAAAACTCATTGACCATCTGATCTGTAAGTTAAGCCTATCCTATATAAAATGTACAACACCTGGGAAGTTTTCAGGAGAGGATGTTTTAACATCAACATGTAGTTAGTGTTAAACCCATGCAACTCGAGAGGAAAGAAAAACCTGCAGCGCCTTACCTGGTGTTGACAGTTGTGCTTAATAGCGGCGTCGATCTCCTCCTTTCCCCAAATCCCCCAAAATAATAATATAATTCCCAAAGTGGGGTCCGGGGACCCCCAGAGGTACAACTACATGATAGTTTGTGGCATGTCATGTGGACGCTCTCAGTTTATTAAATTAACATTGATTATCAATTGGAGTCCCACTCCCACCGCTAGAAATGGCTGTATAAATCTTCTGTTATGGGGGTCCTTCTCTTCTCTTCAAATGGGGGGGTCCGCAGGCTAATACGTGTCCATTTGGGGGTCCTTGACATGAAAAGGATAAAGTAAATCCATTCATCTACTGATAGCCAATACACGACTTATCAAAAGTGGTGCGTGACACCAAAAGCGGTGACCTATTGAATCCTGTTCCTGTATTATTAGAATCATTACAGAGTGCAAAGCACATTGGGTCACTGATTCTCCTAAAGCATTTCAACATAATGCTTAAAACACCAAAAGGGGTTCCCGCCCAGAAAGGATTAAACACCACTGTTGTAAGGAGATGTATAGAGTCAGTGAAACACTGTTGTAAGGAGATGTATAGTCAGTGAAACACTGTTGTAAGGAGATGTATAGAGTCAGTGAAACACTGTTGTAAGGAGATGCATAGTCAGTGAAACACTGTTGTAAGGAGATGTATAGAGCCAGTAAAACACTGTTGAGAAATACCTGAGAATACGTGTGAAGAGGGTCAATACGTGTGTCTAACAGACAGTTGGCAGCTCTGCAATCGACTCCCCTGTGGGTTCCTGTCCCTCCCTTGATTCTGACAGTAAGTCTCTTTCTCAATAATGCCACAAAGCCAACTCTATTCTTCTCTCCCTCTCTCACAGACATGTCTTCATCAGTAATGCCACAATGCCAACTTCCCTATTCTCTCTCTCTCTCTCTCTCTCTCACACAAGACACTATAAAGGTCATTGACCCTTTCAGTTCAACCAGGCCTTTCTGAAGGGTTCTATGTGGTGCAGAGCTGTGCTTCAGAGGGTCACCACTTATACAAACTACCCTGACCTCGACCTTGACCTCGACCCCAACAGCCTACAGTCCAATAAATTGTCTTAGTATAAAAGTGTGAGAGACTCTTCAAAGACTTCAGTACAATTAAAACAGCCTCTCTTTCACACCATCAGAATGAAACAATACAAGGAAGAATCATTTATAGGAATGCTTAAACATTCTGCTGAGAAAGAGCCTTCCTGCCGGTTCAAATCAATCGGAAACATCAAAGTATGAAATTCAAATGACTGTAGTTGGGAGTTCTTTAACTATCTATATATACAGACTTGGGGGAAAAAAGTGTTAATGCTCGATTCAGTGACTTGAGCTAAATTGTGTAGAACGATTAGCCTTCTCCTGACGTCACTCCTCCATGATACGGGGGCGCACACATGCAGCTTTTTGGCTACTAGCTAGCTCTTAATCGCTCACACCTGCCCAAGTTTGGGTTGGGGTTGTGCATGTCTTTTAGGGATTTAGGGATTCCGTTATGAACGATTAAAAATCGATTCATAATTATTATAATAATCTTTTTTTAAATTCTGGTTACAGTTACAGGAGTTTTCACTACATGGTGTCTGTGATATGAAATGTAAGCTCACCCTAATCACAGTAAACATCATGTCTTCAGTCATTTTCAAGTTACTGTAGTATTTAGTCACTTCAGTTCAAGACTGGAGTAGATTGTGATGAAATCCTATGTATGGAATCGAGAATCATTTTGAATAGAAAATCGTTTTGAATCTGGAGAAAATATGCTTTTGAATAAAATAAAATAAACGTTTTTGGATTGAGAATCGGAATCGAATCGTGGGACACCCAAAGATTCACAGCCCTAATGTCTTTGTTCTCTTTTTCTATATGTGTCAATCCACCGGCATCATTGCTGATGTATTGCAATTTTTTTCCCAATTTCAATGAGCAATACATCATATGAAAGGTTACAGTGTGCAGTTTCATAATATGTAAAGAACTGAAAAATGACCATGTCCCCCTTGCATATCAAACCACTGTCCCCGGTCACATATGTGTCAATCCACCGGCGTCATTGCTGAGGGAATTCACACCACAGTTTCTGATTGGCTGGAAGCAGTGCAATTTGACCACATCGCCGTTCTCTCAAAGAGTCCATCTTCAAACGTCCTCTCTTGTGACTTCTGTCCGATCAAGCCGTGCAAGGAGAGCAGTCTGAAAACCCACTACGATATCTGAAGACGTGTACACCTCAATTGGAGTCAACTCAACTCAACTCAGAAACTCAACTCAACTCAATTCAACTCAGAAACTCAACTCAAACTCAATTAAACTCAACTCAACTCAACCTAAAATGTCTGAAGACAGCATCTACACCACACCAGGGCCGACCGACGACACTTATGAAACCCTCCGTGTTTCTGCCCCTGAGAACACAGCACAGCCTGGAGGTATAGAACTAACCGTCTACGAAAACCTCCGAGGTTCTGCCCCTGAGAACACAGCACAGCATGGAGGTAAAAAAAATACTATTACTACTACTAATACAACTACTACTACTAATACAACTACTACTACTAATAATAATACAATGATTTAAGTATAAACACATCTATCGATCTTACGCAATAGCAGTTGTAGTGTCGGCGCAGCCAAATCACAGTGCCTCTCTTGTCAATGCTTTATTGGATGTGTTTAATGGTACATTAACCTTTATTCACATGCAATCATATTAGCAATACAATGCATGTGCTCTGAATTAATGTATAAAATAATTATTGAAAATGAAAAAATCTGATGTTTACAACATTCAGGATTTAAGAAGAATTTCTTCAAAGCTGTTGCAGCGTGTGTGGGGCTGCTCCTATTGGCTGGCATCATTGTCCTGGTCATACTCAGTGAGTAGCATTTTATAAACACTACTGTATGTGTGTGTGCGGCGTGCAATAAATCACAACATGACCTTTAGGAGTGCATTGACGCAGAGCATATACAGCCCAAATTTGTCAGTGGAAAAAGTTAGTTGACGAACATTTGTGTTGCACATCTTGGTCTCTCTCTCTCTCTCTCTCTCTCTCTCTCTCTCTCTCTCTCTCGCGCAGTTGAGCGATGTTACGCGACGTCAAGCGCCACCGCCGATGTATGGCAAATGCAATAAAGTTGGATGTAAAACTAACTAACTAGTTTGTTGATTATCCTTCTTGCAGATTTGGACCTGACTAAACAGAGACAACAGTGGAAGACCAGTTTTGATGAGTTACTGACCAGACTTAACAACATGACTGAACAGAGAGGCCAGTTACTGACCAGACTTAACAACATGACTGAACAGAGAGGCCAGTTACTGACCAGACTTAACAACCTGACTGAACAGAGAGGCCAGTTGCAGACCAGATTTAACAACCTGACTGACCAGAGAGACCAGTGGAAGACCAGTTATGATGAGTTACTGAGCAGACATACCAACCTGACCGAACTGAAGAGGGTTCATTGTGGTCAGTGAGACGTCACTGTGTTTATACATTCTTATATCATGTTGTTCATCATTTTGTCATTAATCACATTAAAAACAGTGTCTAACATTATATTTTGTTGTTAGAATCACATGGATTTACATTTGGTGATGGTGTGTGTTACTACATCTCTACTGAGACGAAGACCTGGGAGGACAGCAGAGCAAACTGTACAGCCAGACAATCTGACCTGATGACCATAAAGAGCAGAGAGAAGCAGGTGCAGTGTGTGTGTGCATTAGTAGTGCATGCTGTAACCTACTCCATCTAGTTGAGACACACATCTAGTATTGTACAGATTGTACTTCAGTAACCAGCTGATTGTCTGTCCAGTTGTTTGTTTTCAGACTCATCAGAGACAAGGCTATGTGGATTGGATTGACCGACAGCGAGACAGAAGGATTGTGGAAGTGGGTGGATGGAACACCACTGACCACAACGTAAGACTTTACCTTCATTATTCTACTGAGGCCCATTCTAAAAACGCCTTCTAAATACTGACCTAAGTTTTCTGAAAAACAAATATTTAGATAGCAGCATCACATTTTGTAATACTGTACAGAACCCCAAAAGGGATTCCCGACATTTATTTTCAGCAAACTACATTTCACATTATTTCCTCTTCATATTTATTTCTAAATGGAATCAAAGGCTATAATACAACAGTTACTCTGTATCCGTTGTCTATTTCATTGTCCAGTTAATTTGTACGTAGTGTAATAATGTAATATAATTTGAAGTCATGATTTAAAAAAAACTAAACATTGAGATAAAATCCTTGTTGTGAAGGTATTGTAATGTATTAATGTGTCTACTTCTACAGGTACTGGTTGACTGGTGAGCCTAATGACGGTGGTGGTCGTGGAGAAGACTGTGCTTACTTTTTTAATGGAGGATGGAACGACCTTCCATGTGGAGGGACACTCTATTGGATTTGTGAAATAGTTTTCTAGAGTTATGCATTAACTAGTAATAGTTATGTGTATGTGCAGCACCTGATTAACCCTTTGTGGTGCCTGGAGCTAACGCCCACCTGTGGGGGGGGGGGGGGTCTCGGTTTTCGTCTGAGTACACCAAATAGACAATGAGCTTGTATATCTGCTATTTTGGGGAAATGTTCCCCCCAGAATATTCATGCTGGGGTTCAAGAGGATAATTCATATTTCCATTATTCAGATAAAGGGGAGACTATGTAATGTATGTAATCAATGTAATGTAATGTAATCAATGAATAACAGTCATCTGTTTCATTTTAACACCACAGACTGATAGATCAACAAAGTGTTTGTGAGGAAACTGGGTTTGGTCCAAATCAGGTTGTTAAAGGACCACTTCACCACTTTTCATGAACTATGTGGACACATCTAAAACATCTTGGTCTAGTTTTAGTCGACTAAATATAAGATTTTAGTCGACTAGATCTACAGTTGATTTAGTCGAACAAAATGTATTTTGGCGGGCCTTGATACCGTCCTAATGACGGCATAACTTGCTGAAAATAGCCGATCTACAAGTCCACAACTTGCGAGCTTGTTTTCAGCATGCAACTAATTGTAAAATGACTTGTACTGGATCTCTTGTCCACTAGTCCCTTCCTAACATTTTAGTCTAGTTTTTATTTGTTGACGAAATTGTCAGTATATTTAGTCTTAGTCATCATAGCTTAGTTTTCATTTAGTTTCCATTTAGTTTCCGTCAGTGGAAAAAGGTAGTCGACGAACATTTTTCGTCTTTGTTTATTTAAAAAAAAATGACACGGCTATGTTTATTTTTAAATGCCCATGTACAGGGCTTAAAGGACTACTTAACCACTTTTCAACCTATCTTCATATAATCGGCCCTCACTAATGTTCATCTGTAAAGTTGCTTGTAAATATTGTTAATTGTGGTTGCTTTTCTTGTTTCTAAAGTGCATATTTGGGCTTTTCTATAATGTTGTTTAAACCAGTGATCCTCACACAGCGACATTCCCATGTCAAGGACCCCCATGACAGATTTGTGTTTTTAAATGTTTCAATAAAATGCTTCAAAGATATACAAGATTCCTTTTGAAAATAGCAGATCTAGCAGCTCACAATGCATCACATTGAAAATAGCAGATCTAGCAGCTCACAATGCATCACACATTGAAAATAGCAGATCTAGCAGCTCACAATGCATCACATTGAAAATAGCAGATCTAGCAGCTCACAATGCATCACACATTGAAAATAGCAGATCTAGCAGCTCACAATGCATCACATTGAAAATAGCAGATCTAGCAGTCGAGCTCACAATGGATCACATTGGAAATAGCAGATCTAGCAGTCCAGCTCACAATGGATCACATTGGAAATAGCAGATCTAGCAGTCCAGCTCACAATGGATCACATTGAAAATAGCAGATCTACCAGTCCAGCTCACAATGCATCACATTGAAAATAGCAGATCTACCAGTCCAGCTCACAATGCATCACATTGAAAATAGCAGATCTACCAGTCCAGCTCACAATGGATCACATTGAAAATAGCTGATCTAGCAGCTCACAATGCATCACATTGAAAATAACAGATCCACCAGTCCAGCTCACAATGCATCACATTGAAAATAGCAGATCTAGCAGCTCACAACGCATCACATTGAAAATAGCAGATCTAGCAGCTCACAACGCATCACATTGAAAATAGCAGATCTAGCAGCTCACAATGCATCACATTGAAAATAGAAGATCTAGCAGCTCACAACGCATCACATTGCGACGTGTAACATTGTGAGTATTGTCGGTTTAAACATCTATAGTCAAATAACATTCTGCAGACCACATTCTATACATTCATTAAAACTATGAACTCTGACTGCAGGGGGATATATATTTATAATGATCATTATAACAATGTGCAAGAATATTTAAAAAGAAGGAAGAAGATTTGTGGACAATCAAAATATGTTGGAAATGTTAATGTGGTGTCATTAAAATTAATCTCGATATGGCAGACTCACTATCTAGAAAATAGAAACATGGCACTTCATTTAAAATAGGTTGCAGACCCCTGTTATATGCGCTTCTTTTGGGATTATATTTATTCAGACCAGTGTGTGTCCAGTGGAAACCTCGTATGAATCTGATCTCAGGTCAGAATGGGTTAATCAGACCAGTGTGTGTCCAGTGGAAACCTTGTATGAATCTGATCTCAGGTCAGAATGGGTTATAGACCTATTTACTTGTTTCTATGAGACATGGCAACAGCGGTCTCTGAGCTCGTTGGTAAAGCGTTGAGATTTGAAATGGTCATTGTTTGCTCAATTCTCAACCTTTTTTTATTTATTAAAACATCTCCATAACCCTTGGGGTTATGGGGTCCGCCGTAGTCTGAAAACCCACCTTTTCAGACTCCATCATTGCCCATAGCACTTACCCTACCCCCTTAGATAGCATTTCTGTAGACTTAGATAGCATTTGATACGGACTTATAGCATGTTATGTAGACAGCACTATAATTGCATTGTATGTAGTCATAGCACGTCATAGTACATATGTATAGCATAGTAGTATATATGTATAGCTTCATTATATAGATATTCCACTGTTACTTTCTTAGCTTACGGCAGTACTTCTACTTAAGTAAAATATTTTTGTACTTTTTCCACCACTGCAAAAGTCCAGGGGTCCCCGAACCTCGAGACCCCCAAAGAAACCTCCAGGGGGGCGACACGATTCCAAAGAGCCCACCCCCGTCCAAAACGGTAGAGAAATGACAGAGTTACCATTTGGGGGTCCCTGGGGGTCCCCAGGGGTCCCCGAACCTCGAGACCCCCATAGACGCCCCCGGGGGGGCCACACGATTCAAATGAGACCACCCACGTCCAAAACGGTACAGAAATGACAGAGTTACCGGCCGGCCGGCGTAAATACGGAGCGGCCGACCTAAAAACGGACCGACGGAGCGACGGACCGACGGACCGACGGACCGACCGGCCGACCTAAAATAGGACCGACCGACGGTGCGTCGCGACGGACCGTCGGTCGCAAGAAATGGATTCTGCCCTTGCTGCAAACTTATCCACTTTTTAACTTGTAAGGGTTCACCATTTTCATTTCAACTCCCATCAACTATATGCACACACGCACACACACACAAGCTCAAGTAGGAAGGAGAAGGAATTATACCTAACCAACATTCACCTTGAATTCACCAAACTAAAATGCAGTAAGCTTAAGCCAGCTGTATGTGAGAAGAGTCAAGAGTGCAACTGCAATTGGCTGAGGCAGAGGCTGGCTATTGTACAGGTGATGGCACTTGTAGGCTCATTAAGTCACTGGCAGAGCCTGTCCAAGTGACCAGAGCCTTTTGTGGTGTTACTGAACTAATTTCAAGTCAGTGGGGCAAAAGGTTACGTGGATTACAACTGTATCCACGCACGCACACACGCACGTGTCAGCCCTTGCCCCTTGCCCCTTCCCCTTGCCCCTATGAGATGAGATGAAGAGATGAGATGAACGTCCCTTGTAGATATTGATATATGTGATATACAACCTGTTCTCAGAAAATAGCTGATCTGCAAGCTCACTACAGGCCAGTGGTCCCCAAACTTTTTCATGTCAAGGACGCACGCACGCACGCTCTTGTCAGCCCTGTATGGCCTCGCACTTGGGAATAACCACTGCGTTCACGGGCAATAGGTTTTTACAGGAGTGTGTGCACGGCCAATAGGTTTACATGAACATGTCTAGCTATAGTACTGTACTGCCTCGTACAGCCTAATAGACCCTAGTACAGCCTAGCACAGTTTACTAGAGCCGAAAACAGCCTATTAGAGCCCAGTAGAGTCTAGGACAGCCATGTACACCCACGTCTAGCCTAGTCCAGCCTAGTGGGAGAATACACTTGGAAGTGTAAGTGTTAAAATTAAGAAAATTTAATAATTTCACAAGATGACACAATAGCCTCTCTCTCCTCTCTCTCTCTGTGTGACAGGTCTTTTCCCTGAGGACCATTTCACCACTGTTGGCTGACATTAATCCTATTCTCTGCTGGGACATGAAAGAAAGAAAGAGACAGTTGCTATGGAAAAAAATGGGGGGTGCTAGTGAGGAAGAAAAGAAAAATAGGCCATAATGTTCCGGTCACATCCCAATGTAACAGAAAAATAAATAAGGAAGAAAAAATATTTTCATAATCACGTTATATACTGTAAAAGGTATGCTCAATCACTTCATCCCCTATACTTCATTGGTTGGGTGCCTCAGGGCTCGATTGCGTGGTCCCCTCCTATTTTCTCTGTACGTCAAAGGCATTTGGTGTCTGATAGAAAAACGTTTTTCTGTGCATTAGATTACATGCAGAACCCACTTTGATACCTTTTCTTTAAGATAAGGTTGAAAAATGGTGAATGATGGTCCTTTAAGTACGTGAAGTAAGCAAAACGTTGTTTGGCCTTTCTTCCTCAAGCTCATGACTCTCACTCCACTACATTTCTAGGAAGAGACTCTGCAAACGTACACAAATTATCTAATATAATGTCTCTGTAAACTGCCTACGATCCCCACCCCTAATTTAGAATGTGCACCAGCAGGGCAACATTGACAGCTCTTCAGAGGCAGCATGATGTAGATTCAGAACGTGGAGTATTCCTGGATCTTGTAGTCCAATTGGATCCAGCCCTCTTCAAATAGTGGTCTACTCTACTACCACAGATCAGCAGCCACTCCAATTTATGCAGAAAGCCTTCCCTTTGCTGGATCCTGGCCATGACATTCTCAATGGTGTCAATTGGTTCAACCGGCAGACATGCGGTCCTGGCATTGAGAGTCGAACCCGTGGCACACTGCCAGCCGCCCGGACCCGGGGCCCGGGGCATGCAGGTCTTGACGAAGACCTGCATGTTTGCAAAAGGAAAATGCTTCAGGATTTATTGAGTTTGGATTGTCGGTTGAGTCGAGACTGGCTGCGGTAGTTCAATTAGAACTGAACTAAGACGAAGGCTTGTCAATGAGAACTAGAGCAGGTTACAAGTCGAGTCAAGTACTAAAGGCCAAAGATATTGTTTCAATTCTGTTTCTTACATTTCGGGGGGAAAAAGCTTGTGGTATATGCCCACGGGCCAAGCCTGGTGATCCTATAAGGAGAACCAGAATAATGATTATGTGACTGCAGTGCTTGCACTTTTTATACTGTGTCTAGCAGCTGATATGCTATAGAGCGTCGCAGTCCCGCCCCCTTTCATGATGACGCCAGGCCCAGGAAATGAATCCCAATGCATTTTTCCCATAGACATTTCAAAAAGTATTTATTTACGAAGCCAACTCGAGTCATGACAACAAACACAATATTTTGGACATTTTGGATATTTTGGAGAAAAACAACAAAAAAAGTGTTGTAACCTGCCGTTTTATTTCTACTTTCTAATTCTTTGTTTGGCCAAAAACATTGTGTTTATTGTTATGATTTGTCACGACAAGAGTTGGCTTTGTCCGCGACGTGAACGTCTTGAAATAAATACTTTCTGAAAAGTCTATTAAGTTGAAAAGTTCTAGTAAATGAACGGGATTTATTTTCCGGGTCTCTCGAGGGGGCGGGACAGCGACGCTCTATAGTTTCCCACTGCAGCTAGGCTCAAATATGGAATGCGACGTCTAACCTGTGTAGGCATGACATCAGACTCAATGAATCACTCGACAGTTCCATATATGGAGCTCTGAGTCTATCTCTACCTCCATAATTACAGAGTTTTCTAATGACTATGTTCTGTGATTGGCTAGGGAGGCATGTCAATATCTCTGATATAGGAATATATATATATATATATATATATATATATAAACCATGAAGAACGTACTGTAGGTCGTTCATGATTTTCTTCTTTAAAAAAAACAAATCGACATAATATATGCGGTCGAAAACCATGAAAAATGACATTTGATGTCATTCATGATTTTCTTTTATTGTTCAAAACAATGAAAAATGACATCTTATAGTTTTTCAAAACACCAAATAATGCATGCAGGGCAAAATTAGGACGATACCCACTCATAATCAAAATAAAAAAGAGAGCACTTAAGTTCTACAACCACCTAAAAGAAAGTGACCTAGATGCACTCCATAACAAGGCACTCACACACAGTGAAACTCTAGAGAGATGCCCCCTCAGCCAGCTGGCCCTGGAACTCCGGGCACAAACACAAACAGAGCCACGAGATAGAAAACCCATTGGACTAAACCAAATTATAAAACAGCAAAAGGAAAACTATCTGACACACTGGAAAGTGGCAACACAAAAGCAAAGTAAACTAGAATGCTATCTGGCCCTAAACAGAGAATACACAGTGGCAGAATACCTGAGCACTGTGACCGACCCAAAACAAAGAAAAATCTTAACTAGGTACAGACTCAGTGAGCACAGTCTCGCGATCGAGAAAGGCCGTCATAGGCAGACCTGTATCCCGAGGGAAGACAGACTATGCACCCACTGCACACTAAATGAAGTGGAAACCGAGCTACACTTCCTAACCATCTGTCCATTGTACCAAGACATCAGAGACACATACTTCCCACAGATTACAACCACACACAGAGATTTTGAAAACATGACCAATGACAAAAAACTCCCATATCTGCTGGGCGAAGTACAACAATGTGCAAACACAGCAGCAAGATTTGTGAGTTGCTGTGATAGGAGAAGGATATCAAATGGAACACAACCACCGTAAAGACTAATCATTGTGTATATGCCTGCACTATACCTGCATCGAGTGATCTTGGTACATAGAAGTTGATCTATTGAAGAATCTGACAAAGTACATAATTTTTGTTTTTGTTTTGATTGTATTGCTGTATTGCTGTATTGTTCTTTCTGCTTTGGCAATGTAAACGTATGTTTTCTCATGCCAATAAAGCCCTTTGAATTGAATTGAATTGGCTTATGTTTTTATTTTTTATTATTTTGCATTTGCTCACTGTAGCACTTTGAGATTCTAACGAATGTAAAGTGCGTTAAAATCCATTATTATTATTTATGATTATGTGGCTCCCTTGCCAGTTGCCCATGCATGTATGGTGTAAGAGGCCTTATTTTCACCAGTGCCTTACCGCTTATCCCCATTTTTTTTTTTTTTTGAGGGGCCCTCCTATGCCCAGCTTTGTGTGTTTGTGTGTACCCCACATGTTGCGCCTGTCCTGGGGAGAGGCGCAACATGCTGCCAGGGATCAAATGAAATGGAGAGCGCTCATTGAAGCCTTATGTCCCATTGGGGACGAAGAGGAGTAAGTAAGTGTACCCCATAGCGATGATTTGATTGGCTGAGCACGGAATGTGAGGATAAGAAGTGAGTACAGAAAAGTGAGGACGCCAAAAGCGATTGGCTGGAATGTGATGATGTATGATGATAAGAGCGCCCCTCCGCCCCCCACAGTGATTGTTTATTTCTTAACTTTTTAATTTATTTTTGAGGCTGCGCTAGTCCTTCCTATATACAGCTTTTGTCCCCACACGTCTCAAGATTTCCCTTTGACAATGAAAGGACAAATTAGATCAAATGTCAAATCACATAAATTCAGTTGTTCATGAGATGATGTATGATGATGGTGTGATTTTTGTAATAGTTCAAATAGCCGATCTACATGCTCACAAGGTGCCAATGTAGATCGGCTATTTGAAGTATTTTAAAATGTTTTTCAAAAGTTAAAAAAGGCAAATAAGTTTAGGGATATAAGGGGTAAGGCACATTCGAAAATAGGGCTCCACAATAATGTTGAGTTCTCAGGGTTGCTTTCAATGCTTTGTGACAATTGTTTGCATTACGTACTATGACTTTTTAATTTTACGACATTGTACATCATTTGTTTTCATAATATAATACCGTTATGAGGCTTCCATATACATCAAGTCTGTGTACTTGAATTTTAATCAATCAATGTATTACTTTATTTGTTTAAATAATTATTGAAAGGGATCCCTTGCAAGGGTTAAGGGCCTCAGACGCAGCTCAAGTTGGAGGGTGACTTCTTTCGGGATGTTTTTGTCTGAAATGGTGCGGCCATCTTCCAGTTGTTTACCAGCATGAATGAGCCTCTGCTCGTCAGGGGGAATGCCTTGCTTGTCCTGGACCTTGGCCTTCTCTGTGGTGTCACTCTGCTCAACCTCTAGATGCATGGTCTTCCCGTTCGAGATCCACACGGATGCCCGGCCTGAGCCGTTTTGTGCCAGGGCAAGACTGGCAGCTCTTCAGCCGCAGCACAAGATGGAGGGTGGCCTCTTTCTGGATGTTTTGCTCATAGAGGGTGCGACCGTCCATCAACTGTTTACCGCCATATATCAACCGCTGTCTGTCGGGGGGAATGCCTTGCCTGTCCCGGATCTTGGCCTTGACCTTCTCAGTGTTGTCCCTCGGCTCGACTGTGAGACATATGGTCTTACCATCGAGGGTCTTGACAAAGATGCACATGCTTGTGCGATTTGAGCCGTTACTGTGGAGGGATACGCCAGGCCTGAATGGCGTTGTGCCAGGGCAAGACTGACAGCTCCGCAGACGCAGCATAAGCTCGAGGGTGGATTCCTTCTGGATGTTGTAGTCAGAGAGGGTGCAGCCATCTTGCAATTGTTTCCCAGCATAAATCAGCCTCTGCTCTCCAGGGGGAATACCTTGCTTGTCCTTGATCTTGGCCTTGACATTCTCAGTGGTGTCACTCGGTTCAACCTCCAGAAGTATGGTCTTGCCTTCGAGATCTCTGACAAAGATCTGCATTTTGGTGCAATTTTGCACAGTTCTGCAACTGTGGATAGGGATCCCAGATCTGAACTGTGCCCTGTCATAGCAGGATCGGCAGCTCAACAGACGCAGCGAAAGGTAGAGGGTGGATGCCTTCTGGATGTTGTAGTCAGAGAGGTTGCGACCGTCTTCCAATTGTCTCCCAGCATAGACCAGCTTCTGCATGTCAGGTGGAATGCCTTGCATGTCGTGGACCTTGGCCTTGACATGCTCAGTGGTGTCACTTGGCTCAACTCTCAAGGTGACTGTCTTGCCGCTGAGGGTCTTGACGAAGATCTCCATGTTTTTGAGTAGCTACCGTAGATGCTACAGGTACAATTCTATCTAAATCGTCTTCCCGAGAGATGATCTCTATTTGGATATTTCTTAGAAGTCTTTGACGGAAGTCTGATCGGGAACATTTCACTGCAATGCATGAAGACTCTCCCTCTCTCACTCTTTTATGTTGGCTGTGACGTCACCGTTAGTCTTTTCGGATCCTGCAATATTTACCATACCTGTATCGTAGCGATGAGCCCCGTCAAATCTTGTCTTTCACAGAAAGAGCAAGCTCAAATCCATCACAAGATCAAAGTCTCAAAAGACGGGTGACACGGATTACATTCTATTCTGTCTTTCAACGGGGCCAATTCATCATATATACACTTGTCCAGCTGGGGATCTAAGTGACTTTGAACGTAGCATGGTTGGTGATGCCAAATGGGCTGGTCTGAGCATTTCAGAAACTGCTGATATGGAATTTTCAAGCATCTCTAATGTTTAAAGAGACTAGTCAGAAAGAGAGAAAATATATTGATGCCAGAGGTCATATAGGATGATGGCCAGGTAGCATAAAGGCAACAGTAACCAAATGTATAAACAAAATCACCCTTGTGTGAAGTGAGGGGCACTAAATGTATTTATATTGGCCACATGACGTTTACGATGTAATTTAGTGCAGTGGTTCCCAAAGTGGGGTCCAGGGACCCCCAGGGGTCCTTGAGGGAGTTCCAGGGGGTCCCCAGCTAAATGATAGTTTGGAACCAAATGGATCCTTATGGGTCTGTAACTCTGAAAGTGTACAAATGGAACCAAATGGACCCGTTGTCCAGACCATTTGTGAAGAAATACACTCCTCTATGTCAAATTGTTTCTTTAATGACAAAGATGAAGAAGCACTGCAGTACAAACAATAATAGAAAAGCATTAACTAAAATAAGTAGGCTAATTCTGACATGAAAATGCATAAAAGCAATCAAGTATTCACATAAGAGTGTATAGAAAATAAAGTAACAAAAACTATACCAGAGTTCCATAGATAAACATAACATAAATAAACTTACAGTTATTAAGTGAGGAACTTCCAAACAACACAACATGAATCTCTGAATGTCAACATGAAACTGATAGCAAACAAAATGGCTCCCTTCTTCACTCTACAGAACAGGTAAGCTAAAGAGATACTGCCCCTAGTGGATGGCAGAGAACCCTTCAATTTGGTTCCATTTGTACACTCAGATCTCTCTCTCTCTCTCTCTCTCTCTCTCTCTCTCTCAATGAGTGTGCGTGCGTGCGTGGGTGCGTGCGTGCGAGATAGACCTGCAAACCTGCACGTATTTTGCGTAGAAACCACGCACAACGAAAACTATGCAATTTACGCAGATCTAGAGTGACTGCCGCGGTATTTATCCCACCGCAGTTCCAGGAATGCACCGGTTATTTTGGATCCCACCAATCAGCATTGATGTTGTTCGGCACCCCACTTGTGCTGAAACATATAACAAGTTAACAACCGTCTGGTAAAAATGTAACTTTTCTACAACAAACAAATAGCTGATCTACAAGCTCAAAATGCGTCTGGCCAACACTCAACTAGTGCTGCTGCAGCATCTGTTGCGAGGGAATTGGGTGAGTTGTCTTTCTCTGCACCCTATGTGTTTTTATAATGTGATCCTAGTTTACTGAGCCACTACATTAAATTATAATGTAAATGTACTATGACGGTATGCATTTACAGTAAATGACAGTATGACAGTAAATGCAGTATGCATTTACTATGAAAGTAAATGCAGGCTAAAACTATTATGTGCTTGGATCTCAATGCCTAAATGGATGTAGGCCTACATTTCAGACATGCTGATGCTGAATGCTGCTGAATGGCCCACAACCAGTGATTCTGCAGTATCTGTTGCCAGTGAAACAGGTGCGATTTGTTTTCTGCACATAACACTTCAGAATCTTGTGCATGGCAACTATGCACAAAAAAAACGGCGGTGACCACAAGCCACCTGCACCCGCACCTAGCGCACCGAGGTCACCGTACCATGACCCTGAGAGCAGACTGCACATCAGGCTTGAAGGCCACGAGCTGATTCCCATTCCCCCCTGTGTGTAAACACATGCACATATACAAGGTTAGTATATATCATCCCCACAATGACATGACAGTTGGTCAACTAGGGATATCCCTACGGACCGGGGGAGATATTAGACCTTTTAGGTTTAGGCCATAAAGGCTCTGAGCCACTCTGCTTGCTTCAATATGCTTCAATCACAATCGACAAATCAGCTTAACAGATTAGTCAAGGTTTGCGTGACATTCGTGCCGCTGAACAGTATAAGTAAATACAGTATAAGTATTTTTACACACAACAGAACCGCAATCTTGTAATCTGTAGGACACCGTGTTGAAGAGGTGACCACCATACCTGCTTGTAATAACAGAACAAGATTATCTCATACTCGAGCATATTCTACTGATTAACAGAACTCCATTCTTTTTGTGGTCAGAGAGTACAGACATATCCAATTCCATCCAAGGTGGTGCATGCGTGTGAGATGATTCATGTCTAATGCAGCAGGAAACAGTACTGGACTTGTGGCAGGCCAGAGTTCAGGGACCAGCGATGGGGTCCTTATGGTTGGCCCGAACTTCCGCGTTTTGAAAAAGATCGGCAGTGGCAATTTTGGGGAGCTGCGGCTGGGTAAGAACCTCAGGAACAATGAATATGTGGCGGTCAAATTGGAACCCATAAAGTCCCGAGCGCCACAGCTCTCGCTGGAGCATAGATACTACAAAAAGTTGGGGAAATCGAAAGGAATCCCTCAGATGTACTACTTTGGCAGCTGTGGAAAATACAATGCATTGGTGCTGGAGCTTCTGGGACCCAGTCTAGAGGACCTGTTTGACCTCTGCAAAGGCACCTTCTCCCTCAAGACCATCCTCATGATAGCCATACAGCTGATAACACGGATGGAATATGTCCACACCAAGAACCTGACATTCAGAGACGTTAAGCCAGAGAACTTCTTGGTCGGACGACCGGGAAGCAAGCATCAGCACACGGTTCACATCATTGACTTTGGTCTGTCCAAGGAGTACGTCGACCCCGAAACCAAAAAGCACATCCCCTACCGTGAGCGCAAGAGCTTCACCGGCACGGCACGCTACGCAAGCATCAACACACACCTGGGCAAAGAGCAAAGCAGAAGGGATGACATGGAAGCACTAGGTCACATGTTCATGTACTTCCTGCGTGGGAGACTCCCCTGGCAGGGCCTGAAGGCAGACACCACGAAGGAGAGGTATCAGAAGATCGGGGACACCAAACGAAACACGCCGATTGAAGTGCTTTGCGAAAGCTTCCCTGAAGAGATGGCCACCTACCTGCGTTACGTCCGGAGGCTGGACTTCTTCGAGAAGCCCAATTACAACTACCTGAGGAAGCTCTTCACCGATCTGTTTCACCGGAAGGGCTATGTCTTTGACTATGAATACGACTGGGTCAGCAAGCCAATCCCCACACCAGTAGGTCATGTACCCGGCACCACATGCCTGCAAGTCAGCAGAGATAAAGCGCAACAGCGGACCAAGAAACAGTTGCCCGAGCCCAAAGGCAACAAGTCTCAGCCCAAAATATTAAAAACTGTTGATCCCACCGTTAGACGAATTATCACCGCTTTTTAAGTTTTCATGTATTTATCATTAATTCCCCCTAAAGGTCCCTACAAACTTGTTTTTTCTTTGTTTTGTTTTGTTTCCATGTGATTTATTACTAAAATCGATTTTCCTCATTGTTTGCCATGAGCATATGGGATAAAACTATGTTTTTTTTGTTGTTTCTCGTAACGGCTTCTATCTTTCTCTAGAAAAAAAGGCATCAACCTTTATGATGATGTATTCAATTAACACTGGGATTGTACAGTGTAGATTGGGGTCCCACAGATAATAAGTGGACTAATACATATCAAACTGTTCCTTGAAAGGAAAATGTTCATAATCCCAGACTTATTCGCCACCCCTCACTGTGTGTGAAGAAATACATGAAGGGTCCAATGAAGGACACCAGAGAGCGCCAGAGGGTCCAACTGGAAAGGAGAGGAAAATTAAATTAATTTAAAAAGAATAAAAATAATGTTGGCGATAAAAATATTTAGAGATATATATATATATATATATATATATATATATATATATATATAAATACAGTACTGGTGCAAACCAAGTTATCCAATAAATACATTAGATAAAAATAATAAAGCCAAATATAATCTTGAATAAATTTTGATTGCACAGTAGGCCTACTCTCCATTTGTTTTTGAGGGGCGCCAGGCCCTCCTATGCCCAGCTTTGTCTCTCTCCCATAGTGATGATTTGATTGGCTTAGGGCTTAAAAAGTGAAGATAATAAGTGAGGACGTCAAAAGTGATTGGTCGGAATGTGATGTGTGATGATAAGAGCACCCGCTTTTGTTGTCTGTGTAAACACAAACATTCATTGAGGCCAAAAGTGAGGACAGCAAAGTGAAGACGCAAATTGTGATTGGCTGGCATGACATTTGTGATGATTTGATTCGCTGAGCACGGAATGTGGTGTATGATCATAAGAGCGCCACTCACTTCACACAAGTGTGTGTTACTGTTTTTTTTAAGGCACTACTCCAACCACAGCAAATTCATTGACAGTTCCCTGTCAACTATAATAACTTAGATAAAAACTAAATCACGCAGCTCAGATTCTACATCTTAGATGAGGTATTGCCAACAATGCCATCCTACTGCAGCCGACAGGAACATCGGTGTCATTCACCACTATGGCAATAGGTGGCACTGTAAGGAGTCGTGTACATAAAAATCACACCCGTGTGAAGTGAGGGGTGCTGTTATCGTTATACATCATCATACATCATCTCATGAACAACTGAATTCATGTGATTGATAGCAGATTTGCTCGTCTACGTTAATGTTTGTGTTGCCACAGATGTGCGTCATATTTGAGGCACATACTGTATAACCTCATTTCTCCTTTCATTGGCAAATATGAGACGTGTGCATGGGGACTCATGCTGTATATAGGAGGGGCTAGCGCCCCTGTAAACCTGTATATAGGAGGGGCTAGCGCCCCTGTAAACCTGTATATAGGAGGGGCTAGCGCCCCTGTAAACCTGTATCGCACTGTAAGGCGGAAATCAACGCGGAAGGGCCACTCAAGTGACTAATGGCCAATCACTGTGTGTCTTTCACGGGACTTATCTATTCAATCCAAAGGAGCTTTAATATTGGCATGATCGAGCAAAGAAACGTTTCCATTGCCTCTGATTGGCCTACTGCGCGTCACAGAGCCTGCCTTAGCTCGAGATAAAGATACCCCAGAGCCGAAGGAGGCGTCTGCTAGACTCTGCCGTCTACCTTTCTATGTCGATGCATTGCACACACACACACACACACAAACTTTGAAGATGGAGGGGGCCACTTTATTTCAACACTCACTCCAGAGGGCCACGTTGCATATTACTGCGACGCGTTTTGAGCTTGTAGATGGGCTATTTTTTGCTATAGTATTTTAATTGAAATTATGATTTTTTTTTTTGCTTTTTGTTTAACCCATTTTGACCTGAGATCAGATTCTAAAAATGTCTTCTACATCCCGAAAAAGCTATGTTTCTATGTCAGTCGTTCTTCGATTTTCTTCGATTTTTTTCAAAGATAGCAGACCTACAAGGTCGTAGCGTTCCACTCGGTGGCGCGCTATGAGCTTGCAGATCTGCTATTTTTCAATAGCTAAAGCATAACATAGTGCTAACACCAAAAGGGGTTCCTTCCCAAAATGGGTTGGAATCCTGAAAAGTTACTTTTTTTTAAATATATATATATATATATATATATATTATTTTTTTTATCCCACGATTTTGTAACCCATTCTTCACCCCTGTGTCAATCATCTAATGTGATCCTGGGCTCTACACACCCTCCGCCAACCTAGGGAGAGCAACGGACTTGAACTCATGCTTCCTTCATGCCTGAGTGTCCAAGTTGCTCCTTTGCACCTGACAGGGGGAGTTTCCCTGGTTGGACGTAGCGCGTGGAAGGAACACGTTATTCCAACCAGTTCCTTTCCCCTCCATCAGGCGCGTGAGGGTACCTTTTTTATGCATTTAGTTATAGTTATGTTAACTTTATGAACTAAATACAAATACATTGGACATAAAAATGACAACAATAATTTAATACTAGTAATTAGCTGACATCAATAATATATCAGTATTCTGATATTAACCTGAAGCCCATGCACATTGAGTGAAGGCGGGGGCTGCATGCGGCCCCCACCATGCGGCCGCCAGCTGCCCATGTATGGACAAAAGCATACAGGCAGCGCAAATAGCATCGCATCCATAGCCCATTACGACCTGACGCCCATTCTACCAAATGCCCTCAAAATCTGTCGCTTTTAAGCTTGTTCGAGCAAAGCCAGGACCCCCAACATGATATGTTTCGGACCCCCACATCTCAAAAACCACGCTAACATAGATGCTGGCGTCCCACTTGACCTTTGGCACAATGGCCAAAAGGTTAGGGTAGACTATATTTGATGGGCGGCAGCCCTTCTCATGTCCAGCTTTGAGGGTTTGTGTGAACACAAACATTGAATTGTCATTTGAGTGTTTGAAGACGAAAGTGAGGACGCAAATTGTCATTGCCCAGAATGAGATGATGTGCGATGATAAGAGCACCCCTCACTTCACACAGTTGTGATTATTTTTAACAGTGAAATCAGTGAAATAAATTAATTTGAATGGAGGGTCATGGAAGGTTTATGAATTCAGAATCTCAACAAAAGACACTGATGTCTAAAGACATTGACAGGAAAGAGGCAGAGCAGAACCTCACAGAATAATTATGTCAATAAACTAACTTTGGCCGCTTGTATTCGCAACCTTATTCTTTCGGTCATGACCCTGTCACGGTAGCAGAAAGTTGAACCCAAATGCAGAGCCAAACGCAGGAGCAAAATTCAGATATTTATTCACAATATGGTGAATTGCAGATTGTGGAGGGTTGCATGGCAAACAAACATGGAGGATGAGGAAAGCAGTCCAGGCAGGCACCAGGCAGACGAGCAGGCAGTAGAATAGGTGAGCTGGGTTCTGGAGGAGAGGAGAAGAGCTTGAGTTTGCAGGAAACACGGGAGCAAATACTAGGAAATATAACTAGACTATAACTTCACTAGAACATAAACACTGGCTAGAGTCAAGCTATAGTACTACCATGAAAGGTTGAACAATGATCTGACGATGAGTGGAGTGAAGACCAGGGTATAAATACTGTCAGGGCTGAGGAGTTGATGGCCGGCAGGTGTGTCAATTGAGTGCGATGAGGTGACCACAGACAGGTGTGCCAAGGCTGGAAGCTGGGAGGAAAGCCGACACCCACACACAGCCACAGTATGGCAACACAGAGCCACATACTGTGACAGACCCACACTTCATCTCACCATAGGTATAATTAATATTGCTCGGTAGACATGTCTTCCTGTGTATTTCAAATGAAAAATGTAACATTTTGCGCAAGAACAACAACTAGAAAGATGCAATCATGGAGAATTGTTGAGTGTGGTTGCCTAGAGCCAAATTTGATCACTCGCCCACTCATTTCTCGCCATTTAATCTTCTCTGCCTACGTGCTCATTCCTGACTTCTTTCCTGCTGTGCGGACGCCTCACTTGCTGCTAACCTGCTGCTCATGAAGGTTTTGCAAATCCCACCGCCTCCCCAGCATCCACCTGTAGGCTCTGTTTCTAGATCCCCCTGTATGGGGGTCTTATTCATTCCCTGTAATTATATTTGGCTTATAACTTAACTAAAATGTTTATGTTACAGGGAGTGAATAGGTACTGAGCCCTGACGCCAATCTATGCTTCATATATCTATGCTCAATATATTCTAAATTCATTCTAAGAGTTGTCTGACTGAAATGGCCTAAATACTGCTAGGTTATACTCTGCTAATAAACAAACAGCAATGATTTACATGCGGACACTGACGTTATGTGATTGTCTACATGATTGTCACATATTTCAGCAGGTCACCAATTTCACCGTAACACCACCATGCTTGAGTGACCGAGTGCGTGTTAGCGAGTGGCCGAGATGTGGGGTAGTGGAATTTGGCTTATGTCTATGCCTAGGCATATTGTCCAATGAGAAGAGGGCAGGACATAATTCACATATTGTGATATCACCATATATTGTCCATCATCATCATTAACCTGACTCCGCCAGATGGACAGCATTGAGTCCATCTGGCCTCGGTCCCAGGCTTACTTATCTTCGAAAGGAAAAGCCTGGACAGAACGTAAGGCAGAGAAGCTATCGGCGGACGTATCCTCCGGAACATCCATCAGCTGTATTTCCCCCGGATACGATATTTTCCCAACCAATCACAACACTTGTTTCATTCGCGGAGAATGTAAACATATTTGTAAAGCATCAACGTCATGTCCTTGGGCAATACTTCCGCTGAAATCCCGCAACTTCCGAAGATAGTCTAGTCGAACAAGCGGATTTCGGACCGATCAGCGGCAGCTAGAGGCGGGATCAAGTCGCGACTGACGACGCATTGAAGCTGCACCATAGCACACATGTAAACACAACCTAACAGGACTACAACTCCATATTATTATGGAGGTAGCAGCTGATTTTCACCACTGGTTCGGGTTCATCATCTCTGCCCGAGAGAGACCAGACTGAGTCATCATACTATGAACCACAAAGTCCCTGTCCGCAAGAAAAGTGTCTGTCTGCGAGGAAGGTGTCAAACGGCAAAAAAAAGGCATCCGTTCTACAGGGTTTTCTGGTAGGTCTGTCAGAGTCCTTGAGTGTTAGGCAGGGCTTCGTGAGGCGTTCATGCCAGGCTATGCGTGTTGAATGCAGGGTTTATTGTTGGCTAAGCTTGCCGTTACCTATCGACAGTTTCCTATCAGTAACGCTCTTTTGTAGAACTACATAATACACTTGTTCGTGACATGACATTCAAAACAAGGTTTGTACAGCATAGTATAGTATATACTGATGGGAACGCTATCCTGATGACACAGTGTTGCTGTGGGCCTGGGCTCATGCGATGCAGAGAAGGCATACCTGGAGGTGATGCCAGATCAGTGACAGATCTGCCGCTGTGGTGCCAGGACAACAGACTCTGAACATCCGAGAAACCAAAGAGAATGGTCTTACCAGGGGGGCAAGGACTTTTCTGTCCACCACGGGATACTAGTGTAGGGGATTGTATACCCTCCCTATACAATAAAGTACAATATTTCAGAAATGTGGCCTACTGGCAGCATGCACGGGAAATCTGATTCTGATCACTTTGACTGACACACGCGCGCACGCCTCCTACGAAGAATATAATAAAATGCAGCTTTTATAGATTATGCTTCATGTGTCTCGCAGTGACGGCACATATAATTTAGTTCAACCATGCCTCTTTGCCTGGATCGCATAAATAAAGAATGATTCTCTAATAAAAAAAGAGCAGATTGCTTTCCCTCAGACCAATGGCAGAACTAAACATGGATTCTAGAAATGCAACCATTTCAAACATTATAGTTATTCGTTTTCTCATATATTCAAGAGTGTGTTGCAAAGTACTTAATAGAATATAATGTACCTTTGATTGTCAGCAGGGAAGCAGACTGTACTCAATATGGACTCTGGCTTTGTAACAATCAAATTGTATTTGAATCAGGAAATGAAATGGACATAAATGCCCCCAGAGTAGATGGCCAAGGTTTGCTTCAGATGGACATCAATAGGACGTGAGATCGAGCCAAGATCCCATGGCAAAGAATGGTAGAGGCTGTGCTGGTGGAGATGGCCTATAATGTGGTTCTGGCTGCTAAATATCGTGATAGGTGGAGAAACAATGCTGTATGGCCCACGGGTGGAAGTGCATAAGTTAGGTTGGCAGGGGAGCACTGAGAAAGAGGAGAGGCAAGGGTAGGGATAGACGGGGAGAATGTGAGAGGGATATTCCGATACATGGAATTGGGGAGGAAATGGCATTTGGAGAGCTAGAGATTGGTGACCTTGTGTAGTTGCTTCCATTTAATCACATAAACCCTAAATACCTTACCCCCCCACACCAAATAGCTTAGGCAAAAAAACGTCATCGTCATCATGTTTCGGCTATTTACAACCTCAGGACAACTTCCACTTCTTCTTTGTCCTCTTGAAGAGACCACAGCAGTATGTGGCATCTTCGACCTCAATGGGTGTGTTGATAACTATTTTGGGCTTAGCAGGCAACTGTTTCCTGGTCGACTGGTGTGCTTTAACTTTGCTGTTGGGTTGCAGGCGCGTGTAACTCGGGTTAGGACCTATTGCTGTTGAGACTAACTTGTCGTCCCAGTCATATTTATAGTCAAATACATAGCCCTTCCTGTGAAACAGATCGGTGAAGAGTTTCCTCAAGTAGTCGTAATCAGGCTTTTCAAAGAAGTCCAGCTTCCTGACGTAACGCATGTAGGTGGCCATCTCTTCGGGATAGCTGTCACAAAGCACTTCAATTGGTGTGTTTCGTTTGGCCTCCCCAATCTTCTGATACCTCTCCTTCGAAGTGTCAGCCTTCAGACCCTGCCAGGGGAGTCTCCCTCGCAGGAAGTACACGAACATGTGACCCAGTGATTCCATGTCATCCCTTCTGCTTTGCTCTCTACCAAAGTGTGTGTTGATGCTCACGTAGCGTGCTGTGCCAGTGAAGCTCTTTTTCTCACTGTAGGGGATGTGTTTTTTGGTCTCTGGGTTGAAGTACTCTTTGGACAGACCAAAGTCTGTGATGTGAATGGCATGTGGGTGCCTGCTTCCCAATCGTCCCACCAAAAAGTTCTCTGGCTTAATGTCTCTGTGTGTCAAGTTCTTGCTGTGCACATATTCCAGTCGCGTTATCAGCTGTATGGTTATCATGAGGAAAGTCTTGAGGGAGAAGGTGCCTTTGCAGAGGTTAAACAGCTCATCTAGACTGGGCCCAAGCAGCTCCAGCACCAATGCATTGTATTTTCCACAGGTGCCAAAGTAGTAGACCTGAGCAATTCCCTCTGAATTTCCTAATTTCTTGTAGTATTTATACTCCAACGGGAGCTGTGGCAATTTGGTCTTCATGGCTTCCATTTTGACCGCCACATAGTCATTGGTCTTGATGTTCTTTCCCAGCCACACCTCTCCAAAATTACCAACACCAATCTTTCTCATAACAGAGAAGTTTCGGCCAACCATAACAACCTCATTGTTGGTCACTGAACTGCGGCCCACACGTCCAGTAACCGTACCTGCTGCATTAGACATTAAACATGTCACATACCCAAAACACCCTTGATGAAATTGGAGTTGTATGGACTTGCTCCACACGGTTGGGTGTGCTGCCACTATATTGGTAGAGCGGCACACACGTCACGCCAAGCTTAGCCAACCTGCAAAGCGGATGTGTTGGGTTTCCCATTAATCAGTCAACGTGTTGATCTCTCTGATGATGAGGCAAGTTGATCGCCATACTAAGCCCAGTCCAGGCAGGCTTTAAAAATATAATTGTCTGAGTGCTGCATGACCAGCGAAGTAGCCTAATAGTATTCTATTGTGCTCTTCTGACGGGATCGAGAGCGACTTAGGCAAATTCGTTATTTGTGTTGTACCCTTTCAAAAATCTCTTAAAAATACGATTTTTAAGTTTTTTAACATGCATTAGGCAAATATTTCCATAGATATATATAAATATGTATATATTATTTTATTTTATTTTTATGAAGCAGAGGCCATACCTCAGTCTTAACCGGCCATGTAGACCGCAAACCCTAACCAGTCTTAACCGGCCATGTACGGTGGGATCCTATCCGATTCTTCCTCGATCTCAAAATGACATCCATGGGTACCTATGGGTATCTATGTTAGACACACCCACAGACACACCCCCAGATTCTCAGCCACACCCACAGGTTTATTGTGGAGTGTGGAGTAGCTATTCAACCACCAGGTGGCGTCGGCCCATGATGAGCAGAGCTATTAAGTCTTAATAGCTTCTAGCAATATGCAGTGGTGGAAAAAGTATCACATCTTGTACTGTATCTGCAATATTGAAATACATTGAAATACATACTGTTACAAGTAACATTTATTTGAGTAAGCGGTTAGGGTCCATTTGGTTCCATTCCTACACTCTAAAGTTAAATTATTATTGATGTTACAATATAAATATTGGGGGTCCCAGAGATATAAATGCCATTAAATGGGGGTCCATACTCCATAGACTAATGCATGTCAAACTGGGGGTCCTTGAAATTGAGAGGACCCCCTGTTCTGTGGACCCCCTGTTCTGTGGACCCCCTGTTCTGTGGACCCCCTGTTCTGAGAGGACCCCCTGTTCTGTGGACCCCCTGTTCTGAGAGGACCCCCTGTTCTGTGGACCCCCTGTTTTGAGAGGACCCCCTGTTCTGAGGACCCCCAAAGTAATCATATTTGAACTGGGGATCCCCCACCCAGACAAGCAACAGAATGGTTCCACAGATAAATATTGTGAAAATAGCCAATCTACAAGCTCGTTGTGAACTTGTAGATCGGCTATTTTCACCAGTTTGACCAGTTTTTATAGCATGGTTTGCTGATTACTTTTGATGCAGTAATGGTATTTTTTCTTTTAGAGCCTTTGAGGCATTATAAAAGTCTTAAAAGTCCTTAAATTGTCACTTCACTGTCATCTGGGGTCCCACAGGTTGAGCTTCAAGTGTCTCTTTAGACATGCTAATAAGCTGGTCAGGCTACTACTTGGCCTCAACCCCCGAATCCAACTAACACCTCCACACTTTGAAAGGCTGGAAGGGCTTAGAGAGTTGCAGAACCACGTTACAAAATGCCATGCAGGTCGCATATGACCACACGTGTGTTGCCTGGCATGTACAGTATGATAAAGTGAGGGCACAAATCACTGAAGGGCTGAGCCATGCAGATCAAATTGCACTAACTAGTATTCACACTTTCGCTCTTATAGTCTTACCTGTTCAAACAATGTGAACATTCTACAAAGTAGAAGAATTTGTAACAGCCAAAAAACGTAATTGTTTGGTTGAACTTTGTATTTACTATTTGTCTCTTTTTTTTCTTTTACTTACTTAGAGCTTAACAAGAATGTTACAAGTCATCTCATCTTAAAGAAACATTTAAAAAATGTTAGGGCATAAAACCCAAAGTTGTTAAACCTTTTATTATTCTCATTTTGATTTGTTATTTATAGAAAATAAAAGTGACTTATTGGGAAACAAGTGTTTTTCTTTACAAACCAAGATATTGGCCTAAATTATAATTATATAGCCCTCAATGCTGAAAAAGGAGGTTTTAAAAAAATAGATTGATAGTAAGGGCAGGCAGACGCCTGCCTGCCAAATTACAATATTTACCTCTGAGATGTGGAGTAGAAGTAAAAGTATTGGAAATCAATCGGTAATACTTTAGGCTCTTTGGATGCAAGGAATATAGAGTATTTTAATTCGTATTTAATGATGTTAAATACAAATTTAATTTAATACTTGCCAGGGAACTTCAGTTTACTGGCAAGACAGTTCATATTACCCCACCCCCCACGCCGCATTCAACACCTTTAGCTGTGTCCCAAACAATGGTGCCAGGGTGCCAACTGTGCTCTCCTCGCAAGACTGTGTTCACTGAGTCTATATTGAGTTAAAGTTTTCCTTAGTTTTGGGTCAGTTACTGTGCTCAAGTATTCTACTAATGTGTATTCCCTGTTTAGAGCTAAATAGCATTCCATTTTGCTCTGGTTTTGAGTAGATCTGTTCCAGTGTGTGAGATAGCTTTCTTTTTGTTTTCTTATGATTTGGTGTAGCAAATTCAGATTTAAGCTCAGTCTTTGAACAATCTGTTCTGAGGACCCCAAATGCCAAATGCCATCTGAATTAGTTAAAAGCAGGCTCTGTACCCAAACATGCCTGTATTTAGCATGTCCTGGTTTGTGCTGATAAAAAATGCTAGTCTGTTGCAATCTTTTAGTAGTATTTGACTCTCTCTCCCCAGTGTCTAGCCAAACAGGTTATGTTAATTGTATACAGTAGTCAGCCTACAGAGAGAGAGAGAGAGAGAGTGTGTGTGTGTGTGGGGGGGGGGGGGTTCCACCCTCAGTATATTCCTCTGCTTAACCCCAAAGCCGTTTTCCAAATGAATGTCATTGAACAATAATCAAACAAGACAAAACAAAACAAAGGAATGTGTCCATTATGTCACTTCAATGTTGTCTTCTTCTTAAAATAATGACCTCAGGATACATCACTGAGGATACGTCCCAGGTGCATCCATGCAATGTTTTTTTAATTATGCCTAAGTGATTTTTTTAGGGTTTTCAGGAAGAAAAAAAAACTGATAGGCCTATTTTTTTAAATAGGATTAAACCTTAGACTTGTTTTATTACTCTTAAACAGATATAGGCTTTGAGAAAGCATATTCAAAGAGCCTAGTGACAGTCAGGGGTAAATATAAACTGTTACTGACTTACTCCTGATGACATCACAAAACCATTGAAAAAATCCTATTTTGGCATGCATGGTAAACCTATTAATTTAAGTTTTTATATTTAAATGATATTAAGAAAGTCACTCACCATTCCACAGTGGTGGAAAGTAAGTGCATTTACTTAAGTACTGTACAATTTTGAGGCATTTGTACTTTACTTTAGTATTCATGAATTCCAATACTTTTACTTCTACTCCACTACATCTCAGAGGCAAATATTGTATTTGTACGCCAAAAAAATGCATTAACCACTTCCTCAGTATAGTAAGTCGACTATTTGAAAATAGCAGATCTACAAGCTCACAATATGTCGTAAAGCTCCTTTGAATTTAATTTAATTTAGATTTTATGTCTCATTTCAAGTTTTCAAATATATAAAAATATTTTGAAAATAGCAGATCAACAAGCTCACACTACATCGCACTCTATTTTAAAATGGCCAAATTGTGTATAGTTGTTAATGTGTATTTTATTTACTTCTACTCCACTACATCTCAGAGGCAAATATTGTATTTGTACGCCACTACATTTATTTGCAAACTTTAGTTAATGTACAGTTAATGTACAGTTAACCCCCAGTCCACAGAACAGGGGGTCCTCAGAACAGGGGTTATGATGTAACTAAATACATAATTATATAAAAAAGTGGGCAGAAGCGTGTTTACCAAAAGTACAAAAAGGGTTTAATTGCAAACATTTCATCAATAATCATCAAGACAATATTCAGATTAAAGAGATATGCCAGGGACCCCCATTTGAAGAGATATGCCAGGGACCCCCCCCCCCCCCCCCCCCCCCCTCCATACTCCATAGACTAATGCATGTCAAACTGGGGGTCCTTGAAATTAAACGGGTTGAGAGTCACTGCTATAGCTGTAAAAACCTTCTCTTATGGGGGTCCCTGGCATATCTTTTCAAATGGGGGTCCCTGGCATATCTTTTCAAATGGGGGGTCCCTGGCATATCTCTTTAAATGGGGGTCCCTGGCATATCTTTTCAAATGGGGGGTCCCTGGCATATCTTTTCACATTTTTATTACTTGGTTAATTTGCAAGCTGTATAGTTGCTCTGGCCTCTGTCCTACTGTCCTACTGCCACCTACTGTCCGTTTATTATATTACACAGTGGGTGAAAAAAACACACCCCTTAAGACTAAACCACACCCATCAGAGGTGTGGCTTCCAGAGGTACCCAGGTTCTTTTAAAAACCTATAGGTACCTCTAGGTACTGGCCTGGTACAGACGAAGGGGACAGTACTGTAGACCGCAAACCCTAACCAGTCTTAACCGGCCATGTAGACCGCAAACCCTAACCAGTCTTAACCGGCCATATAGATCGCAAACCCTAACCACAGTCTTAACCGGCCACACCTCAGTCTTAACCCGCCATGTAGACCGCAAACCCTAACCAGTCTTAACCGGCCATATAGATCGCAAACCCTAACCACAGTCTTAACCGGTCACACCTCAGTCTTAACCGGCCATGTAGATCGCTAACCCCAGTCTTAACCGGCCATGTAGATAGCTAACCCTAACCAGTCTTAACCGGCCACGTATATCGCTGACCCTAACCACAGTCTTAACCGGCCACGTAGATCTCCAACCCTAACCAGTCTTAACCGGCCACGTAGATCGCTGACCCTAACCACAGTCTTAACCGGCCACGTAGATCTCCAACCCTAACCAGTCTTAACCGCCCATGTAGATCGCTAACCCTAACCACAGTCTTAACCGGCCACACCTCAGTCTTCTGGCCATGTAGATCACTAACCCTAACCAGCCACACCTCAATCTTAACCGGCCATTGTAATGGGAAATTTAGAATGCCGCATAGAACAATTATACATACTGTACACATGATTAGGGTGCTTCTCATCCTTCCTGGCCAGTCTATTTTCACCATTGCTCATTCTGACTGAACGGCAGCTGTCAATCTAACAGCTGAGTCTCCATGCTTACTACACCACTGTTGCAAACATGTATTTGTGTAACTATCCCATTTAGAATAGAAACAAGTCTAGCACCTAATAGGTGCTAGTAGGTGCCACCTATGCCTTCCTCTCTCAACCTACAACCAAGAAAGGACATGTTGAATGACCACCTGTTGTCTATTTTATTGTTGTAAATGTGGATCTGCTGGGGGATAAAGGGAATGATTTCATTGATGCTAGGGAGAGGACTGGAACGCAGTAATGCTACCACTTTGCTTGGGGGGGCGACTGTGGCTCAAGAGGTCGAGCAGGTCGTCCAATGATCCATGGGTCGGCGGTTCGAATCCCGGCTCCTCCTGTCTACATGTCGAAGTGTCCTTGGGCAAGACACTGAACCCCAAATTGCTCCCGATGTGCTGGTTGGTACCTTGCATGGCTTCCGCCGCAATCGGTGTATGAATGTGTGTGTGAATGGGTGAATGTAATGCACAATCTATGTAAAGCGCTTTGGATAAAGGCGCTATATAAATGCACCATTTACCATTTTGCTGTACTGACTGAGAACTCTGAATAAATATGACGATGCCTGAATCTTGAGCCAGAGTCCTGTTTCTGATGCTTTTCTTCTGCTTGTCAATATTGAGTCCCATAACTGCCACTACACCATGTAGATCGTTAACCCTAAGCACAGTTTTAACTGGCCAATAATATGTCAGACTTATGGGCAGACCCCATGCAAACTTGCAATTTACAATTTACAATTTAGGCATTTAGCAGACGCTCTTAATCCAGAGCGACTTACATTTAAGCAAGAACAAAAGCATGGGAATACATCACATAAAAGCATTTATCATGAAACATGCGTAAGCTAAGAAGGTAACAGTGGAATATCTATATGATGAAACTATACATACACTATATACATAATAAACTATACATATTCACTACTATGCTATACATATGTACTATGGCGTGCTATGACTATATACAATACAATTATAGTGCTGTCTACATAACATGCTATAAGTCTGTGTCAAATGCTATCTAAGCCAACAGAAATGCTATCTAAGGGGTTAGGGTAAGTGCTATGGGCCATGATGGAGTCTGAAAAGGTGGGTTTTCAGGCTACGGCGGAAGATTGGGAGTGATGCTGCAGTTCTGACTGCAATGGGAAGTGCATTCCACAGTTTTGGAGCCAGAAGGGAGAAGAGTTTGGGACGTGTGGAGCGTTGTCCCGGCGTTTTTAGTGAGGGTACTTCCAGTTTCCCTGCGTTGGCTGATCTGAGTGCGCGGGAGGGTTTGTAGGGTTCAATCATACTTGTAAGATATGGGGGAGCCATACCTTTGGTTGCTTTGAATGCCAGCATCAGAGTTTTGTATTCTGTGCGGGCAGCGACCGGGAGCCAGTGGAGGGAGCGGAGCAGGGGGGAGACATGTGAGAATTTTGGCTGGTTGAAGACCAAGCGAGCTGCTGCATTTTGGATCAGCTGGAGAGGCTTAAGTGCACATGCTGGTAGGCCAGTAAGGAGGGAGTTACAATAGTCGAGTTTTGACAAGACTGTTGTCTGGATTAGGAGCTGGGCTGATTCCTGGGTGAGGAACGGTCTAATTCGTCGTATGTTATAGAGTGTGAACCTACATGATCGAGTGACAGCTGTGATGTGAGCTTTGAACGAGAGCTGACTGTCCAGGACAACACCAAGATTCCTGGCTGTTGGGACAGACGTTACCAGGGCGTTGTCTACGGAAATAGTTAGCTCCCGCATAGGGCAGGACTTAGCTGGGAAGAAGAGAAGCTCAGTCTTGTCTGGGTTCAGCTTGAGGTGGTTGGAGGACATCCACTGTGAGATGTCAGCCAGGCATGCAGTGATGCGCTCTTCCACCTGAGTGGCAGAGGGGGGGAAGGATAGGAACAGTTGTGTGTCATCGGCGTAGCAGTGATAGGATATATTGTGAGCAGAGATGATAGTGCCAAGGGATTTAGTGTGAGAAAAGGAGGGGACCAAGTACAGATCCCTGTGGGACCCCAGTTTGGAGGGTTCGGGGGGATGATAACAGACCTTTCCAGGAAACCTGGTAGGTCCGATCGGTGAGGTAGGAGGAGAACCACTTTAGTGCCGTTCCACCGATGCCTAGCTCCGCTAGGGTGTCTAGGAGCAGCTGGTGGTTCACTGTGTCAAATGCTGCTGATAGGTCTAGGAGAATCAGTACTGCAGAGTGGGAAGCAGCTTGGGCAGCATGTAGTGCTTCTGTGACTGCCAGCAGGGCAGTTTCTGTGGAGTGGGCCTTCTTGAATCCGGACTGGTTGGGATCCAGCAGGTTGTTCTGTGAGAGATGGAGAGAGAGCTGGTTGGAGACGACACGTTCAATGGTTTTAGAAAAAGTGCCCTTCTGGGCACAGGTCTCCACCAGGATTTCTTCCTCAGCCTAGTGGGGATATGCGTGCACAGTTTCATCGCAATCGGACGCTGCGTTGAGGAGTTGTGGCGATTTGTACAAAGCGGGCTACTCCTGAAAACTGTAGGAGCCAATCGTGGCCAATCAGGATGGAATATGAGAAATCAAACAAACCTGTGTTGATCACATGACTATGGAGATCATGTGTACCGATTTGCGTGAAATTTGGATAAAATCTGAAGGAGTAATAATAGAAAATGTGTTTTACATATGTGGGCCTCCTGGTGGCGCTATAAAGAGCAGATGTGAAAAATTCCAGACAAAGGTTTTTCCTTGGCCTCTAGGGAGTTGGCATACAAAGTGATCCACAGATTCGTGCAGTTAGAGGTAAAAACACTTTTCGGCCAGTTATAGCGCCACCTTGAGGCTGAGTTGAAATTGTTCATGTGGCATTTCGTCCTCGGCCTAGTGGGAATGTGCGTGCACAATTTCAAGGAAATCACGCGATGTGTTCATGATTTGCAGCATTTTGTTTGAAACTGAGCACTCCTGTGAACTTTGGAAGCCAATCTTAACCAATCAGGATGGAGTCTGAAAAATCTGAAAGACCGGTTTCGTTGAATGGCTGTAGAGAGACTGTGTACCAATTTGCGTGATGTTTGGACAAAATCTGTAGGTGTACTGTGCAAAAAGTTGTTTTGCACAAAGCGGCCTCCTGGTGGCGCTATAACAGGCCGTTCTGGAAAGTTTGGGGCAGAGGTTCATCGTTGGCATCCAGGGAGTGTGTGTGCAAAATTTGGCATCGACCGGGTTAACGGTGGCCGAGATTAGCTGCTAACGGACGGACACACACACACACACACACACACGGACGGACGGACGGACGGAGTGCAAAACATACTCTCCCCACATGCCTTCGGCCTGGTGGAGACAATGAAAGGAGTGATACCGGTCTGTAGTTCTTGACATCTGAGGGGTCAAGGGTTGGTTTTTTGAGGAGTGGTGTTACTCTGGCTGACTTGAGGGCAGATGGGACGCAGCCTGAGGTTACTGAGGTGTTGATGATGGAGGTGATGAAGGGGAGCAGATCAGGTGCGATGGTCTGGAAGATTGGAGACGGGACAGGGTCAAGAGGACAAGTGGTAGGTCTAGAGAATGTTACTAGTTGTAGAACCTCGTCTGGGGAAATAGGAGAGAAGGAGGACATGCATGGTATGTTGGGGTTGGTGTTGGTTGAGTCAGATGCCACTTTATGTGGGAGGGGAGGAAAGGAGCTGCTGATATCATCAACCTTCTTCTCGAAGTAGTTGACAAAAACATCAGCAGTGAGGGATGAAGGTTGAGTGGGGGGAGGGGGTTTAAGGATGGAGGTGAAAGTGGAGAAGAGCTTCCTTGGGTTAGAAGTACAGGATTGGATTTTGGTGTGGTAGAAAGAGGTTTTAGCAGTGGTTAGTGAGTGGGCAAAGGCAGAGAGGAGTGAGTGAAAGTGTGAAAGGTCATCTGGTAGCTTCGACTTGTGCCACTTTCTTTCGGCTGCCCTTAGAGGTGTTCGTTCAGATCTGAGAGTTTCAGATAGCCAGGGAGCCGGTGGACATGAGCGAGCTGGCCTGGATGAGAGCGGGCAGTGTTGGTCGAATGCAGATGAGATAGAGGAGAGGAAGGATGAGGTTGCAGTGTCAGGTGAGAGGAATGACTCCAGGGAGGGTAGAGAGGAGAGAATAGAGGATGAGAGGGAGGAGGGGTTTAGGGATTTGAGATTGCAGTTATTGTGACAGTCAGGACTCCCACAAGGCATCAAGCAGTAACTGGTAGCAATGACGAAATCATGAGAAAAATGTAACAGTCCACAAAAAAATGGAAAATGGCAGACTTCCTGCTTAGATATGACCTAATCTAAGCAGGAAGTGACACCAAGAGGATTGTTGTATGGGCATTACTCATGTGTGTACTCATATTGGTACATCTAGGTGAAACCATAATGTTGATCTTCACCACAGTCAAGTTACAAAGTACAGTAGAGGCAAAACATGAATGTGTGACACTTCCCCACCCTCATGTGGGTTTACCCCCCCAGAAAAACTAAAACGTATTCAGGGTCCCTAGGCTGCCATTGACACCCTAGCGACACACACTATACTCAGTTACCATAATTGTATGAAGTCCTCCCTGTAATCTTTCACTTTATCTATTAGTGTCAACGGTCTTTCTTTGTCCTCTTGAAGAAACCACACCATCCTGTGATGGGAGCACTGATGAATCGTCCAGTGGTGTGTAATGCTTTTGCCCGAGACGTACTTATTTTGGGCTCAGCAGGAAATAGTTTTTAGATCCACTGTTGCGCTTTAAATATGCAGCTGTGTTACAGGCGTGTGTAACTTGGGTTAGGACCTATTTTTGTGGGAACTAACTTGTCGTCCCAGTCATATTAATATAGTCAAAGACATAGCCCTTCCTATAAAACAGATCGGTGAAGAGTTTCCTCAAGTAGTCGTAATCAGGCCTTTCAAAAAAGTCCAGCTTCCTGACGTAACACATATAGGTGACCATCTCTTTGGGGAAGCTGTCACATAGCACTTCAATCGGTGTGTTTCGTTTGGCGTCCCCAATCTTCTGATACCTCTCCTTCGTAGTGTCAGCCTTCAGACCCTGCCAGGGGAGTCTCCCTCGCAGGAAGTACATGAGCATGTGACCCAGTGATTCCATGTCATCCCTTCTGCTTTGCTCTCTACCCAAGTGTGTGTTGATGCTTAATGGATTAATGTTTCTGTGTGTCAAGCTCTTGCTGTGCACATATTCCATCCGCGTTATCAGCTGTATAGCTATCATGAGGAATGTCTTGAGGGAGAAGGTGCCTTTGCAGAGGTTAAACAGCTCCTCTAGATTGGGGAGCAGCTCCATCACCAATGCATTGTGTTTCCCACAGGGGCCAGAGTAGTAAACCTGAACAATTCCCTCTGCATTCCCCAACCGTTTGTAGTATTCAAACTCCAAAGGGAGCTGTGGCACTATGGTCTTCATGTCTTCCATTTTGACAGCCACATATTTGTTGGTCTTGACGTTCTTTCCCAGCCACACCTCTCCGAAATTACCAACACCAATCTTCCTCATAACAGAGACGTTTGGGCCAACCATAACAGGACCATTATTGGTCCCTGAACTGCGGCCGTAGCGTCCAGTACCTTTAACCCCCGCATTAGACATTAAGCATCTTACACAACTAGAGCACCTTCAAATCTTAATATAGTTGAGTGAACTGTCTCCTAACTGTTGTGTGTACCACTTTATTGGTATAGTGACACAAACATCAGGCCAAGCTTGGCCAACCTGCAACCTACTATTATATTACTGCTGATCATACAGCACTCAGACCATAATTGTGGTGCGTTGTTCTCTTCTCTTCTGACGGGATCGAGAGGGACTTGTTTGTACTTTGGAGTGTATAGGTTCATTAGAAACCTTTTCATTGCTATTAAACGATTTGATTGTTACAAAGCAGATGCCATATTGTTGCATTTCCTAGAAGTCCTAGAGGATACGAAAGGCCGGACTCCTACATGGCACCAAAAGCAAGAGAAAAAGCTAACAGACCACAAAAAAGGGAAATGGCCGACTTCCTGTTGGCTTTAGGATATGACACCAAGATTGTTTTTGTAAATATGGACTGTGTACTGAAATTGGTACATCAAGGCAAAACCACAATGTCAGCAGACAAACATGGATGTTTGACGCTTCCCCACCCCCACATGATTTTGGGGTACATGCTTTAGCTCCGACATACCATTGGTCCGAACGACAACCTACCTCAAACCCTAACCTAACCATAACTGCAAGCACGGAGCAGCGCGTCCCTCACCAACCTTAACGCATCCCTCACCAACCTTAACGCACCCCTCATCAACTTTAATCCGGTCGTTTTAACGCATGCCTCACCAACCTTAACGCATCCCTCACCAACCTTAATGCGGTCTGACCAAAGGTATGTCGAACCAGTCTGCCCCCTGTGACTTTGTTTAGTTTAGTTTTTATTACAAAAAAAACCACATTTACTCCCTGTGGGGCGACTCACAAATTCTCGTGCCAGTTGACATGCGCTCCCCCGCCCACACGCCTCCCAGTTCTCGACAGGTTGACAGCGCAAGCTGCGAGCGGAGAGAGAAGAAAATGAATGCATGACAGGCAACGCTGAAGCAGCACAACAAGCGCCAAATAATAGAGATATAGGTCCAGTGCTGGTTGATGTGTTTGTAAAGCGTTATACTATTAGTATTTATTAGAGCGCCGAAGTCCTGGCGTCACTCACTCATCCCCTGGTTCACAGAAGTTTCTCTATGGAGAATAACATCGGGTCATCTTAAATCGTCTCATGAGATCTGTGGTCCAAAAATAAACAAACTGTCTCGGTGATATAGTTGGGGAGGTGTTTTCATATTTGATACAGTCTGTCGGCAACTGCACACGAGAATTTGTGAGTCAACCCTGTGGGGCCTATTCACAAACTAAGGACGCCAAGGTGGTTAGACCAGAATTGTATCAAGTCCTTCCTATAATATTTTACTTCTTCTATTTGTGTCTCTGGACTCTCTTCTTTGTCCTCTTAAAGAAACAACAGCAACATGCAGTGTCTTCGACCTCAGTGGGATCGGTGATGACTTGTCCAGCGGTGAGATCGACCGTGTTTAGTGTTTTGGGCTGGGGCTCAGCAGGCACCTGTTTTCTGTTCAACTGTTGTGATTGAACTCTGACGTTGTGTTGCAGGCTTGTGTGATTGGGACTAGGACCTATTGGTGTGGGGATTGTCTTGCTGACCCAGTCGTATTCAAAGTCAAAGACATAGCGATTCTTGTGAAAGAGATCGATGAAGAGTTTCCTCAAGTAGTCGTAATCAGGCTTTTCAAAGAAGTCCAGCTTCCTGACGTAACGCATGTAGGTGGCCATCTCTTTGGGGAGCTTCTCACAAAGCATTTCAATTGGTGTGTTTTGTTTGGTATCCCCAATCTTCTGATACCTCTCCTTCGCTGTGTCTGCCTTCATGCCCTGCCAGGGGAGTCTTCCTCGTAGGAAGTACATGAGCATGTGACCCACCGATTCCATGTCATCCCTTCTGCTTTGCTCTCTACCCAGGTGTGTGTTGATGCTCACGTAGCGTGCTGTGCCAGTGAAGCTCTTTTTCTCGCTGTAGGGGATGTGTTTTTTGGTTTCTGAGTTAATGTACTCTTGGGCCAGACCAAAGTCAATGATGTGAATGTACTTATGCTTGCTTCCGTTGCCATGCTTTCGTCCCACCAGAAAGTTCTCTGGCTTAATGTCTCTGTGTGTCAAGTTCTTGCTGTGCACATATTCCAGTCGCGTTATCAGCTGTATGGTTATCATGAGGAAGGTCTTGAGGGAGAAGGTGCATTTGCAGAGGTTAAACAGCTCCTCTAGACTGGGCCCAAGCAGCTCCATCACCAATGCATTGTGTTTCCCACATGGGCCAAAGTAGTACGCCTGAGGAATTCCCTCCGAATATCCCAACCTTTTGTAGTGTTTATACTCCAAAGGGAGCTGTGGCCCTTTGATCTTCATTGCTTCCAATTTGACGGCCACATATTCGTTGGTCTTCATGTTCCTTCCCTGCCACACTTCTCCAAAATTACCAGCACCAATCTTTCTCACGAGACAGAAGTTTGGGCCAACCATAAGAGGCCCATTATTGGTCCCTGAACTGCGGCCCACATGTCCAGTAGTTCTGCCCGCTGCATTAGACATTAAGCATTACTCAGGCCTGGACCACACTGGTTCAAAGCGGAGTTGTGCTCGACAGTCGTGCGTGTGCAACCATGCACTATATTGGCACGGTGGCACAAATGACACTTCAAGCTTGGCCAATTTGCAAAGCCGATCGTTTGGGTTGGCCAATCAGTCAACTTGTCTACTATTACTGGTTAACAACATGTATACTAACACTATGATGGAAAAATATCTGTAAGTATTGTGATATATCGGGATATTTTGTATATGTAATTGAGGCCCTGGAGAGTGGTCAAAACAGACAGATAGTGTTCCACAACAGATGCCTCAGGCGAATATGCCATCTCTTTTTCTTTCTTTTTTTGTCTTTCACCTTTCTTTTTATTGATAGAGGGGTAGATGAAAGTAGGCCGACAGGAAATGGGGAGAGAGAGATGGGGGGGTGACACGCAGTAAAGGCTGTCGGGATCGGGAGTCGAACCCGCGGCACACTGCCAGACTGGATTACCATCTGTGTTGAGCATGGAGTACTAGACCTAGTGGACTGGATACAGCAGATGTCCAGATATTTCACACAGACAAAGATAATGTCAATTAGCTGGTTTATTTAGCAGCCAACTAATGGAGCATTCAGCATTGACCATATCAAGCGGCAGACAGTACTAACATAATAAACACAGTGAACAGTCACTCTGCGTGCCAACACAGTACAGACATATAGTGGAAGTGACATCAGATCTTGTACACACAGCAAAACAAAAAGGAGCAGTGCACCACCCTGTGGCACCATGAACCACAACCGGCATTGCATACTGACTGTTACACAGCCAAGGTGCCCAGAAAAGCTACGCCAGCCGCCAAGGGTGTGCCAGATCGTTTGGCCTAATAGAATCTCCAACAGTGAACTGTACAAACAAACAGGGAGCTGGAGCATCACCAAGGAGATTACACACAGACGCCTGAGATGGCTGGGAGAACGTGTGCTGAGGAGGATGGAGCAGGACCGCATCATTAAGTAAGGTGGCCTGAAGATGGACACCACCAGGCAACAGAAAGCCTGGGAGGCTCAAAACCAGCTGGCGCAGAATGTGACACACAGCAAAATTGTGTGTGTGTGTGTGTGTGTGTGTGTGTGTGTGTGTGTGTGTGTGTGTGTGTGTGTGTGTGTGTGTGTGTGTGTGTGTGTGTGTGTGTGTGTGCGTGTGCGTGTCTAGTTCCACCGCTGCTGGGTGGAACTAGACAGTGTCCGAAAACGCCGTGCGCGACCCCCAAGGGTCACCAGCCCAAAAGGTTGGAGCACCCTGGTCTATACAAGGGTCTGTGCATGTGTGCGTGCCAATATGAGGGTATGCACATGACACCATCATCATACCTGGATGTTATGCGGAAACGCCTGCTGAGTGGCAAAATAACTACTTTATTGTATTGGTACATAAATCATCTTCTCCACTTTAGTATCCTATTGGTCACGAGTGCACCGCATAGGCCAATTTGTGTCACGATGTGAGCTTGTAGATCAGCTATGTTCACTACTTAGTTGTTTTTTCATTATTGTTTTTTTAATTGTTTTGAAAACGGTTTAAAAACGGTTTTTAAATGGATCATTTTGATGTATTTGAATTTGTCATTAGACAGTCAATAATATAAGAGGTGCTGCTGTTCCTCTAAGGCAGTGGCTCCCAAACTTTTTCATGTCCCAAATTGACATGTATTAGCCCGCAGACAAAAGACATGCCAGGGACCCCCATAAGATAAGGTTTTTGAGTGATTCTCAACCCGTTTAATGCATTAGGCTATGAATATGAAGCATTTCTATCTCTGGGACACCAATTTATATTGTAAAATAAATGTTCATTTAACTCTGAGAGTGTACAAATTAGTATTTGCTCATCTTCTCCACCAAATGGTTAGAACCAATGTTTAGAACCAAATGGACCCTGACGGGTTTGGTTCCATTTGTACACCCTCAGAGTTACAGATCCATGGGTAAATCTGGACCCCACTTTGGGAACAACTGGTGGAAATGCCATGTTTATTTTATTTTTGAGGGGCACTACACTGGGCTGTTAACATAAACCTTGAATGCCATTGACAATGGCCAACTTTGAGTGTTTGTGTAACACTTTGAGGCAAAAGGGCAGGTGTCCAAGCCCCAAAGCCCTCCTACTTTTCCACAAAAAGTGACCTTCACACAGCTAGTGTGTGCACTCTTAAGTAATGGTTGATGCTCTAAAGGTCTATTGGTATTTGAAAGGACTTGTTTTTGTAAAACAACTGCCCTTTCCAGACCACGAATGCAGCATTTACTATAGTGAAAGAAATGCAAATGCTACTCCTTTCTATGCCATACCTGAAGGCAGCATTCAGGAGAATTGTTTTTTTTTCCGAAGTCTCCTGAACTTGAACACAGTATTTTGCGTTGAACAAATTTGTTTATAAATCCATGTCATACAGCACATCTCCACTAGCTAAAGAGTGCTGGACTGCGCCCCGAAAATAGATGATCTACAAAAGCTCACAACGTGTCGCAGATCTGCTATTTTTGCGAGTTGTGTCCAAAGGCACCATTTTACGGGATTTCAGCCCCTGCTCCTCTAACACTCTCTGCACGTCCCCGCTCCGTTCACACACATATCCACACACGGATCCCGGAGGAAGGTAAGGCACCGACCAGCCAGGAGGGACGGGCAATGGAACCTAGAACCAAGAACCTGGAACAATTCCAATATGGCCACGCCACCTCCTGAGACCAACGGTGCATAAGACCAGAGGAGCATGGAATCCAAATGTGGGCATCCATCGAGTTGAAGGAAAATATAAACAAATATATATAAACAAAGCAGCAGAGACACAAACAGACACTCTCCTATATGGTTCTGCTTTCTATAGTAACATTGCTTAAAAAAATTAAACTAAAAAAAACACAAAAACACATACACGCTTTTTTCGGAGTGTTATAATATATGTACAGTATATCACGGCCACAGACACCGTTAATGTTGTGCGATACAGTGGCATAGTCTTTCATTTTTTTGTCTCAATCTTGGCTTCATGTCGCCGAAAGCTTTGTGCCTCGTGAACCACCTCACTTTGAACCGTGGCCTCTGATTCAACTCTGGGGTGAGGGAAATTAAGTTCTAATCGAGGGATCTTTTTTCTTCCATTCTTGGGCTGGTTTCCAGGCTACTCCTCCATGGTGAGACCTGACCTGGCCTCAATTAAGTGCAACAATAAGGTTGGGGTAGATTACTTTAGTGAGGTTACCCTTTATTCTAGCCATGGTAGTAGCATTCATGCTAGATGTTCCAGGTGTGTTATCTAGCTTCTCCTCAGCATCAGTGCGGACAGGTATTTGTACATACCCAAACAGTCGCGCTACTACACCTCCTCTCCACTCCACTGTTGTTGCCCGTTTGTGATGCCTTGCTCTGGGTCGAGGTCCACCTGTCGTATACCAAAGGATTGTCCATTGCCCAGACTGGAGAACACAGGACAGGGCCAACACATCTTCCGGCCTCCAAAGACTTCGGCCACATTTTGTCGCAAGCCTAAAGAGAATCCATTTCTGTCCGGGCCATTCCTGAAGACCGGAACCCCATACAGCTCTGTCGTTGACCTGTTCTTTGCCAGGAGCCACATATGGAAGTTGAAAAATCCCAGAAATCCAGTGAAGAACACAATCGCCACGGGACACAACAGTATCACATGCAATCTGGCATCGTTTCCGGGCAGCTCTTGGGTCGCAAATGTGATGCAATACCTTAAGCTTGTGGCCGAAATTGCGAGGCAATAGAGTATGCCGTATCCTAAGAACAAGACAAAGTACTTGTGGTTTGAGAAGCCCACACAGTTGTTCACCCAGGGGCAGTGATGGTCCCGTTTCAGCACGCACGTCTCACATGTGAAGCAGTGATGGCAGCGGTCCGGTTTGATCACACGACAGTAGTCACAGTATCTGACGGTGCCTCCCGGTGTTTGGGTCAACACCGGCAGTTCCCTGGCCAGTCTCTTCAGAATCTCGTGTTGCTCCGGTGATCCCGCCGCATTCTGAAACTGCTCCGTTTCCTCTTTGGGCAAACGGAATGTTGTCGGGGGGGCGGCGGGCCGGGTGAACGTGGTCTTCCAGCAGGACCACATGAGCATGACGAAGAGGACGTGATAGACGACCAGGTAGCTGACGCTCTCGCCGATGTTCTCCACCGTGTGGAGACAAAGCTTCACCACATACGCATAGTAACTCCAACCCGCAATCAGGTGCATGAGGAGCACGGGAAACCAGTTGATACCCCGTATAAGGTATCTCTCTCCACGGGATAGCGGCATCTCTAAGCCCCTGAGTTATCATTCAAAATGCCACAAACGCATGGCAGACCTGAGCAGAGAGTGAGGGTTATACTAGAAAGCGTCATTCTTTTATACACTCTTGCCATGATGACATAAATGTCCATATTTGGAGGAGACCATATTTAGGCACTGCAGTGGGGAGACAAGAAAGTGCTTTTGCTGTGGACCGTGGCGATTGCCTGTTCTGTTTCTTAGTTATCAAACCAAAATAATGCTCGAGTAAATTCCTAATCCAGAAGTGAGTATGATTTATGAACAATGAGCCTAGAAGAAAAGCCTAGAAGAAAAATACAACTTGGAACTTGGGATCCATAATTTTGTTTGGCTCCAATTTGGATCTCCGATAGTTATAACATATACCTGGAAATTCCAGCCATTTAATTTCTATGGATTTGGTCACTGCCTCTTTACTGCTTCTTCTGTGTTTGGTTTGATGTCGCCATATAGGGCCCCGTCACATGCGCAGTAATGTCCTTTATTTGTCTACAACGTCACAAACTACCTTTGTGCTCAAGCTCAAGTCGAGCCCACTGGTCATTCATCTAACTAGAGCGGTGCCCGTGGGGCCTCTACAGCGGCACTGGCCTACTTGGAACGATGCAAGTTGGAAATGAATGCCCCACCCAGATATTATAGTTGTGTCTGTGTCCCGTTTATGCCCATATATGGAGTTATTTGTCAGGCATGCCCAAATATGTCCCTTTTATGCCCATATTTATATGGAGTTCTTTGTCAGGCATGCCCAAATATGTCCCTTTTATGCCCATATATGGAGTTCTTTGTCAGGCATGCCCAAATATGGAGTCTATGCAGACGTCATAATGATGTCAGAACAGGCCAGCTCCATATATGGAGACTGGTCAGGGGCCCTGTCCAGAGTCCGGGCAGAGGCCTTTTTGGGGGCGGTTCTGAACAATGAACATACCGGTAGTCACATCTGGACTGAGTCAAACTAAATTGGCAAAGTGCCCAGTTAGGGCACAAAGCCTGCAAGCATATGTACTTGGTTGTTCTTGTGCATGCAGCGCCAACATGGCATCCGTTTGCATGTGTTGTGTCTGTCAGCTGGGGCCAGTGGTTTCCTAAAACCTAAAGTCCGGGGTGTGACTTAACACATTCTGACCTGAGATCAGATTCATACGAGGTTTCCGCCGGACACACACTGGTCTGATGAACCCATTCTGACCTGAGATCAGATTCTAAAAATGTCAGTCGCTCTTCGATTTTTCAAAAATAGCAGACCTACAAGCTCGTAATCATCACGCTAAGTCCGGGGTGTGACTTAATGGACACTGCACCGTTTCACAATTTTCATACAACAAGACAGACTTGCTGAAGTGATATTGTAGAGGTATTGGAGAAGTCTCTCTGTGTGTGTGTGTACTGTACGTCTGTCTGTACGTCTGTAATCAACGTAACTCGAGAACCGTTTGCCCCACCTACTTCAAATTCGACACACGCGTACCACACCCCCACAGGGAGTGCAGGGCCCGGTGTCGAGTCGGTCGGGCCGCAGTTGTCCAGAACCGCCACAAAAGGCTTCTGCCCGGGCCAGACTCCATATTTGGGCATGCCTATATAACTCCATATATGGGCATACAAGGGAACACAGCTGACATCACAAGGCCTCTGCCTGGGCTACAGTATACTCCATATTTGGGCGGGTTCGTCCCACCCACTACTGACATCATTCTGACATAAAATTGGACGGTGTCTAGTCAGTCGGACCCACGGTTGTCCAGAACCGCCCCAAAAAGGCCTCTTCCCGGGTTATGGACAGGGCCCCTGTCCATGGTCCATATACAGTATATGGAGCTGGCCAGTTCTGACCTCACAACACTCCATATTTCGGCATGCCTGACACAGAACTCCATAAGTCTCTGTGTGTGTGAGTGTACTGCGTGTAATACAAGTAACTCGAGAACCATTCACCCCACCAACAGGGAGTGGCGCTCCACACCACCACAGGGAGTGCAGTGTCCGGTGTCGAGTCGGTCGGACCCTTCGTTGTCCAGAACCGCCACACAAAGGCCTCTGCCCGGCCTCTGGATTCCTATATAATGGAGTTCTGTGTGTTGTGACCTGTTCTGACATTCCATAATCATGTTGACCCTTCCCCACCCGTCCTTCCTCTTCGATGTCTCCCTTTTTGACTGATACCTGTCCATTCAACTCTAGACGGGCCTGCCCCAAAGTTATTAGTGCAGCTGCGCCTGGCAGCCGGCGAAAACTAGAGTTCTCAACAGGTCCGAAACTTAAGGCTCGGCCCTACACTCAAGACACTCCATATATGGAGCTGACCTGTTCTGACATTCCGTACGTTGATCTGACCTCATCAAACCCTGTACACTCAAGACACGCTCCATATATGGACAGTACAGAATTCATTCCATATGCTGAGTTGACCGATTTGACCCCCCATGCCAAAGCGCCAGCGCTCGCCCAGCAATATGACGTCACCCAGGCGGATGCATGCATGTGACCTCGCTTCTCGCCCTCAGGGCGTCTTACTGGTTTAGAGAAGGAAAGTAGTAGACTCTGACTCCAATTAGTTTGACTCAGGCCAGGTGAGACTACTTCAATCAAATATCACACAGTTTTTTGCTCAAGTCTGTCCACTTGGGCAGCAATCAGCTGAGTCACCCATTGTCTGTGTCCCTTTCATGCACATATATGGAGATATCTGCTGTCAGTCTGTCTGTCTGTCCGTCCGTCCGTCCGTCCGTCCTATAGTCTCGCATAGCCAGTCATATTTCTCTGAGCAAATCGGCAATTTTGTCCTAACACAAAGATTAAATTCCCATTGACAATATCATTATACATCATGAAGATGTATGATGATTAGATCGCCACTCACTTCACACGGGTTTGATTTTTAAAGGCTGCTAGCCCCTTCTATAAACAGCTTTTGTCCCCACACGAGGCCGCTAGCCCCTTCTATAAACAGCTTTTGTCCCCCGCTAGCCCCTTCTATAAACAGCTTTTGTCCCCCGCTAGCCCCTTCTATAAACAGCTTTTGTCCCCACACCAGCTGATAATCCCGCTAAATTAAACATCTGAAACTGTGCTGGGACTGAAACTGAGCTGCCGATCAATTCGCCAACAACGGTCAAGACCAGCAATGTCTTCCTTGATTGGCCAATCCCGAGTCATCGGATTTGGTTTGTGGTTTCGTAAAACTTTGCGAGTCATTTCTGCCACTGAACCAAAAGAAGGGGTATAGAAGGTATTAGGCGTCCTTGACATAAAAAAAAAGTTTGGGAACCATTTGGTTCCATTCTGGGTGTAAAAGAGTGTTTGGTCAAAGGAACTCTTTCCGGCCCACATGCAGTAACCCAAAATCACTACTTTAAATCATTTCATATTGAATTTGATATATCGATCAATCAATCAATCAATCTTCTACCACAGTGAAAACACCAAAATACTAGTGATGCACAGAATATTCGTCCGCAGAAAATATTCGGCCGAAATTGGCTAAAAATGCATTTTCTGCCAATTCGGTTTCGGCCCGAAAAGACATGTTTCGACCACCTTCATCGGGGCTGTATTGAGGGTTACGTGGCTAGAAAATGTTTCAAAATACACCTGAATCTAACATGAACCCCATCTGAGCCAAAACGAGATCATCTCATGAATATAGCGTACCGTACGCTACTGTGCCAATCACTAGATACGAGATTTGAAAAACGCCTACCCAGTGCTTGGATCCAGATGGGTCTGCAGCAGTGGTGCAAAGTAACTAAGTAGATTTACTTTTGTGGCTAGTAGCCTATACCGTACAGTGTGTGTGAGAATGAGTAGCCTATACCGTACAGTGTGTGAGAATGAGTAGCCTATACCGTACAGTGTGTGTGAGAATGAGTAGCCTATACCGTACAGTGTGTGTGAGAATGAGTAGCCTATACCGTACAGTGTGTGTGAGAATGAGTAGCCTATACCGTACAGTGTGTGTGAGAATGAGTAGCCTATACTGTACAGTGTGTGTGAGAATGAGTAGCCTATACCGTACAGTGTGTGTGAAAATGAGTAGCCTATACCGTACAGTGTGTGTGAGAATGAGTAGTCTATACCGTACAGTGTGTGTGAAAATGAGTAGCCTATACCGTACAGTGTGTGTGAGAATGAGTAGCCTATACCGTACAGTGTGTGTGAAAATGAGTAGCCTATACCGTACAGTGTGTGTGAGAATGAGTAGCCTATACCGTACAGTGTGTGTGAAAATGAGTAGCCTATACCGTACAGTGTGTGTGAGAATGAGTAGCCTATACCGTACAGTGTGTGTGAGAATGAGTAGCCTATACCGTACAGTGTGTGTGAGAATGAGTAGCCTATACCGTACAGTGTGTGTGAAAATGAGTAGCCTATACCGTACAGTGTGTGTGAGAATGAGTAGCCTATACCGTACAGTGTGTGTGAGAATGAGTAGCCTATACCGTACAGTGTGTGTGAGAATGAGTAGCCTATACCGTACAGTGTGTGTGAAAATGAGTAGCCTATACCGTACAGTGTGTGTGAAAATGAGTAGCCTATACCGTACAGTGTGTGTGAGAATGAGTAGCCTATACCGTACAGTGTGTGTGAGAATGAGTAGCCTATACCGTACAGTGTGTGTGAGAATGAGTAGCCTATACCGTACAGTGTGTGTGAGAATGAGTAGCCTATACCGTACAGTGTGTGTGAAGATGAGTAGCCTATACCGTACAGTGTGTGTGTAGCCTATACCTTACAGTGTGTGTGTAGCCTATACCGTACAGTACAGTGTGTGTGAGAATGAGTAGCCTATACCGTACAGTGTGTGTGAGAATGAGTAGCCTATACCGTACAGTGTGTGTGAGAATGAGTAGCCTATACCGTACAGTGTGTGTGAGAATGAGTAGCCTATACCGTACAGTGTGTGTGAAGATGAGTAGCCTATACCGTACAGTGTGTGTGTAGCCTATACCTTACAGTGTGTGTGTAGCCTATACCGTACAGTGTGTGTAAAAATGCATTTACTCCCATGGCTTCCTGGCAGCGTGCCATGCAACAAACATTTTGTTTGTGAGATTAGCTGTGGACACTGTGTGTGTGCGTGTGCGTGTGCCGTGTGCGTGTGCGTGCGTGCGTGCGTGCGTGCGTGCGTGCGTGCGTGCGTGCGTGCGTGCGTGCGTGTGTGTGTGTTGTGTTGCCTTTAGCCTAACTATGGTGAAATGCATTTGCTTTTCTGGGACCAGTTAAATCCTTAATGCTTAAGGGAGAAACGATTTCAGTTAACTTCCTCTCCTCTCTCTACCTCTCTCCCTCTCTACCTCTCTCTCTCTCTCTCTCTCCCTCCCTCTCTCTCTCCCTCCCTCTCTCTCTCCCTCTCTCTCTCTCTCTCTCTCTCTCTACCTCTCTCCCTCTCTACCTCTCTCTCTCTCTCTCTCCCTCCCTCTCTCTCTCCCTCCCTCTCTCTCTCCCTCTCTCTCTCCCTCCTCTCTCTCTCTACCTCTCTCCCTCTCTACCTCTCTCTCTCTCTCTCTCCCTCTCTCTCTCTCCACATGTGTAATCATTCTCTCACTCTTATCTAACACAAACACATCCTCTCCGCTTTCTCACAACGTGTTTCCTCCCTCTCTCTCACACGCACACACGCACGCAACACACAGCAGCACCACTCATGGGACAGTCTGTGTAGTGGGGGGGGGGGGGGGGGGGGGGGGGGGGGGGGGGCGGGGGGGGAGGAGCGATTGAGGGTGTTTCACAAATTGCATGCAGACTTTTAGCATTGCGTTTGGGCCTCTCCCCCAATGCCTACCAAACTCACAGAACCACTCTGAGAAGTGGACTCACCCACATACACACACACACACACACACACACACACACGGACGGACAGACGCGCGCACACATACACACACACTCACAGAGATACAGACAGACTCACGCACACAGGCAGACAGATGCATGCACACACAAGTGAGACACACATTTAAGACACATGATGGAACGCTCCGTGGTGAACAACCGCGACACCTCTGTGGCGGCGGCGGTGGACGGCCATCGCTCCATGGTGAACAACAACTCTTTGGCGAACGGCTCCGTGGCGAGCCGCTCCTCTGGGGTGACCTGCATCACCACCACCAGCGGCGGTGGTTCCGCTGTGAACGACAGCGGCCGCCGCCAACGAAGTCTTCGGAGGTCGTTCAGCGAGCACGTGAAGGACTCCACCGACAAGGCCTGGGAGGTCATCTGGAGGAGCACCAGGGAGAACCGCCTCTGGGGTGAGTCGTACTGTGTGCGTGCACACGCTGCATGCATTTAAACAGAGGGCCCGGCCGGCCGTGGGCCCCCACGCGCTGCAGGAATCGTTTGATGAGCGACGGCGGGTTGTGCTTTGGACGTCATGTCATGTCATTTTGCATGGAGAGACACTGACTCAATGCATGCTGTTTGCTGCTGGTGGGCGTGTCGCTCTTTCCATATATACGGGTAGATATTGCCAAATAATTTCCGGGGGTCCCCGGCCAAAAAACGTTGAGAACCCCTGTCCTACGACACTATGTATGGCACATTAGGAGTCCAACTAGTGCCAATGGTTCTGACAAATGGTTGCATTTGAACACTCTCAGAGTTTACTGACATGTTATGGTCATTCTGGGCTAGCTCTTTTTGTTCCTCATAATATTATTGTCCTCTCATTCACAAATGAGAGGACAATAATATTATGAGAAACAAAAAGAGCTAGCTAATAATATTGTCCTCCCGAGAAGCACTTGGAATTGCAGGAGTTCAGTTGAGATATTACATTTTAGTTCATCCAAATATTGTGAAAATAGCAGATATACAAGCTCACAACGCATCGCATTGCGAGGCGTTGTGAGCTTGTACATCTGTTATTTTCCAAATCTCCCCCCTATCTGTCTTATACTATTTGACTATTTGACCGATGTTTCACCAGTTTTTATAGTATAAGTGTGTTGATTACTTTTGATGCTGTAATGGTTTTTGTCTTTGTCTTTAGGTATTAAAAAGGTCTTGAAAGTCATTAATAAATAAATGCTCACTTCACTGTCATCCCAAAACCCACGGGTTGAGAACCACTGCTGTAGTACAGTGCTCCTCGAAACATTCATTCAAAATCAATCAAAAGTATCAGATCTACAAGCACACAGCATGGCGGAGAAGTGAGAGGGAGACGTGTTTGTCGATCTGCTATGCTCTAAAGAGTTAAAATAGAGGCTACTTAAATCACGTCTTAATTTAAGTCTACACAATTAGATCATGTATATTATCATTATTGTCTGCCTTATCTTACACTGCGTGCAACGGGCAATTATGGGCACTTTATTTTGCCCGTAAACCTCAAGTTTAGCGGGCATATACAGTACAGTTAAAGGTAGTGTAGACAAGTTTCTAGCCAAAATTTAAAATATATATGAATGTATTTTGTTGGCCTTTTTTCCCTCTATCTTTCCCTTTATTATGATGCTGAGGTGTTCTCCTGCAACAGCACACTCTCCCTTTGGCCCCCTCTGGCTGAATGCACCGTTTATATCCACTACAGTTTACTACTCGGGACGTCGGGGGGGATTAAAACTTTTAGCCAATTGCAGCGCCAGGCTGTGACGGTGTGTTCAACCCAGCAGCAGTATTATAATGAAAACGCGATGAGATTTCATTGCAATGTATAATATTATCCCCATATCTTAGTTTCACCATTGTTCATGTGAAACAGTATGTTTATGATTGAATATGTAAGCCTATTGAAATGATGAGAATCGCTATGTATAGCGCATGGTTGGCTGGTCCGGCCGGCTTGAAGCATGCATTCAACCCGTGCTCGCCAACGGTGAGACGCCATAGTGATTTTTCTTCATTGCAATGAATAACCGTGGACAAAGTAGTTCACATGAACGATGCTGTAGTGGCTGGGGCATTTGAGGGGCAATATGTTTTATATGCATGATTACAAATAAAAGATAATTGAATTGAGAGCCAGTGAGTCTCCTCCACTACTTCCTACTTCCACATTTGCGGGACTCGTCGTGTCAGTCTTGTGATATTGTGATTATGCTACAGTTACCCTTAACCCATTCTGACCTGAGATCAGATTCATACGAGGTTTCCACTGGACACACATTGGTCTGATTAACCCATTCTGACCTGAGATCAGATTCTAAAAATGTCAGTCGTTCTTCGATTTTTCAAAATATAGCAGACCTACAAACTCATATCGCGCCACTCGGTGGCGCGATATGAGCTTGTAGATCTGCTATTTTTAAATAGCTAAAGCATAACATGATGCCAACACCAAAATGGGTGCCCGTTCAGAATGGGTTAAAAAAAACATGTCAACTCAATGTCATTGTTGTAACTATGATATCGATAGAAATTCATAATTTGTTAATGTCATATTTAGCCATACGAGCGCAATATCCATAGCGTCCCTCCCAGCAGCAACAACAACCCCATAGCCTGAAGTGACCTGGCTCAGCCAATAGAATGACGGGGGGAGGGGGGTGGAGCTAGATTTGAATTTGTTTGGAAACACTCAATCACTTCTGTGTACAAACACTGGAAACTTGTCTACACTACCTTTAATATACGGTAATATACAGGCGTGATGGTACTATTTGGGAGTTTACCGTAGTTTGTTGGAAAGTTTAACGGGAGTTTACTGTAATATAGACATCCGTATTCCAAGCTTTTGGCGCAGTGTTACCACATCAATACAGCATGGCATTGTGGACAAAATCTTATCCAACGACAATGCAATATTCTTTAGTTTTGGGTCTGAGAGGCTAAATGTCGTCAAATGGTGGTTCCGTGGCTTAAAATGCAGAATGAATAATGGGCCTCGATAAGAAATAAGAAATAGGTTGAAAACCACAGCTGCATTCTGTCTAAAAAAACAAGCCCTAAATGTACAGAATATAGGCAACACATGACCTCATTCACAGCCAACATTGGTCATTAGTCTGTCATATTAACAACACCAAAAGTAAATCATTGGTACAAAAAGCACCTTCTCCTCCAAATAGACCGACTGCCTATAATGGAGGAGTTTTAACAGTATGTTGCAAGCTGCTTTGCCTTACACTTGGACAACCCCATAATCCTCAAGCCTCTGACCACTAGCCTGTGGACTTGGCCCAGGCTGCCAAATATAAAAACAATGAGCTGACATGTATAGCCAAGTTGGCCCACGCACGCACACACATTAAGATGCATCTTTCTATACATCTTACCGGTAATCGGCCATAAGTTCCTCTTTCTTTCCATCTCTCTCTCCCTCTCTCTCTCTCAGGACATGTTCTGTCCATCTTACGCGTGTCCTAATATTTACTCTATGGCTTAAAATATTGTCATAACTCACGGCCCAAATATGGTGTTGCATGCCCTCCTCCAGCCACCTGCCTCACGGGTCCTCATGTAAACCCGGCTGGCGCCATGCATGTTTCCACTCCATCGTCTCCCTGAAGCCCGACCACGATGACACAATGATCAGATCACACCACGGAATGATCGGAAACCACAATGTTGGGAATCACATGAAAATAGTGTTATACCGTTATTCTCATTCGAATTAGTCTCATTGGCAAATGTGCTCGTTTTCTGAGCCGAGGCCAAGTCATTTCTTCATGTCATATGAAAGCTTCATATTGACATATTGGTTGTTCAGTTTGACCTACCAGTTTTGGAGATATGGCTTACAGAGTAATGTCTTACAGAAAACAGCGAGTATAGCATTACACATAGCTACTGTATGTTTAAGCATTTATTTCATATTTGCATGTCGATTCCAGCTCTGATATTGATCAGACATGCTGTAGTTAGTATGTGAAGAGTCTGCCTGTGCTATTCATTTTGGATAAATGAACATTTGTCTTGCCGCCATGACTCTCTGTATCAAAAGGAGTCACAAATGGTAAATGGTGCATTTATATATTTTTAATATAACAAAATAGCGCCACCTACTGCTTATTTAACCCATTCTGTACGGGAACCCATTTTGGTGTTAGCATCATGTTATGCTTTATCTATTGAAAAATAGCAGATCTACAAGCTCATAGCGCGCCACCGAGTGGCGCGCTAAGAGCTTGTAGGTCTGCTATTTTTGAAAAATCAAAGAACGACTGACATAGAAACATAGCTTTTTCAGAAAACTGTCATTTTCAAACTGTCACGGTACGCTCCTCTGCCCTTGGACTTTGTCTGTGTTTTGGGTCTTATTACTTATATTTGTGTTCTGTACCTTATTTTGTAATAGTGTTCTGTGATTTCCTGTCTGCCTTGTTTTCTGTCTCCTGCCTTGTCTCACCCCCCTGTATTAGTGTAACCCTAACCACCTGTGTTCTGTTGTCTGTTAGCCTATCCCATTGTTGATTGTGTGCTTCAGTTCACCTGTGTGTAGTTAGTCTTGTCTATATATATGCCCCAGTGTTTTCAGCTCCTTGTCAGTTCGTCGTCGTATATGTTGTGGTCAGTTGTTCCATGTATATTGTTCCTTGTGATGTTTCCACGTGGGTTTTTTGAGAAATAAACCTCTTGAACATTCACTTCTCTGCCTGGCCTGGTCGTTCTGCATTTGAGTCCTACCTCCGTGACCACACCCTGACAGTACGAACTGACCAATTATGGACTCAGCAGAACGGCAGCTTTTTCGGAAGAAGGTACAGGAGTTCGAGTCTGCAGTGAATGGCCTCATCGCTTCACCTCCCAGCCAGCATGTTGAGCTGCTGGGGAGGATTTCAGACCAGCAGAAATGGTTTGGTGAGAGGCCATGGTGAGCCACTTCGTTCCTCACATTGATGTGGTCCGGCAGAGGCTGAATAGTTTTCAGCTGTCCGGTTCTGGTTCTCCCGCTTCCCAGCCTGCTTGTGACCAGCCCATGCCCCAGTCAATCAGACTCGGGTTTGTGGGCCTCCAGCCTGTGTCTGCATCTACCAGCCCCACTCCTGCACCATTGGAAAACCAGCCTATGAGCCTGCTGGCCTACTTTTGTAGCAAGGTAAAAATACCTGTCAATCCTGAGCCGACTACCATCCAGGACCCATATGAGGGGTCACGCTTGGCCCTTTGTGTGGGGAACCGTGGGCCTGCCAGGAGAAGGCGTGGTCGCCATGGCTCTCAACATCCTCCCAGTGGCCTCCAAAGCACCCCGTCTGCAGCCCCAGCTCCTCGACCTGCAGCCCCGGCTCCTCGACCTGCAGCCCCGTCTGCAGCCCCAGCTCCTAGACCTGCAGCCCCAGCTCCTAGACCTGCAGCCCCGTCTGCAGCCCCAGCTCCTAGACCTGCAGCCCCGTCTGCAGCCCCAGCTCCTAGACCTGCAGCCCCGCCTGCAGCCCCAGCCCCTCGACCTGCAGTTCCGTCTGCAGCCCCAGCTCTCCCGTCTGCGGCTCTGTCTCCTCTGCCCGAGGCCCTGCCGCTGCAGCTCGCCTCCGAGGCCCCGCCGCTGCAGCTCGCCTCCGAGGCCCCGCCGCTGCAGCTCGCCTCCGAGGCCCCGCCGCTGCAGCTCGCCTCCGAGGCCCCGCCCCTGCAGCTCGCCTCCGAGGCCCCGCCCCTGCAGCTCGCCTCCGAGGCCCCGCCCCTGCAGCTCGCCTCCGAGGCCCCGCCCCTGCAGCTCGCCTCCAAGGCCCCGCCCCTGCAGCTCGCCTCCGAGGCCCCGCCCCTGCAGCTCGCCTCCGAGGCCCCGCCGCTGCAGCTCGCCTCCGAGGCCCCGCCGCTGCAGGTCGCCTCCTCCGAAGTCCCATCGCTCGCCTCCTCTCAGGTCCTGCCACTGCAGTCTGCTTCCACTGAGGCTCTGCTGCCACAACTCTGCGCCCCAGGGCCTGTGTGGCCCAGAACTCCTAAGTGGGACCACCTGTCTGGTCGTCCTCCAGACTCTCCTCCTAAGCAGCTGGGCCGACGTTTTCCTGTGTGGCTCCGCCCATCTGGTCGACCTCCGGACCCTCCTAAGCGGCCATGCCGACTTTACAGTTTGCCTGGGTGGCTCCGCCCCTCTGGTCGTCCGCCTGACCCTTTTCCCAAGTGGCCAGGCCAACTTCTTCGTCCTCCTGGGTGGTTCCAACTGCCTGGCCGTCCTCCAGACCAACTCCACTTCAACCTGGCCATCCATCTCGGGTCCTTGTCCCCAGACCCCTTTTCCTCTGTCCCCTCCTCCAGACCCCCTCCACCCACCCGGCTCAGTGTTCCTTGTCTGAGTTTTGGGACATCTGGAAGCTGTCCGTTGAGGGGGAGGTACTGTCACGGTACGCTCCTCTGCCCTTGGACTTTGTCTGTGTTTTGGGTCTTATTACTTATATTTGTGTTCTGTACCTTATTTTGTAATAGTGTTCTGTGATTTCCTGTCTGCCTTGTTTTCTGTCTCCTGCCTTGTCTCACCCCCCTGTATTAGTGTAACCCTAACCACCTGTGTTCTGTTGTCTGTTAGCCTATCCCATTGTTGATTGTGTGCTTCAGTTCACCTGTGTGTAGTTAGTCTTGTCTATATATATGCCCCAGTGTTTTCAGCTCCTTGTCAGTTCGTCGTCGTATATGTTGTGGTCAGTTGTTCCATGTATATTGTTCCTTGTGATGTTTCCACGTGGGTTTTTTGAGAAATAAACCTCTTGAACATTCACTTCTCTGCCTGGCCTGGTCGTTCTGCATTTGAGTCCTACCTCCGTGACCACACCCTGACACAAACAGACATTTTTGGAATCTGATCTCAGGTCAGAATGGGTTAATATCTACCAAGAAACACACGTTATCACTGGATGGAAACCCGGAAAAATACGCTTTTCTTTTTCAGAATTACTTATTTACTCGTTTCTATTTGATTCCCTGTTTTTGTTTTTGTTTAGTTTAAAAAATAAGTCCCATCCACTAAATGGGCTTTTTGTTGTTGTGTTGTTGGTCTGTGCCGCTTTTATAAATATTCAACACATGGTTCTATTGTTTTTTTACATTTCCTGAAGGGTAGCGGTGTTGGACGAGACAGTGGCGACATCCACATGCCTACGCACTTCCTGCAGTGAGTCATCGGAGGGAAAATGTACACATACTGGGGTGCAGGTCAAAGGTCAAACCTCCAGCATATACGTCGATCCTTATACAACACATGTAGTAGGAAACTTGTGAGATAGATTACTCTGGATGCATTGTGTGTGTGTGTGTGTGTGTGTGCGTGCGTACGTACCTGCGTCAGCCATTGGCCCGCGTCCGTGCACGTTCCTGACGTATAGCAGTCCTCCGACTGAGGTCGAGTTACAGTGTGAAAACCTTACCAGATGTTGCAATCCTGGAGAGAGAGAGAGAGAGAGAGAGAGAGAGAGAGAGAGAGAGAGAGAGAGAGAGAGAGAGAGAGATGGAATAAAGAGGAAAACAATAACAGAATCAGATTACCAGTCTGGCAGTCGAGAGAATATTTGAAAGATCTCCATTTAGTAGATAACCTCTCCTATCTCTCTCTCTCTCTCTCTCTCTCGTGGAAATATTATGTACTGTATGAAGTAGCCACAGAGGACCTCGAATCATCTTCAACAACTACTGTTTGATTTCAGAGAAAGAGAGGAGAGGAGAGGAGAGGAGAGGAGAGGAGAGGAGGCGAGAGGAGAGGAGAGGAGAGGAGAGGAGAGGAGAGGAGAGGAGAGGAGAGGAGAGGGAGCAGGGTGTTCATATTTGTCAGGTATTTATTAGGTTGGTTTAATGGTTCTGGAGGAGGAGAGATGGGTGCTGTCAAACACATTATACCTAAGAAAGAAAGAAAGAAAGAAAGAAAGAAAGAAAGAAAGAACAACATTGCAAAGGCACTAATTTCACCAAACTTTGTCATAGTTGGTTTGAACTCTGCCATCCACTTGAGCATATAAGAGAAAACGATATATCTTTATAGAGTCATATGGTGATAGTGCTTGATGGCGAGAACGGTGTGAAGGCAATTAAGGCACTGTGTGTTAAGGAGTCTCATTAGTGCGCATCACCCCTGAGCCAGCCAGGTACAACCTTATAGTATAAAGAAGGATAGAGACTGAACTGGAGAGTTAACCCCCCCCCCCCCCCACACACACACGCACAACACTATACACCCACACAACACTATACACCCACACAACACTATGGCCCTCATTTATCAATTGAGTGTAAAATCTGCCCCACATTCGAGTGTAGGTTTCGTAGTACACACACGTCGCCACGGCATTTATAAAGTGATCGCAAACAGCTGATCCTTCCTTAATTTCGTTCCGACATTAATAAATGTGACGGCTGAAATCTATCTGGCACGCCCTATGAAATCAAGCCTCGCCCTCGTTTTTGCGACATGAACAACTGCAATACGATCCTGAAACCATGGTTACAGGAAAAAATAGTTTCGCTGGCTTGCCTCGCTGCCCCCTTTCTCATACACACACACACAGATGCACGCACACGCAACTTGTTGTATCTTAAATAAATAAACCTGCATTAATTAAATAAAGCTGTCTGTTTCTCCTCTCGCTTCGCTTCCCTTGCTGCCCGCCTCACCCCCCCACACACACATATCGCAATTTGCAAGCAACTTTCACTGCGTTGTTAGTTGTAGGCCTATATTCAATTATTGAAGTCTTTTTAATTTAATATACAACAAGATATAATTAGTGAACGAAAACCTGAACCTGTGAACCATGAATTAAATAACAAATAGGCACACACACGTTGCTGTTTTGCATAGGTGCTCCTCCTGTCCTGTCCTGTCCTGTCCTGTCCTGTCCTGTCCTGTCCTGTCCTGTCTGTCTCTATCACTGTGGTCCGTCCGTGACCAACTGACGATGCACATTCAACAGTCTATTTAGATTGCCTCGCAGTCGCCAGTCGCTGCAGTGGCTGGGCTGTCAACTGTCATTATATGAATGTGCAGCCGTATAGCCTCATGTGGCTGGCACTGGTGGGGGTGGTGGGCTGGCTGGGTAGCCTACTCCGATGCGGTTCCCACTTGCGCTGGCACGGTACATTTGGCATTCGAGCGACGCGTCGGGTTTATTAAACGAGGAGGAGATTGCACATACCGTAACTCCAGAAAGACATTGGCCTGCTGTAGATTAGGCTACAGTAGGCTACCCACGTTGGGACTCTCCACAACTGCAGCACTGCACTATACTCTACAACGTCCCGTCATGGAAATATTTCAGCACAGACAGCCCAACTCCTCGCATGTATGCGCTCATGCAAAACACTGTTTAAATGGCTTAAGCATCTAACTTGCAACATTGTTTTTAATTGCGCAATTTTATATCCTACTAATTTCATATGACACAAAGAAACATCGTTGATGTATTCCTTTACTTTTTAAGTTTTTTGTAGCCCATATACATACCTTTATACAGTTTTATATAAACATTTTAGGAGTGAATACATATGTTAAGATGCCTGTGACAGCCTCTCAGCTGGTCAAACAATGCTGCTCCGCTGTTCGACAGAAAAACAGGTGAGGACAAAGCGTACGACAGCTCCCGACCAGACGTGACTTTTGAACTTTGTCAAGTTCAATTTCAAGCTTTGGCGGAAATGGTAAATGCCGAAAATGTTGGTAATTTCGGCGTGCACCCATATGTTGGCGAATGCACGGTTGATAAATGAGGGCCTATACACCCACACAACACTATACACTCACACAACACTGTCTATACACCCACATTGAGGTAATGAAACCTAAAAAAATATGCAACTGAATGTCATGAAACCTTTAATATTATTTGGAATTCATCACTTCAGTTTGGTATACTTAGACCCTCTTAGTAGTAAACCCCGTACAAGGGTACCAGTGGCACTGTACTTCATGCATTCTTTTCTCAATCTAAATCAAATCTGTTCAACCAAAAATAGCTGATCTACAAGCGGTATGTCGTGGATAAATTCCAAACATTATCAGAGTATTGTACTACTGCTTTTGAGTAGTGTCACTCAAAAGCAGATCTACAAGCTGGTGGAGCATCATGTCATGCTTTAGCTATTGAAAAATAGCAGATCTACAAGCTCATATCGCGCCACCGAGTGGCGCGATACGAGCTTGTAGGTCTGCTATTTTTTGAAAAATCGAAGAACGACTGACATTTTTAGAATCTGATATCAGGTCAGAATGGGTTCATCAGACCAGTGTGTGTCCAGTGGAAAACCTCGTATGAATCTGATATCAGGTCAGAATGGGTTCATCAGACCAGTGTGTGTCCAGTGGAAAACCTCGTATGAATCTGATCTCAGGTCAGAATGGGTTAATGAGGTTTCCACCTGACAGCAACAGTGGTGGAAAAAGTACTGAAATTATTTACATTCGAAAAAGTATCAATACTGCAATTATAGAAATACTTAATTTACGTAATGGTCCGCAATTCAACATTTACTTGAGTAAAAGCACAAAAGTATTGACATTACAATGTACTGTACTTAAAAGTACCAAATGTACTCACTCATTGTGAAAAATGTCTCATTTCAAGTTTTCAAATGTACACAAATATTCAGAAGATTTTCAAATGGACGAAATGTATATACCGAAGTGTGTCTTATAATACTGTAACAATCAAAGTAACGAGAAACTAAAGTGTTCAGATAATAGTATTGGAAATTGGAAATACTCAAGTAAAGTACAAATAACTCAAAATGTTACTTAAATGCAGTACTGGGGTAAATGTAAAAGCACAAGGACACAGTTGTACTGGACAGCCACACAGACGCACACACGCGGATACCAAACACAATATACACCTTCACGCGGACAAACACTTTCTCTCCTACACACACACACACACAAATAGAAGTATGCCTGTGCACGCAAACACACGCATGCACACACACACACACACACACACACACACACACACACACACACACACACACACACACACACACACACACACACACACACACACACACACACACACACACACACACACACACACACACACACACACACACACACAATCGCCTCTCTATAGGTTTGTGTCATTGTCACTAGTATCAGTCAAAGCGTCTGTCACTGCATGTCATATCTGTGGAAAAACAACCATAAACAACCATATATTTCGAATACATCTTAATCTAAATAAATATATAGTGCATACTTTTCCATATGTCTGCTCTTAAATAGAGCCGCTATTTCTGCTTCACGTGCGGTTTTCCAAATCTGGTGAGGTTGGGAGACATTTTGAGGGACATACAAAAGGCAGGGGACACTAATAAATTGTGTCACAGACAAACATGGGAAGAGTTTGACCCAGACGGAGACCTCGTCTCCCCCCGCTGGGCTGGGCTGGATGAGAGTACAACACGCACGCACACACGCACGCACACACGCACCCTATTCACCCGTTAGAGAAACTGCATTTCAGTTCAATCATAGACTCATTCACTCTCTCTGAGTCACTCTCTCTGCACTCTATTATTGACTATTTACAACGCGTCGCAGTGTGACGTGTTGTGAGCTTGTAGATCTGCTATTTTCAGCATGCAACCAAGTGTAAAATGACTTGTGTCTTTTACTCATACTGGATCTCTTGTCCACTAGTCCCTGACATTTTAGCCTAGTTTTCATTTGTTGATGAAATGGTTGGTCCTTTGTAATGAAATAAAACGTGATCCACTTTTTGACAGCTCCCGTCGCTAGGCAACGTGTTGCATGTGCGCAGCCGTTCACTTCCTTGTTAACGGTGCCGACAAATCTTGCTATTATCTCTGAATCTACGGCACTGTCCATGGTTTTGATCAGAACGGCAATGTTCTGCCCTGCAATTTCTGACTTAACCAAGCATCTCGTTCTGGAATATTAACGTTTCTAGAGAGATCAGATTTATTAGCACAAGGTAGTAATGGAACATTATACGTCTTATTTTTGGGGTGGAAATGGAAGGCGGGGCTTTTTTCTGCCCATCTGCTTGGCACTCTGGCAGTACCATAAGTGTTACATTTGTTGTGATTGTGAGCTTGTAGAGCAAAAATAAATAAAAAAGGTTTATTTTTTGTTATTATTTTTTTGCTACTTTTGTACGACTGCAGGTTACAGTAGGCTACAGTAGGCAATTTATTATAATAAAAAGGGGGGGAAAACAGTTTCTGCCCGACAGCGAGGATGCGTTTTTGTCGCTTTCATTTGAACATTGAACCTCTATGTTGCAATATCCAACTTTCCCCACACGTTTTGTCAGGAGAAAAACATCACTTCAGAAACTACACAGATGCAAGTTACTGTATTTACCAATTATTATCCATAGCAGTTACTGATACCAGATAATCTCCCCACTGTCACGGTGCAGGGGCAGAGAGGTGTAGGATCCAAGCGCAGGACAAAGGCAGAGGGTGAGGCAGACACAAGGCAGGTCGAGTGCACGTGGTTTATTAACCAAAAACTAGAGGAGCAGGAACAAACACATAGGAACAAGAATAAACTAGGGAACACCAGGAGCAAGAAATAACACTAGGACTAGGAAAATACAAGGAATCACGAGGAGCTAACAACACTGACAACATTAACGAAAGAACAAAGAACTGAAAAAAGGGCATACTCATAGACAAGGGATAACTAGACACAGATGAACACCACTGACAATCAACACTGGGATAGGCTGGGGAACTAGGGGGACACGGGTGGAAACACTGGCAATCACAAGACTAGTGAGACAAGACAGGAACAGAACTACAGGGGCAGACAGGAAGGCACAAAACAAGACTACAAAATAAAGGTTCACAGTGGAAAGCAAAACTGCAACTAAGAAACAGGGAAAATACAGATTACAAAATCACAGTAACACAAAGTAAAACACTAACTAAAACCAAGAACAGGCTACACAAGAAAACACAATTAACCCTCCTGCCTGAGAAAGTACTGCTGTATCTGACATACAAAAGCCCTTCTGTTTGCAATAAATGTTTTCAGGGATTTATGCAAAAAGAAATTGTATTTGTGGTTTAGTTTTATGAACATCAGGTGTGGAAAACTATTATTTGTAAGTAAAAGTGAGGGAAAGGGATTTTTTTATACATTTTGCAAAACTTGTGAAATGGATGCTCCATTATATTGTATTTTATCTATTTTATTACAGCAGCACCAGTATTTATTTTAGTAGCTTAAGTCGTTGTATCAGTAAGTCTGTGGAATAGATTAGTAAAGATACTGTACTGAGATATACAGAAGGGGGCAGTAATGCAATTACTATTACTATTATGCAAACTGCCATAATACCCCACGAAGAAGAAGGTAAATCCACCGAATGGGTCTAGTGAGATAAAGCCAGGCTTTGCATTCAACCAGGCTCGCCAAATCCGCCCATTCTAATCATCGCTTGGCTTTAAATCCTGGATTAGTTAATCCAAGTTTCGTGAAATAGGCCCCCAGGTTAACGGTGGCGGAGATTAGCTGTCCACAGACGGACGGGCGGACACACGGACGGACGCAAAACATACTCTCCCCTTGCCTATGGCTGGTGGAGACAATAAAGTTATGTAATTATCAAAGCCAAGAGTTGTACAACAGTGTTTCAGTTTAAGAAAGTGTTTAAAAAGGGAAAACCACAAACATGCATGCCAGCTGCACTTTGTGGACACAATTTAATTTAACCACGTGTGCCTTATTTCCTTGATGCTACGTGTTCACAGACACGGGCAGATAAAATGCTGTACAGGCTACAGGCTACTACACTCTAAAATTGAACGAGTTGAGTTAACTCACTAAAAGTGCTGAAACTCATTGCCTCAGTCGAATCAAGTTAACTTAAACTCAGAATAGTGAGTTTGTGTAACTCGTTCATTCTGTGTAAGCAGTACAAGTAACTTGAAGTAACTTGTTTATTCTGAGTTAGCAGAACTTGGTTTTTCAGATTGTACACTACACAACGTGTTTATTCTGAGTTAGCAGAACTTGTTTATTTTGAGTGTGCACTACACAACGTGTTTATTCTGAGTTAGCAGTACTTGTTCATTTTGAGTGTGCAGCACTATAAAACATGTTTATTCTGAGTTAGCAGTACTAGTTCATATTGAGTGTGCAGCACTATAAAACATGTTTATTCTGAGTTAGCAGTACTAGTTCATATTGAGTGTGCAGCACTATAAAACATGTTTATTCTGAGTTAGCAGTACTCGTTCATTTTGAGTGTGCGGCACTATAAAACATGCTTATTCTGAGTTAGCAGTACTAGTTCATATTGAGTGTGCGGCACTATAAAACATGTTTATTCTGAGTTAGCAGTACTAGTTCATATTGAGTGTGCAGCACTATAAAACATGTTTATTCTGAGTTAGCAGTACTTAAACATTATATGTAGCCTGAATCCCTTAATTACATTTCCTTTCCTGACAATCTAATAACAAATGCATTCAAATTAATTCTGCAATAAAATTACATCATGCATGTGCAAATCAATAACAATCCAATACAAAATGCATTAAGTACTGTTTATTTTTCAACAATATTTCCGTACAGTAAGGTGCATGTAAATAATACTGTCTGTGCAGTAAACATTACTGTTTTGAACAGTAAACATTAGAGATGTATCGGTATCGGATCGGCCCTTATGGGTCATATCGGTGAAAATGCCAGTATAACCAGATCCGACACAGGGGTAAGGGGTTAACACTATGGCAGGTAAATACAATGTTGGGACATGTGGAATTTGCTTTGGAGTTGGCCCAAACTGCACATTTGTGCACTTGTGCTATAAACACAACACGAGATATATATATAACTAGATAGCTATAAACACAACATGAGATCACAATTCAGGTATCGGGATCGGAAGAGAAAATATATCGGGACATCCCTAGTAAACATAACTTAACATTACTGTTTTGAACAGTAAACATAGCTGTTAACATAACTGTTTTGAACAATAAACATAACTGTTTCGAACAGTAAACATAACTATTGTTTAGAGGTTTACTGTTCAAAACAGTCCGTTAAGTTTTGGACAGTAAAGCTCTAAATACTGTGCCTTTTCCACATTATTTTCCATTTTATATATTACATTTATACATTGTTTCAATTATACAAAAGACTTAAAACTTAAAACTGTTGAAATACATGTTGCCATTTGCCCAAGGTTCACCCTTTTGCACAGCTGCCTATGGGCAGCATATGTACCTTTTAAGCGTAACAAACTTTCTGCCTCTAACATTGTAAAGTCACAAAGGGAAAACATCACTCAGGTCAGACATCTGGGTGACTGAGAGGGAAGCCAAATGGCTTTTACAGAGATCATATGCGCTAAGATGATCGTCATACCATGATGTCATAGTTCTGCAAAGAAATGCTATTTCAGTATTGATGACTAAAATATTAGCTATTTGTTGGAAGTCTGGGAGCCCTGAACATGATCCAACTGGTATGACCATATTAGCACTGTACTTAATACCATATATGGAGACCGAAGATGCTTGAAGGACTGAGTTCTGCTGGCCATTCTTGTGATAAACATAGCGCTGCACATTTTCAGGAAATGAAGCATGTGATGTTTTCCCCCTGTCACTTTACAGTGTTAGAGGCAGAAAGTTTGTGACCCTTAAACGGTACATATGCTGCACATAGGCAGCTGTGCAAATGGCATTGCTTTTTATAATGGTATTTCAACAGTTTCAAGTCTTTTGTATTATTGAATTGAAATGTATAAAATAAAATGGACTCGTGTCAGTGCGCAATACATAATAAGTTTGTGTCTTGACAGTTTGTTTGGTGTTTTAAGCATGTTATTCTTTAACAATTGAAAAAATAGCAGATCTTCAAGCTCATAGCGCGGCACTGAGTGCCGTGCTAGGAGCTTGTAGTTCTGCTATTTTTGAAAAATCGTTTAATATATTACAGAGAACATTTTAATGCAAATCTTTGCTTCTGGGGACAGTGGGGACGTCCCTGGAACAACATATTTTCAGATGGGGGCGGAGGCCAATTTTTGGGGTCTTTGACATGAAATATTGAGCACCACTGATATAGAAACATAAGGTTTTTCAGAAAACTGTCAATATTTAGATTATTTTTTTTCCGACGTCAGGCCTAAATGGGTCAAACACTGACATCTGACAGAGTTCTGCTTTTTCTTAGGACGTAAAAATGGCACGAAAATTACTGCTGAGAGTTGTCATCAATGGAGATGATATTAGGAAGATAAGTCTTGATGAGAGACCAGATTCCATTGAAGAATTGAAAGTACAACTAAAGGATAGACTGTCGCTGCCATATGACTTTCTCATTCATTATCAAGATCCAGACTTCAATGACTTCTGCAATTTGACTGACATGACTGAATTGCCTGATAAAGCTTCGCTGAAAATCATCCCTTTGGCTGTCATGACTATCGATTACACAATCCTGCCATCAACATCTTTGGCGCCCCCAGCAACACCCACCGCAACGGCCACAGCAACACCCACCGCACCAGACTCAGACTGCAGCACAGATGACACAGAGATCCTGTCCAATCCAGAGAGAAGAGAACAATGGCCGGAGTCCTTCGACATGCACATACCTAAGTTTGCAGTTGATGTTAACTTCAAACTACTCCAAGGAAATCGTGACCATGAGAGAGATGGAACACTTCTGGCCATAACACGAGATATGAAGATCAACATATTACACCATCTTTCAGAGAGAATATTGAGTTTCAAAGCTTATCCCTCGGGAGAAGAGATCAACAGTGCAAAAGCACTGATTGCCAACCACCCCTGCCTTGCTGAGCGTGGTTATGATGTACCATGGCAAGGGTGGGGAACCTATCTTAAAACTAGGATGGGAAACTACCGCTCAAAGCTTAGAAGAAGTAACATGTCGGATGAAGTACTAGCAAATGGGGGTAAAAGAAGCCGATCCAATCCAGCGTTGCCGCCATCAAGCAAAGACATCAAGCGGACAAAAAGGGGTGAAGCTAATTATCTCCCTTCTTTACCTGACAAAGACGATCCAAACAGCCTGGAAATTGCCCGAAAGAGTATCGCAGAAGAAATGAAGAAGAACCGTCCTTCTGCCACGATCATCTCCAAACTAATGGACAAAACATTCCCACTACGCAGACGAGAGATAGTACATCAGAAGCCTGCTGTAACGAACGTGGTAGAACGATGGCCAGCAGTTTTCACAGACAGTAAGGGTAAGCTACTGTTGTTTTACTTCGAAAAATGTCTGCAAGGTTGAGCTTCCTCCAAGGCATTGTACATTCCCATCCATCAGCATCAGTAAATGTTTTTCAAATTGAAGTGTACCTGGTCTTTCTATATCGTAACCTATAATAGATGACACACAAAGGCCAGTGTTCTCTTCTCTCAGCAGTGGACAGGCTCTCTGTGTCATCTGTGCTGCAGTCTGTGTCTGATGTTGAGGTGGGCATTACGGATGGTGTTGCTGTCGGTGTTCAGTGGGTGTTGCCGTGGGCGGGCGGTGCTGTAGGTGATGAGGTGACCTTATCGGCGAGATGGCCGGGTGGATGGGATAGGTGGACGGACGGTGACCCCAGATGAGCCTGACACCTGAGAACAAAAGTTAAGCCAAGTATGTAAAACAATAATAATAATAGCTTGAATATAAAATAAATCAAGTCCCCATTCTTTTAAATCCTCTGCCATTATATTTCCCTCTACACTAAATCTATGCTTTATGTGACAGAAGTTTACAACGATTACTGATTTTAATCTACAGTACTGGTCTACAAGCTCACAACATGCACCTACCCGTGGTCTCAAAGAACTTCTCCAGCACCTGTAGTTCCTCCTGTGACCAGGGGCCAGCATTCTCTGGCGTAACTTTGAGCTGCAGCGTCTGGTAGTTATTTGGGTTTAGAGCCACACGACACTTCAGCACCTCCGTCTTGAACATGATGACACCTGGTTCGTTGGAGTTCACAATGGACAGCTGCAGGAGGGAGGGAATCGAGGGATTAGCAAAGAAACAATGGAAAGTTTTTGTATGAATTACTGTAAATGGAAGGAAAGAGGCTAGAAAGAGACTCTACGTAAAATCCCTGCTGAGCTGTGCAACACTCACCTCTTTCTGGATAATGCTCTGCAGGTGGTGTCTCATGATGAGAGCCCAGGAAGCGTTCCAGTGGAGAGCGAAGGTAGCTCCCTGCCACGCCCGGCACCAGGCAGGGCATGGTTGAGGGGAGCAAGAGGATGTCGGTGAGGATGGTGGGGATAGAAGGAGCCCATGGACGCTGAGGTAGAGGCAAGGCATACTACTGGGCATGACCTGGGAACCTGGGCAAACGAACATTAAGTTAGATGTCATGATTCACAATCAAGATGCTGCTGGTAAATCTAACAGTTGTGTCTGAGGACAGACAAAAATAATCTTTAGTCGGTTGTGTTGACAAGAAAAAAACATATGCCAGCCTTATCCTTTAACCAAGAGAGCATGGCCGATGAACTGAAAAAACTGAATGTTTTGATGGTGGGCTGACAAGCTCAGGCAGCAATAAATACCTAAATGAAATGCATTTTAATATACAAACACACACATACTGTAGATTTCTTCAGTCCATAAAAAACATAAAAGCTGGGCTCCACATGGTATCTTTACCTGGTGACTGGGTGGGCATTATGGAGGGTGATGGCTACGTTGGTGTGGTAAGGTGTTGGTGGCGATGTGAGTGGTGGGTACACCCCTCCCACACCACCTCTCATTTGCTTCTGCTGGGCTTGCAATTGGTTCACCAGGGTGTCCATCATGTCTGCGAGCATCCTGGTTGCTGTCCACAAACATGTTGAGGAATGTCTGCACTCTGCAATGGAAAAAACATAAAGAAGAGTAGAGGAAAATGAAGAACATAATAAAGACAAAGTTTAAGGTTTAGCTTGCAACACACAATGCCTTCTGTGTGGAAACACGGTCTAGCAAAAACTAGGCTCGTAAGGCTCCATGTGGCCCAGTATGTACAGGCATTTATCTCCAGGTAGCTTCGGCAGAGTCATCGTCTATCCTAGATAAGATGCAGCACTCCGTAACTCTGCCTTGTCACTATGCCAATACCTTGAGTCCCGGGGGCCGGGTAGAAGCCCTCTACGATCTGTGTGTTGTCGAAGAGGCTGTAGGCACTGTCTCAAATGGCCACCACCCCTCGGCTTCTGCAGTACAGTGTTGCGGAAGGCCAGTCGGATGTGTGTCGTTGACTGGGGTAGAATGGAGAAACACTGTAGACTGTTGGTGTGCTGCGTCAGACCGAGCATGGGCACGAGGCTGATTGGATGAAATGAGGGATAACACATTTAGAGGCTGAGACAATGTGGTGGAAAAGAAAAGTACAGAAACGACACAGTCATAATTCAACATACACCTTGCTCCTTGTGCCTTTTAGTGGGCAGTTGGCCAGCACCAATTCAGCCACCCAGGTATGGTTGTTCCTGCCCTGCAGGCAGAAGGTGCAGTCCAACAGGGAGCGTTCTAGAGCTCTCTTGATTTCCTCTCCTACCTCTTTACTGGGAAGGATTCTAGGGAAAGGGAGAGATATGTAAAGCGATTTTGTGGTCAGTATATTTTCAGCAACATTTCTTGAAATAGTTTGATGGTTGTGCTCGTGTGTGTATTAACTTGAGAAGGCGTATAGCGTGACTGCATCCGTCTCCCTCCACCTGGACTTCTTGGTTGGGGATCTCCATGTTGGACAGCTACACACACACACACGCAGACAGACATGCACATTAGTCTGGTGAACCGTGAGGAGGGAAAATTAGATGCAAGAACAGAAAATAATGGCTGGATGTGTTCATAGGAAGACAAAAGTGAGGAATTGTTAGAGAAAGACTGAAACAAGGTCTTTGATTCCTGTAAGGGAGGGAGGGAGGTAATAACAACCCTCAGAAGCAAGTAAGCAAAACGTGATAAAAGGCGTGTTGCACAACTAGAGGCCCTGGTTGTCCCAGGTTCGATTCCAGGCCAGGCCAGCAATGTGCCGATGACGTGTCCTATAAGCAAGACCCCTAAGATATGGGGACATATCTGTACCTCTGCTCTGAGGCCAATGAAGGGCATGTTGGTGTCACACATGGCCACTAGGTTTTTTGTTGAAGGCACACATCTTTACAGATCACTTGGGCTTCTTTGGCTCCAGAGCCCTCTGGTCTCCAGACATCTAATGCACAACACAGATAAATGTAATCTCAACACAACATATCAAAATAATCTACTTTATACTAAGCAAACAACAAATCATAATACCAGTAAGCTGACTTTATCCTAGACTCTTCTACACATATCTACCTTCCTCTTTGTTCCGGGGCAGGCCTGTTTCCCTGTCATGGTGTCTTGGACAAGTTGCTCAACGTTGGGTTTGAAGAGTTGCAGGAGCTGGGCACATGGATGTCCATCCTCACCCTCCAGCTGCGACACAGAGATGAAGGAATACTTGTACAATAGGTTTGTAGGACAACCAGGCACATCCAACATATCCACAAGGAGATGTTAGGAGAGATGACGAGTGGGAAGAAGAGAGGCAAGAAAATAAGAGATGATAATTGAACCAAGGAAGACTTGGTTCATAAATCATGCAGGAGTAACTCACATTGTAGTACTGTGGTAGTCGCATGAGCTTGATGAAGAGCTTGTGTTTGGATAAATCGCCTACAGGATGAGACATGGCGTTGGCGAGGTGGAGGACATCAGAGCACACGGTGGGGAGGTGCTTCACAGACTGTCGGCAGCGCTGCTCACCCAACCACCACCTGGACAGAGAGGGAAAGAGATTATGATTCTAAAGAATTTCACATTTCAAATTCCTATCCATGTATAATTTCAGGGGGTGGACAATGGACATACTTAGCTGCTGTAGCCAAGATATAATACACTTCATGTCATTATTGATGGTCTTCTTGATGTCATCCAGCATGGACTGGTCTGTTGAGTAGGGATTATAGGTTTAGAGATGAAAAACCACAGGCCGATGTTAACCTTATAATTGTTCTTTAACTTATTTTGCGTTGTGTATTACAAATCTGTTACAATCAGATTAATTTGTTGTCACAGATAAGGGGGAAAAGGGCCTATTATAAGCTTTCGTTCTCAAACATTTTCATGTCAAGGGCGCCCAAAAATATATGCAATTGGTCGCCGATCTGGAAATATGTTGTTCCAGGGACCCCCCCAGAAGCAAAGATTTGATTTAAAAACGTTTGCTCTGAAAGAATATATATTCAATATTTGTGCCACATTCACGATTTTTCAAAAATAGCAGATCTACAAGCTATGAGCTTGTAGATCTGCTATTTTTGAATAGCTAAAGCATAACATAATGCTTAAAACACCAACAGGGTTCCCACCCAGAATGGGTTAAAGGGATAGTTCAGATTTTTTTTAACTTAATTTTTTTACATTAATATAGTGGTTGCAACTGTATTAATTGATTGCCCGAGTCCCGTGGTGGGAGTTCTGCTCTGGTTTTGGTAGTAGTTCCGGTCATTTTGTGGGGGGCACAGGGGGCCACGCATTAAAAGTAAATGAATCCACAAAACTAACATTTGTATTGTTTTTTTTTTTTTAAGATATTTTTTTGCGGCTTACGCCTTTTATTGATTTTTGAAGGGACAGACAGTAGGCTGACAGGAAACGGGAGAGAGATGGGGGGATGACATGCAGTAAATGCCGTGTCGGGTCCGGGAGTCGAACCCGCGGCACACTGCGACTGGACTACCAGTCCGGTGCCCAGACCGTTACGCTACGGCCTGGGCCAACATTTGTATTGTTGACCCATTTCTAAAATATTAGTGCAACTTTCGTTCATTTTTGACCCCTCTATCACATGGAACTATGTTTTTTTGTGTCCATATCACTACGCCCAAAGAAAATAGTTCCATGTGATAGAGGGGTCAAAGTTGAACGAAAGTGGCGCTAATATTTTTTAGTTCAACAATACAAATGACGTTAGTTTTGTGGACTCATTTACTTTTAGCTTAGAACACTGAACCATTTAAGCTACAATACAATCCATCTCCAATGAATTCAATCCTTTTAAACAGGAACATTAGTGTACTATTCAAAACAGGTCCTTTAAAAACGCTGAATCTACAGCAGCTGTATGACCCAGTGAATCAAAGGTTTGAGTGAGGAGTGAATGAGTACCTTATCGCTGTCCCCGTTCAGGTGTAGGTCTCAGGACTGATCAGGTGGAGAGAGAGGAGAATCTTGGTGGCAACCCCCCTGTAAAAAATAGACAGAATGTGACACAAAGCTTAGAACACTGAACCATTTTAAGCTACAATACAATCCATCTACAATGAATTCAATCCTTTTAAACAGGAACATTAGTGTACTATTCAAAACAGGTCCTTTAAAAACGCTGAATCTACAGCAGCTGTATGACCCAGTGAATCAAAGGTTTGAGTGAGGAGTGAATGAGTACCTTATCGCTGTCCCCGTCCAGGTGTATAGGACTCAGATCAGGTGGAGAGTCTTGGTGGCAACCCCTGTAAAAAAATAGACAAAGAATGTGACACAAGCTTACAACACTGAATCATTTTTAACCCATTCTGACCTGAGATCAGATTCTAAAAATGTCTTCTACATCCTGACAGTTTTCTGAAAAAGCTATGTTTCTATGTCAGTCGTTCTTCAATTTAAAAAAAATAGCAGACCTACAAGCTCGTAGTGGCACGCTATGAGCTTGTAGATCTGCTATTTTTCAATAGTTAAAGCATAACATAATGCTAACACCAAAAGGGGTTAACATTATGCTTAAACAACACTGAATGATTTTAAGCTACAGTAGGGGCTCAACGTTTTTGGCTGGGGACCCCCGTAAATGCTTTGACCATGTCTTTTTTTTATTATTATTATTATTTGGGGACCCCCCAAAATAATTTGAGAACCCCTGATCTACAGTATAAACTTCTCCTAAAACAACTGGTCTACAACTACAAGCTCACAACATTTGCCCAATGACAAGTCCATGTGATCAATGTTAGTAGTCAATGGTTTTCAACCGATTTCATTTCAAGATCCATTATTTATTGGCAATTATAGCCACGGACCACCATTTTGATGACCGAGACAGACGCCAACACAGTCAGCTAAGGATTTCACCGTGACGTCACAGTCACACGGAAGACAGTATGTGTCTGGGGCATGATGTGAGCTGTGTGACGTCACTGACTTGTCCTTGTGGCTTTGGCTAGGCGCTAGCCTGAAAGCTAATAAGCTATACGTGCAAATACAAGTGAAGGGATATAACCCATAAACATAACGTGGCGATTTAATGAACACAAATACTGCTAATAGTTACAGCAGACACGTGTGCTACTGCCGTTTATAGAGAGACACGTTTGTAAAGCAGCCAAAGAACATTGCAGCCAAGCACACCGTGCCCGTGGTGGACTATAAACTTGTGGCTTTGGCTAAAGGTGCTAGCCTGAAAGCTAATAAGCTATACATGCAAATATAAGTGAAGGGATATAACCCATAAACATAACGTGGCGATTTAATGAACACAAATAAGCATTATACTGCTAATAGTTACAGCAGACACGTGTGCTGCTACCGTTTATAAAGAGACACGTTACGGCACCGAACAGAACGTATAACAACAAGGCTTGACAATAGGCTACTTTCGTCATGTCTCGCAGTCACTCAAACATGGGTGAAATCACACTTGCTGCCCGTATCTTGCTGCCCGTATCAACCGTTTTACGAAGTAAAAACTATTGCATTGCGCGGTGTTTTTGTAAAACAGCAAACAAACATTGCAGCAAACATTATAGTCCCGTGGTGGACTATAAACAGTAGAGAAGCCAAGTACATAAAACTTGCTAAGCAGATAAAACTCACACAATTTCAACACAATGAAACAATTTGAGAAAAGATAAAATATGTAGGCCTAATCACCAAATCTAAAACGTATTACTTACTTATTTGCAGAGAGAGACTTGTGCATGACTTGTGCAAACGTGCAGCAGTGAAGAGTGAACAGCAGAAGCGCGGGCTTTCAGAGAAGTAGGAGGGGAGAACCGCCCTGCTGTGTGCGCATGCGTGAAGAATGGTTCAAATACATTTTACCAAGTTGGCCCAACTCGTTCGACTCTAATGTTCTACTAACTTAATTTTACTACATTTTTATGATAAAAACTTATTTTTTCTAAATTAACCCAAATCAAACACATCAAGTTAGACATCTTTTTTGACCGAAAGTCCAATTAACTTATTTTAAATTAGTTATAATAACAAGCTGAGAGAAACTGAGTTAGACCTACTCCATATTTCCGCCTAAGCAGGATGATCTGGCCTGTCAAATGTTAGAGTGTATTCATTTTCAGTGGAAACTCCAGAGTCTTAATCGTCTAACTCTGACAGTGTGTAAAGAGTGTAAAAAGTACTAAAAACGGAACCAAATAGAACTTTATCCTTTTGTTCCTTATATACCTCATTCACGTCGATCACAAAGTGTACAAAAATAGTGAAATGGACCCTTGGCATGAATTCCTTATTACCCTGAGTCACGTCTGCGTCGGAGTGGACAGGGCCATTTGAGTCCGTTTTGTCTGAGTTAAAATAACACTGCGAATGTCATTTTCCCTTAATTAAATGGGTGCCGTGTTTTCAGTGTTGGAATGATTAGCGTTAGCGACCTCTGGCTTTGATGTCTTTCCTCGTTATTATGACTAATCTAACGTCACACTGTGAACGGAGTTCATTTCAGTTCAGCTCACCTGTTTTGCTTTCCTTTTTACATTATTACTGTGTAGGCGAAAAGCTTTTGTAAAGTGCTCTGCGAAAGAAAAGCACCACTCAATTTGTCTCGTAGCGGCCAGGCCAGTGGTGGATTATGAATTCTGATACAGTAGGTCATTGGTCAAAAAGACAATACAGTAGCCAAATAGGAATATTGAAAACAGCCGAGCTACAAGCGTGGCGCATCACGACTCGTTGTGATGTTATTAGTACTTATTTTCATACTTCGTACACGTATAGTCGATGCCAATGCTTTAATATTGTGGCTACTTTTACTTGAGTAAAATCTGAGTGCTAGCTTCTTCCACCTCTGACGTGAGAAAACAATTGCGAGTCAAACATCTCGCATAACGGTGGTGTTTGTAGCGTGACAAGTTCTTGCTCCTTTAATGGCACCGATGTCACTTTTCACAGGCCTCATTCAAAAAGCCAGGCGCCGAAATGCTTACGGCTCCATGTATTTACTTTATCTACGACTAGTTTTTGTCACGATCTGGAGGTGGTGAGGACTGAGGACCCAAATGTGGGCACAGACAGCCAGGTAGAATAATGTGCAACTGCAAACCCCATGTTTGGGGAATTTAATATAGGTGAACATTTACATAAACTTTACGAACACATGATGCAACACAAACAATGATCTGACAAAAACTGACTGCGTGGGGATGGGACTAATATATGCATGAGGGCTGATTACACATGGGATACAGCTGGGGACGACAAGAACATGAAGCCAAAAAATATATATTGAACCAATGGAAAGTAGTAAAGAAACGCAATATATAAAGTCACAACACCAACTTTGATGAGGCAGTATTGCTTTGTTTTCAAAATATAAGATTTTCTTAATTTCCTGAAAATTCTATATTTTTAATTTCCTGAAAAATGAACATTTTAGGTTTCTTCCCGACAGCAGTGATAATGATGATGATAGTGATAATATAATATATAATATATAATATTAACAAGTAGTTAAGGGTTGAGACTCAGATAGCATTGGTGCATTAAGCCTCTCTTCTGACTTACTTATATAGTATAGTAAGGCGTATATATGTGGCCGCAGAACCACTTCAACATTTTCCAACCCCTTTTTTTTTCCTAAAATATTTAATAGCAGCTGAACAAAGTGAAGCCCTGGGAGCTTGTACTGTACTGTGTATAGCTGCTATTTCTTAATATCCTAAGCTAAAATCTAAAATGACATTCTCTCACGTGGGGGGTTCACGTGAGAGTGGAAAATGGGAAAAACTGGACACAGTTTAAAGTAAATGTGCTCAGGATGGTCTAACTTCAAGTTCAAGTCTTTTACTCCTTATTTGTATACTGTCAAATATTCTTCAATATGCTCTTCAAAAGGTGGCGGGTTATCGTTCATTCATATGGCATCGGGTCGATACTATTTTCAGGGTTCAAATATGGATTACAGTATACAAGGTTTCTGTCCCACAGCAGCGATAATGCTAGACATACTGTAGTGTTCTCCTTTTCTAAGCAACGGTAAAGGGCCGGGGTACTGAGAACCACTGCCCTTAACTTCAGCCCTATGTACATATTGGCCATTTGAAAATAGCCGATCTGCTATTTTCATATATTTGAAAACTTCTGCACATCGAGTGCATCCCTCCCTCGGTTTCACTTTCAAATGTCCTTTAATTCGTCCCCTCATCTACTCTCTCCTCAACGCGTGCACGTGTGTGTGTGTGTGTGTGTGTGTGTGTGTGTGTGTGTGTCTCTCTTGTGCGTGGTTGTTAATGTTTGTCAGTGTTGGTCTGGGTGACTCTTGTTGTTTTGAAGGAAAGTGGTTTTAAATGAACCCCCATGGAATGATGCTGGCACTGCAACGCACTGTGTGTGGCAGGGTTGTGTGTGTGTGTGTGTGTGTGTGTGTGTGTGTGTGTGTGTGTGTGTGTGTGTGTGTGTGTGTGTGTGTGTGTGTGTGTGTGTGTGTGTGTGTGTGTGTGTGTGTATGTGCACGCGTGTGTCAAGCAATGAACAGATGTGGCCTGCGCTTAATACAAATTAAATTACATCATTGCATCATGCACTTGCTCACGTGCACATTTTCTCTCTTGCTCACATGCGCGCACACATACACACACACACACACACGTGCGTGCGCAGGACACGCTGTCCTTACGTAACGTTAGTCTCTTAAAGCCACTCTCTAGTTTTCCTGGAAGGAATCTTAATCCTCTCCATCAGTGTTGGCTGGCAACACCAACCTTGTTTAGCACACTTTCTAACACTGCCCCGCTCCCTCCACACAGCTCTGCCCCGTTCCCTCCACACAGCTCTGCCCCGTTCCCTCCACACAGCTCAGGTTTACTAAACAATGTATACGTACAAATAGATACTGAATATAAATTGGAATAAAATAAACGTCTGTACAAATGTCTCTGTGCCTCTCTCAATGTCCCTCTGCATGCCTCGCTCAAGCAGGCCACAATGGACATTAAAGTCATTGTGGCATTGTCACAGCAGGATATGGCGCTAAAACAGCAACAATTGGTCAGATGCTGAATGACCATGATGTCCATCTGTTCTCTCTCTCTCTCTCTCTCTCTCTCTCTCTCTCTCTCTCTCAGACAAACTCCGATATGCGGGTCCGAAAACGCAGCAGTTTGTAGTCTATAGACCTTCATACATACTTATGCAGCAAATTAGGTTTTACTTTGCCGTGCGTGTACATGTGTGTATGTGTACAGCACATTTCTTACAAAAGTACTGCTTTATAAAAAGTAATAAAAAAAGATAGAAGCTGAGATAATCAGGTAAAGTAAGTAAGACAGAGGATATGAAAGGTGTTTCCTGATTTGTTCTGAACAGTTATGATTAAACGTTTATCTTTTTAATACGTTTTTGAAAGTTTGATAAACAAAAACTATAAAAACCCCAAAGAGACTCGCCGTCTAAATGGATTAAATTGTTGCTGTCCGGCAGAAACATCATATCACCATGTTTAAACTTTAAATTTTATGGTATTGTTTATTTTATGTCTAACTTCTTCGCCCTACTTCGTCATAGTAGTAGTGTGTCACACAAAAGTAGTGAAAATAGCTCATGTCGCATTGCGTTGTCAGCATTAATGTATAGATCATCTATTCTCAGTCACTTTAATAATAAAAAAGGAACGGTTTTGGACATACAAGGTTTCCACCGACAGCGACAAAATGTTAATTTGAATGCAGAATGAGTAGTAGTAAGAGGCACCCTATATCCCTCCCACCCTTTTTATTTAGGGGGGATCCTAACCACCCATCTGAAGGCACTCCCTAGAGGGGGTGGGCGTGGCATTTCCGCATCTGATGACGTCATTATATTGATTTTGCTGATTGGAGTTTCCGGTATCTGATGATCTCATTAGATTGGATGAGGATGGCAGTTTCATCTGTGCCAGTTTGGGTCAGCATATTGATTATGTATACATGCATTTTCATCTTTGGCAGTTGGGGGATCAATATGATTCTAGTTCTGCTTTCGAATTGGTTTCACATCCCCATCTGTTCAAACTGAACTGCGCATGCACTGATTTGTGTAGGCGAACTGTCCTATTGATTTTGCTGGGTGTGTGTGTGTGTGTGTGTGTGTGTGTGTGTGTATTGCTCTTACTCCCATTTTTGGGAAAATGTATTGAATGAGTTATAAGCAGACAAATTATAGCGATGGCTTTTAACAGCTTAGATTATTTCCAATATGCTTATAAAAAGTCGGGGAGGAACTGATGATGCAATTGTCAGCCTGCTTAACCCCTTGGCAAACCATCTCTAACTCCCCATCTTACTAGGCCAGCTTTTTATTGATTTTACGTTTCCTTTCAACCGCAAGCACTGGTCTCAGTTGTCTTACTGAGGAAGGGGGGGACAGTGGGGAGGAAGCATACAGAGCATATCTATTATCTCTTCAGAACTGGTGCGGGGAAGAAAAAATAAACTCGTTAGGGATCAATGTGACAAAAACAAAATAACTTGTCATTCATGAAGAGGAACCTGTGCAGGCCATTACAAATGGTGGACAAATAGTGGAGGTAGTAGACAGTTTTAAATACTTAGGCAGATATATTGACGGCAAACTCATTTTCAGTGAAAATACTGAACAGATTTTTAAAACTTGTAACCAACGTCTCCACCTACTACGCATGCTCAACTCTTTTAGAGTGAGCAAGCATATCGTGGAAACAGTCTATAAAAACCTGATAGAGGGAGTCTTGTGATTTAACATGGCAATGTGGTTTGGCAATCTAAGGGTCAAAGGAAGAAGCAAGCTGCAGCGAATAGTAAATCTAGCCTCAAAAATAATTGGGAAGAGACACCAGCAATTAGGCTGTATCTACAATGAGATACTTCGTAAAAAAAAAAAAACTATCAAGATAGCAAACGACCCCGTCTCATCCACCCTGCACCGACTTCCAGCTACTTCCCTCTGGTAGACGGTACAAACTAGGCATGCCATGGTATGAGATTTTACAGTACGGTACGATGCCGATATTGATAATCTATACCTCGGTATTCCAAGGTATTTATATTTATAAAAATAAAATAAAAAGATTGCCCCCCTGACCTATGTCTAGTGACTACCTCCACATCCTTATAAGCCCTTCTTTGTTCCCCAACATGCAGGCCTACACATATATATATATATATATATCATAATATATGCCATGATTATGAATTGATTACCCTGGACCGAATGGAAACAAGACAGCAAGGACTTTTATCAGTGATCCCTTTGGATATGTGGTTGACTGTATCCTATACTGATTACACTTCTGCCAATAAAGTACTCAGTCAGTGAATCAATAGCTATTCCCCAGTCCCCATTGTATTTCACTGTACTATGGCTCCCCCTAATGGCCGTTTTGTAATCAGTATGGTGGAGCAGAGGTGATGCAATCTGCGCATGATCACAACTGTCAATGTGTGCCTCCGTGTTGACAGTCCACACTTAGTTACTACATATGGAAATATGGAATATACATTTGGATCTGGGTGTTTTTCAGCAACACTAACTCAAAGATAGGAAGCAACTTTTCAATCTACTGCATCTGTGGGGTGAAAATATTTGTGTTAAGTGTTGTTGATATTGTTGTAACCGTTTGTTTTTTACTGTTTGGTAAAGTTTTGCATGGTTCAGGTTGTCTTAAGGTTTTGTTTTAATGTATGACTTGGATTATTTTGGTACGTGGTGGCGTATTTTGTGACATTTGCAGGGTTCATGATGTCTTAATGTTTTGTTTTAATGCATGACATGGGTTATTTTTGGTATGTGATGTGGTGTTTTCTGACATTTGCATGGTTCACGGTGTCTTAAGGTTTTGTTTTAATGTATGACATGGGTTATTTTTGGTATGTGGTGTGGTGTTTTGTGACATTTGCACGGTTCATGATGTCTTAATGTTTTGGTTTAATGTATGACTTGGGTTATTTTTGGTAGGTGGTGGTGTATTTTGTGACATTTGCATGGTTCAGGGTGTCTTAATGTTTTGTTTTAATGCATGACTTGGGTTATTTTTGGTAGGTGGTGGTGTATTTTGTGACATTTGCATGGTTCAGGGTGTCTTAATGTTTTGTTTTAATGCATGACATGGGTTATTTTTGGTACGTGATGTGGTGTTTTGTGACATTTGCACGGTTCATGATGTCTTAATGTTTTGGTTTAATGTATGACTGGGGTTATTTTTGGTATGTGGTGTGATGTTTTGTGACAGTTGCACGGTTCATGATGTCTTAATGTTTTGGTTTAATGTGTGACTTGGGTTATTTTTGGTATGTGATGTGGTGTTTTGTGACATTTGCATGTTTCAGGTTGTCTTAATGTTTTATTTTATTGTATGACATGGGTTATTTTTTGGTATGTGGTGTGGTGTTTTGTGACATTTGCATGGTTCAGGCTGTCTTAAGGTTTTGTTTAATGTATGACTGGGGTTATTTTGGTACGTGATGGTGTATTTTGTGATATTTGCACGGTTCAGTTTGTTTTAAGGTTTTGTTTTAATGTATAACTTGGGTTATTTTTGGTATGTGGTGTGGTGTTTTGTGACATTTGCACGGTTCATGATGTCTTAATGTTTTGGTTTAATGTATGACTTGGGTTATTTTTTGGTAGATGGTGGTGTATTTTGTGACATTTGCAAGGGTCAGGCTGTCTTAATGTTTTGTTTTAATGCATGACATGGGTTATTTTTGGTACGTGGTGATGTATTTTTGGTATGTGGGTATGTGGTTGGGGAATTTTTACATGGTTCATGATGTCTTAATGATTTGTTTAAGGTATGAGTTGTATTATTTTGGTAACTGATTGTATGTTTTGTGGCATTTGCATGGTTCAGGTTGGCTTAATGGCTTATTTTAATGTATGACTTGGATTATTTTTGGTACATGGGGGGTGTATTTTGTGGCGTTTGCATGGTGCATGGTTCAGGCATGCCCGGGCATGTCTGTGGCCGTTTGAGCTGTGAGGTTGGGGGTTAATACTGAGTAATGTACGGTTAGTTCATGCTAGTAGGGTACATGTTTAAAGTAATCATGTATATCATACTGGCGTAACTAAATTTGAAATGAGCTGACTGGACTATGTATTTTTTAGATGAACACAGTATGTTGTTCACCTACAATTATATGGATCGATGACTAGAGTAGATTGACGGCATTTTACAATAGCTACTATTAGGTATTATTGACATTTAAAGTTAGATAGACTATAGTCTATACTACATGGTGGTATAGACATCCATGGATTTCCAGGGAATTCAACTTGAATCTGTAGACGGGGCCTGTACACAAAACACAATGTTTTGTGTTGACAATAACTATGAGGCAATAACAGCCATCATACTAGTAAATATTATGTATACTAGTTAAATTATCTAAACTCTGTGATTTGGCATAGACGTTTTTCACGACACATAGGAAGAGTCTAAACTACATGCATAATAATAAAATATGGTTGAATGTTTCAAATAGTGGATAGTTAGATTGGGTCATGCATGTTTTTAATACAAGCGCCTTAACATCACCATGTCTGATGGTGCAGTGTGTAAATGTATCAGGTTATCTACATGGTGTATACTAAAGCATGTAACACTGATGTACCGATGTTTTTCCAAGAGTTCAGAATGTATAGTTTAGAAAATTGTGTAAGTCTATACTATACGAGGTCTTTAGATCATGGTTAGCACCAAATATCATACCAAAAGTCTGTATCTTATGTTTATCAGGTTTTATTTTGATCAGAAAATAGACAATTATGCAGATGAACATACACTGTAGCACAACATGGAGCAAAATGTACAAGACAATGAATTCACCAGGACATCAAATATACTCGGTCATCAGCTATTTCTAATGTATATATATATATATATATATATATATATATATATATATATATATATATAGCTATATATTCAACGATGCAATCAGGTCAATCATAGTGGTAATAGTTATGTCCTTGATTATTATTTTTTGGATCATATCAGGGTAAATCCTTCCAGTAATGCAAATAAGATGTACATAGCCTATGGATTCTTGACATTGGCAGTGGTCCTATCTCAATACCGCTAGTTCTCAATACCTTAATAACCCCCGGTATAAAATCATCAGTCCACAACTTGTTCATTAAATCTTTAAAATGATTGTAGAAGTAATATCGGGGCGTAATATTCAAGCACGTGTGCTCGGCTTGACTAGAATGGTCTATGCGGCAGCCGTTGCAATCATCCTTCATCTGTGCGGTTATAGCCTTTGCGAGTAGTTGAGCAACATGTATTTTCAGAATATCTGTAAGATTTGTGGGGTTTGTCCCAGCAAACTCATCCAAAGTCAGTGGCCAATTCAAGGGGTATGGCGGCGAAAGCAATGGTGTGTCGGAGGCTGGAGGGTCATGGGGAGCAGTTGAATTTGGGGATGATAGGTCTACCCTCTCAAAATACTCAGTGTCCCCCGCACCATAGCCCCAAAATGCCCTCTCAAAATGTTCATCGTTCTCCGGATCATAGTCGCAAAATGCCCGGGCATCATCATATTCATCGCTGTCCGTATCTGCAGTACTGATGTTATGCCACCAGGGGGGTGTATACATGGTCCATTGCGGGTCCATCCATCAAGACCGGTCCCTTCATTCGAGTTTGATTCTCCCAATGAAGAAGTAGAATCCTCCATGGTCCGTGAATGGCGCAATATACTGGCAATAATGAGTTAGCATTTTACCTATAGTGTAGGAGGGGGTGGGCTGGTAGCTGCAATTGTTGGTCCATCGGTTTCTAGATCAGAGTGGGGCGTGGGTGCATCGTTTTCTAGCGCGCTGTACGAATCATGATTTACAGGACGGTTATCCATTGAGAATAATGTAGCGCCAGCTGGCTTTGGGGGATCACCGAGCGAGAAGCTACTATGTCTGGGATCACCTCTCTTGACCCTCTGTCACATATGCACAAATGTGGACCAATGAAGTTGAGATGGACATGTCTAGATCGCTACACTCACATCTCATCAAACCAACCTCGGAAAGTGAAGTGACCAACACAGAGTCAAAACAATCACAAGAACGGCACAGAATCAGTCAAAGATGGAGCCAACAACTAGAGAAACTTGCTAACGTTCACGAGGTTGATGACGTTGTCAAATGTGGTAATTTTATCATTGGGGTAGATGGTGAATTCCGCATAGCAAAGGGGGTCTACTTGGGGTTAAGAGAGGATGGCACTGAAGTCGCCGTGAAGAGAATGCTGAAGGGCGAGAATTACTTTTCATGTCGTCCAGAGCTTGATCATCCTTCCATTGCACAATATATGGACTTTATAGAGGATGAAAACTTTGCCTACCTTGTTCTTTCATGCCATCCAGAGCATGATCATCCTTCCATTGCACAATATATGGACTTTATAGAGGATGAAAACTTTGCCTACGTTGTTCTTGAATTATGTGAATACACACTGGAAGAATACGTTAACTTAAGAGACGAGTTTCCTGGAGGCCGTCTTTGTGAAATGCTGATCGCAAAACAGTTTCTCATTAGTTTAAACACACTTCATCGACAGAATCCTCCAATTCTCCATTGTAATATCAAACCCCAGAATGTGATGTTTGGTAAGCTATAGATGAAAAAAAAAATAAGACAGGCAAACTATTGTATTATTGTCATTTAAAAAATATATATATTTTTATTTATTTATACAATTTACCCTACAGATGTTACAAGGAAGGTGAAATTGTCCGATTATGGAGTACGTAGACAGGTGGACCACCGACAAACAATATATGCAACGAGTAGTGCAGGAAGAAAATGTTGGAAGGCGAAGGAGACCATTGATGAAGACTATGGCGGTGCGGTTGTACCATATACAAGAAGTGCCGACATACAGGTTTGGTTTTTTTCCAACATGAGAGAACCATTTAATCAAAGAAAACAATACAATCAGTCCCAACATTTCATTTTCATTCTAAAGGTGGCTGGGATGTTGTTATATTACATCCTGTCTGGAGGACACCATCCCTTTGGTACAGGCCCACGATGTGAAGTTAACATTGTGGATGGAATCTACAACCTGCACCATGTTCAGGATGTGCTCGCCAACGATCTCATCAAGAGGATGATCAATGAAGATCCAAAGAAAAGACCTACAGTAGAGGAATGCTTGGATCATCCATACTTTGAGGGAAACGAAAAGTCTGGGAGCAGGAAAACGTTTTCCCTTGTGTGCATAGGGCGTCATTTCCTCAATGCTAAACCCAATATCGCTAAACTTCTTTGCCTTTTATTTTTATTTTTATTTTATTTTTTTATTTTTTTACTATATGTAAAAATCTACATTGCCACTTAAAATCCATATTATGTGATGGGACGACTCCCAAAACGAATTGGAATGAATTGAACATGTCTATTAAATGTAATGTGTAGCATACTTGTGTAAATACGTGCTATGTTTCTCAGTAATTAAAAAAAATCAACATATCTTCATTGTTGTTTTTATTTCATATATATATATATATATATATATATATATATTTACACTATTAACGTTGTTAGATTCTAGTTAGGTTCTTACGATGGTAGTATACTAAACTTTGCGACTATTGTAACTAATCAGGATTATGCATTGGTGATGATCCTGCCTTTCTTTTGTTGGGGAGGGTGTAACGTATCCGGTACTGTATAAAAAACCCTGTTTGACCTCAAAGGTCGGCCATGATTAGTATGGCAGTTATTCTTTAGGCTCCACCTCTCCGGGGATGTTGTTAAATACGGAGAATAACCCTGCATAACTGAGTAATCCTACAATAGAGACACTAGCTGCGCGTGAAGAAAGAAAGACAACATGTACTCTACCTGCTACCAAGATGAGAATAGGAAAGTTTGGACCTTATCTGACGGCCGGAAAATTCGTCTGTCGTTTTTTCCCTTCAAGAATCATCGATGTATTGAACTCTATACATTGGAAACAGGCGACAGTATCTTTGAAGACCGGTTGCCTTACATACGCATCTATGCATCTGAATTTGAGCGATTGGTCCCTCCTATTCTTGAGTTCTGTAAGTACCTGCAATTGGATACAAAGATAAACCCTGGCTATATCAAGCCATCTCGATTTGTACGGGCGAGCTCTGAAATACCCTCACGTAGTGACACTGAGGCCTTCATCGTTGACTGTTCTAGGTCAAACTTATGGTTGCTACTAAGATACAAATCTCAATGCGGTACCCCAGTTGAAAGACCTAAGAGTATCATGGAGAAAGAGAAATGCTTTCCAATCCAACTAGCCGTTGGTGTGGATGATTTAGGGATTCTAAAGCATGTAATGTGTGAAGCCTTGGATTTCTTCACAACTATAGAGAATCAATCTTTGGACCTACTGGAAGGCTACCTTAGAGGCGCCAAACGTGTGGATTCACGACCATTGGACTACTTCAATGAAAAGAAACTGAGGCTTGTGGATTACCAGACAAGCCATTCCAGACCTACGGGGTTCTCGTTCGGTAATCCCAAACATAGTAGCTTCTCGCTCGGTGATCCCCCAAAGCCAGCTGGCGCTACATTATTCTCAATGGATAACCGTCCTGTAAATCATGATTCGTACAGCGCGCTAGAAAACGATGCACCCACGCCCCACTCTGATCTAGAAACCGATGGACCAACAATTGCAGCTACCAGCCCACCCCCTCCTACACTATAGGTAAAATGCTAACTCATTATTGCCAGTATATTGCGCCATTCACGGACCATGGAGGATTCTACTTCTTCATTGGGAGAATCAAACTCGAATGAAGGGACCGGTCTTGATGGATGGACCCGCAATGGACCATGTATACACCCCCCTGGTGGCATAACATCAGTACTGCAGATACGGACAGCGATGAATATGATGATGCCCGGGCATTTTGCGACTATGATCCGGAGAACGATGAACATTTTGAGAGGGCATTTTGGGGCTATGGTGCGGGGGACACTGAGTATTTTGAGAGGGTAGACCTATCATCCCCAAATTCAACTGCTCCCCATGACCCTCCAGCCTCCGACACACCATTGCTTTCGCCGCCATACCCCTTGAATTGGCCACTGACTTTGGATGAGTTTGCTGGGACAAACCCCACAAATCTTACAGATATTCTGAAAATACATGTTGCTCAACTACTCGCAAAGGCTATAACCGCACAGATGAAGGATGATTGCAACGGCTGCCGCATAGACCATTCTAGTCAAGCCGAGCACACGTGCTTGAATATTACGCCCCGATATTACTTCTACAATCATTTTAAAGATTTAATGAACAAGTTGTGGACTGATGATTTTATACCGGGGGTTATTAAGGTATTGAGAACTAGCGGTATTGAGATAGGACCACTGCCAATGTCAAGAATCCATAGGCTATGTACATCTTATTTGCATTACTGGAAGGATTTACCCTGATATGATCCAAAAAATAATAATCAAGGACATAACTATTACCACTATGATTGACCTGATTGCATCGTTGAATATATAGCTATATATATATATATATATATATATATATACATTAGAAATAGCTGATGACTGAGTATATTTGATGTCCTGGTGAATTCATTGTCTTGTACATTTTGCTCCATGTTGTGCTACAGTGTATGTTCATCTGCATAATTGTCTATTTTCTGATCAAAATAAAACCTGATAAACATAAGATACAGACTTTTGGTATGATATTTGGTGCTAACCATGATCTAAAGACCTCGTATAGTATAGACTTACACAATTTTCTAAACTATACATTCTGAACTCTTGGAAAAACATCGGTACATCAGTGTTACATGCTTTAGTATACACCATGTAGATAACCTGATACATTTACACACTGCACCATCAGACATGGTGATGTTAAGGCGCTTGTATTAAAAACATGCATGACCCAATCTAACTATCCACTATTTGAAACATTCAACCATATTTTATTATTATGCATGTAGTTTAGACTCTTCCTATGTGTCGTGAAAAACGTCTATGCCAAATCACAGAGTTTAGATAATTTAACTAGTATACATAATATTTACTAGTATGATGGCTGTTATTGCCTCATAGTTATTGTCAACACAAAACATTGTGTTTTGTGTACAGGCCCCGTCTACAGATTCAAGTTGAATTCCCTGGAAATCCATGGATGTCTATACCACCATGTAGTATAGACTATAGTCTATCTAACTTTAAATGTCAATAATACCTAATAGTAGCTATTGTAAAATGCCGTCAATCTACTCTAGTCATCGATCCATATAATTGTAGGTGAACAACATACTGTGTTCATCTAAAAAATACATAGTCCAGTCAGCTCATTTCAAATTTAGTTACGCCAGTATGATATACATGATTACTTTAAACATGTACCCTACTAGCATGAACTAACCGTACATTACTCAGTATTAACCCCCAACCTCACAGCTCAAACGGCCACAGACATGCCCGGGCATGCCTGAACCATGCACCATGCAAACGCCACAAAATACACCCCCCATGTACCAAAAATAATCCAAGTCATACATTAAAATAAGCCATTAAGCCAACCTGAACCATGCAAATGCCACAAAACATACAATCAGTTACCAAAATAATACAACTCATACCTTAAACAAATCATTAAGACATCATGAACCATGTAAAAATTCCCCAACCACATACCCACATACCAAAAATACATCACCACGTACCAAAAATAACCCATGTCATGCATTAAAACAAAACATTAAGACAGCCTGACCCTTGCAAATGTCACAAAATACACCACCATCTACCAAAAAATAACCCAAGTCATACATTAAACCAAAACATTAAGACATCATGAACCGTGCAAATGTCACAAAACACCACACCACATACCAAAAATAACCCAAGTTATACATTAAAACAAAACCTTAAAACAAACTGAACCGTGCAAATATCACAAAATACACCATCACGTACCAAAATAACCCCAGTCATACATTAAACAAAACCTTAAGACAGCCTGAACCATGCAAATGTCACAAAACACCACACCACATACCAAAAAATAACCCATGTCATACAATAAAATAAAACATTAAGACAACCTGAAACATGCAAATGTCACAAAACACCACATCACATACCAAAAATAACCCAAGTCACACATTAAACCAAAACATTAAGACATCATGAACCGTGCAACTGTCACAAAACATCACACCACATACCAAAAATAACCCCAGTCATACATTAAACCAAAACATTAAGACATCATGAACCGTGCAAATGTCACAAAACACCACATCACGTACCAAAAATAACCCATGTCATGCATTAAAACAAAACATTAAGACACCCTGAACCATGCAAATGTCACAAAATACACCACCACCTACCAAAAATAACCCAAGTCATGCATTAAAACAAAACCTTAAGACAACCTGAACCATGCAAAACTTTACCAAACAGTAAAAAACAAACGGTTACAACAATATCAACAACACTTAACACAAATATTTTCACCCCACAGATGCAGTAGATTGAAAAGTTGCTTCCTATCTTTGAGTTAGTGTTGCTGAAAAACACCCAGATCCAAATGTATATTCCATATTTCCATATGTAGTAACTAAGTGTGGACTGTCAACACGGAGGCACACATTGACAGTTGTGATCATGCGCAGATTGCATCACCTCTGCTCCACCATACTGATTACAAAACGGCCATTAGGGGGAGCCATAGTACAGTGAAATACAATGGGGACTGGGGAATAGCTATTGATTCACTGACTGAGTACTTTATTGGCAGAAGTGTAATCAGTATAGGATACAGTCAACCACATATCCAAAGGGATCACTGATAAAAGTCCTTGCTGTCTTGTTTCCATTCGGTCCAGGGTAATCAATTCATAATCATGGCATATATTATGATATATATATATATATATATGTGTAGGCCTGCATGTTGGGGAACAAAGAAGGGCTTATAAGGATGTGGAGGTAGTCACTAGACATAGGTCAGGGGGGCAATCTTTTTATTTTATTTTTATAAATATAAATACCTTGGAATACCGAGGTATAGATTATCAATATCGGCATCGTACCGTACTGTAAAATCTCATACCATGGCATGCCTAGTTTGTACCGTCTACCAGAGGGAAGTAGCTGGAAGTCGGTGCAGGGTGGATGAGACGGGGTCGTTTGCTATCTTGATAGTTTTTTTTTTTTTACGAAGTATCTCATTGTAGATACAGCCTAATTGCTGGTGTCTCTTCCCAATTATTTTTGAGGCTAGATTTACTATTCGCTGCAGCTTGCTTCTTCCTTTGACCCTTAGATTGCCAAACCACATTGCCATGTTAAATCACAAGACTCCCTCTATCAGGTTTTTATAGACTGTTTCCACGATATGCTTGCTCACTCTAAAAGAGTTGAGCATGCGTAGTAGGTGGAGACGTTGGTTACAAGTTTTAAAAATCTGTTCAGTATTTTCACTGAAAATGAGTTTGCTGTCAATATATCTGCCTAAGTATTTAAAACTGTCTACTACCTCCACTATTTGTCCACCATTTGTAATGGCCTGCACAGGTTCCTCTTCATGAATGACAAGTTCTTTTGTTTTTGTCACATTGATCCCTAACGAGTTTATTTTTTCTTCCCCGCACCAGTTCTGAAGAGATAATAGATATGCTCTGTATGCTTCCTCCCCACTGTCCCCCCCTTCCTCAGTAAGACAACTGAGACCAGTGCTTGCGGTTGAAAGGAAACGTAAAATCAATAAAAAGCTGGCCTAGTAAGATGGGGAGTTAGAGATGGTTTGCCAAGGGGTTAAGCAGGCTGACAATTGCATCATCAGTTCCTCCCCGACTTTTTATAAGCATATTGGAAATAATCTAAGCTGTTAAAAGCCATCGCTATAATTTGTCTGCTTATAACTCATTCAATACATTTTCCCAAAAATGGGAGTAAGAGCAATACACACACACACACACACACACACACACACACACACACACACCCAGCAAAATCAATAGGACAGTTCGCCTACACAAATCAGTGCATGCGCAGTTCAGTTTGAACAGATGGGGATGTGAAACCAATTCGAAAGCAGAACTAGAATCATATTGATCCCCCAACTGCCAAAGATGAAAATGCATGTATACATAATCAATATGCTGACCCAAACTGGCACAGATGAAACTGCCATCCTCATCCAATCTAATGAGATCATCAGATACCGGAAACTCCAATCAGCAAAATCAATATAATGACGTCATCAGATGCGGAAATGCCACGCCCACCCCCTCTAGGGAGTGCCTTCAGATGGGTGGTTAGGATCCCCCCTAAATAAAAAGGGTGGGAGGGATATAGGGTGCCTCTTACTACTACTAGAATGTGTCAAACTTTAATGGCTGATGGGCGGATTAAGACTTTGTTATTTAAATTGTAATTGTGTTTCTATGTAATATATTCAACCGATTCTAGATGACCTCGTTAATACTGTGTTGCTGTCTCTAACACACACAGACACACACACACACACACACACACACACACACAATCTCACTGACCAGTTTTCAAAGCCAGTGAAGTGCGACATCGATAAGTGCAGTGCTTGGTCTGTGTGTTGTGTGTGTGTGTGGGGAGGAATCATTTGGTATGACGTCTAAATTGCATGGGGAGGAAAAATGGCTGAAAAGCATATATTAGGCTGAGAGGAACACGGTTCTGCTTTTCAAACATGCTAGCGTACTCTTCTCTCTCTCTCTGTGTGTGTGTGTGTGTGTGTGTGTGTGTGTGTGTGTGTGTGTGTGTGTGTGTGTGTGTGTGTGTGTGTGCACATGTGCTGAGTGCAGCGGTAAAACTGCGTGCCATACTGTTAATTGCGCTCCATAGAACCAACGCACTGTGTAATTATTGTAAACATGGCTGTCATGTGTCTCCTTATGGCTGCCTGAGGTGCCTCTCTCTCTCTCTCTCTCTCCCCCTCTCTCTCTCTCTCTCTCTCTCTCTCTCCCTCATATATTGGCTCATCATGTAGTTATTGGACAAACACTCTAGCAGTGATTAGCCGACTATCAAAATAATACAGAGCTTAAACGTTTTGAACACAAAACTCTTTTGTTTTATTAAAGATGGAGTGACACATTTTTTGTATTTTTCAAGTTTTTCATGTGTCTATGAGGTGACAATACTTCATTAGACACCCTGGGGTCGTTTCTATGTGCAATGGTGTATTAACTTTGTATTTAGGGTTTCTTCCTGGAGAATGAACCCTTGACAGTCAAACGGGCCAATGAAATACAAAGTAATATTGTGATGTCACATCACACCATCAGCCCCTCCCCTAACCCCTCCCCCTTTACCATACAACTATAGCTGTGGGTGCGGCTTAAGTTCAGGTGGATCACCACCCATCACCTAACCTGACGCTGCCTGATGGGGGCGGTATTGGGTAACCATGTTCCCCAACACAGCCTTCATCTGGGATCTCTCAGGGAGTTGAGCTGACACCAATCCGTTCCGTACCGAACCAATCAGTGTGAGCTAAGGGCGGGATATGTGCGAAACCGGATGTGAAGCTATATAGACACGTCAATATGATTGGTTGTGTTTGCACGCCCACACGGTGATAGACAGACGGTCCCATCCAATCATCTACCAAGTATCTTGAAAAAAAGGAACAGCCCCATCATCGAATTTGCTTCCGCGATCCCAGATCCCAATAAGCTGTGAAAAAAAAATTTGTGTAGCAAGCTTCTTGGATCTGGCAGCATCAGGTTACCCATCACCACCCACCAGGCAAACCAGGCATACTTAATGAACTGGTGGGCGTGTCCACATAAAAGCATGATTTTAACAAATACTTCTTCTTCCTCCTTATATTATATATATATATTATAATAATACCTGATGATCATGTTTTAGGGTGGGAAAAAAATCGTGGCACTCCATCTTTAACCAAAAATATAATGAGTCATGTGTCACATGTGTTTCAAGGTCCCTCTGCATGCCTCGCTCAAGCAGGCCACACTGGACATTAAAGTCATTGTCACAGCAGGATATGGCGCTAAAACAGCAACAATTGGTCAGATGCTGAATGACCATGATGTCCATCTGCTCTCTCTCTCTCTCTCTCTCTCTCTCTCTCTCTCTCTCTCTGACCTCTAGTGGTGGAGACAGTCACAACAACAACACCATGATGCCGGTTCATTACCTTTGACCCAATTCACTATAGTAGAGACAGAGACGCTTCATATTCTCAGATGAAACTGTGACAGCATGGATGTAGTAGTAGCAGTGGTAGTGGTGGTGGTGGTGGTAGTAGCTGCTGAGAGTGCACATTGTCAAAACAATGACAATAGAAACATGATGTGTACTTCCTGGAACTATTGAGTCAATGTACGCATGTAGACCAGAGCGGTGCTCAGTGGTCTGAGGCACAGCTGGCATGTCGTCAAGACATGTCCAGGTGTGTGACAACAACGTGTGACAACAACCTAACCACACATTATCATTGCGTTAAAATACAACTTTACAAAAGGGTTATGAAGTCTATATTAATTCCCCATAGCAGTGCTTTGTGTGCACTCATTACTCAATATGTTAACCACTTTCAAGCTGGCATTCACTGTTCTGGGTCGGTCATTATAGTTGGAAATGTAAAATGTATGCAGGCAGGCAGGCAGACAGACAGACGGACAGACAGACAGACAGGCGGGCAGGCGGACAGACAGACAGACAGGCGGACAGACAGACAGACAGGCGGGCAGGCGGACAGACAGACAGGCGGACAGACAGACAGACAGACAGGCGGACAGACAGGAAGTGCTGGTTAATGACAGAGGCATTTCCTGAACAGAACGTATCAAACCACTGGATCACAGCACTGTGGGCGGGCCTCCACTTCCTACTTCCTGCTGAGAGAGAGGACCACACACACACACACACACACACACACACACACACACACACACACACTACACAGTCACACACACACACAGGAGGTGAATTAAGCGCTGTACCGTGGTCTAAGATGAGAAGATTGACTATTGGAGAGAAGTACATTTTGATTTGTCCTCAGTATTAAGGCCGGCCTATATTCATAGTCCAGTTCTCGGTGAAGAGGTGCATATGACCATACGGGGGTCAGTAAAAAACAGAGCGATGTGTTGTGTGTGTGAGCGGTGACCACCGCGGCACCACAACGTCATGTTGTGGTTCTCAGTGGTCAACCTCCTCACCGAAAACACTGCATGGACTATAATATGAATAGGCCTTTGAAGTGCAGTGAGTCGGTGGAACAACTGTTCAAACAGTATGGGTGCAGAGTCAGAGTCTTTGCTCAAGCAGGATACTTTGACACTTAGCTCTGGGGGGGGGAGCCCGGGATCTGACTGGGAACCAGCCACTCCACCCCTTGGACACTGTGCCGCCCCCAAATAGGCATTGTTTTTCCTTCATGAATTAACCCTAGAACACTAAACATACATTTTGTTTCGCCATCGCTAAACACGCGTCGCTCCAAATCCGGTGACGTCACCGTTCTCCGCTATTTTCTACTCGGGGAGGGGAGGGGAGGATCGTTGAACCAATAGGGGGCCAGCACCCGCCCCCCTCTAGAGAGTCCTCCTGACCAGAAATCACACAGGCCCTGTGACCTTTGACCCGAGCCGGCACATATAGGACACACAAGGTCCGTTTGACGTCGTTGCGAGCGTAATGGTAGAGGTGTGACGGAGGAATGGAAGTGGGTGTGACTGCAGCAGCATATCCCTGTATCATTGTGCATTCTAACTATACTGTGTATACACATTCAATACAAAGACTGAACACAATGGAGGGAGAGCATTGTCTTCACGGGTGGAAGTAGGCCATGCAGGGGAGAGAGAGAGAGAGAGAGAGAGAGCTTATTTGTTTCAAAGGATCATCTATTCATCAGAACTGTTTCTGACAGAAGTTTAACAATTATGGTTTTGAAGGCTTTCTTTTACCCCACAAGTTGCAATGAGAGAGAGAGAGAGAGAGAGAGAGAGAGAGAGAGAGAGATTTCACTGTATTTTCCTTATGTACACATCTGCCGCTGGCTCCGGGGCAGAGCTTGAACATGTAAACATAACTTCACAAGTTCAAGTTCAGGAGGTCGAGCCTTCGTTTTTTTTTTTCATTTTCCTTTTTTCCCGTGTTATGTCCCAAAAAGGAAGTTTGTCTTTCAAGTGCGTGCATGAAACACAATGCACACACGCACACGCACACGCACACGCACACGCACACAGAGCGAGTGAGTGAGTCCACCAACAATGGAGGTCTGGAGAGAATGAACTAGGACGTATACAGTAGGCAGCATGGAAGTAATGTATGGCTCTTTAGCAGAACATTTAGATACACATGAGAGGGGAGAGATGGGATAGGTAGGAGGGGAGGACAGACAGACATTTTAACCCATTCTGACCTGAGATCAGATTCAAAAAATGTCCCGACAGTTTTCTGAAAAAGCTATGGTTCTATGTCAGCCGTTCTTCGATTTAAAAAAAATAGCAGACCTACAAGCTCGTAGCGCGCCACTCTGTGGCGCGCTATGAGCTTGTAGATCTGCTATTTTTCAATAGCTAAAGCATAACGTATAATGCTAACACCAAAAGGGGTTCCCGCCCCAGAATGGGTATTACAAACACTCCAAAAAGTCCCTTTCGCCAACCCCACCTAGGATATGGATGCTGATGACACAGAGGAGAGAACAGCGCCCACAGAGTAACCGACAGGAATCGAACACGGGACCTTCTAGCTGTGAGGCGACAGTGCTATATACCGACTGCCTGCCACCCTCTACACAGCATTCTTGACTTTGACGCTTTCTCTCCATGTTCATTGGTCACAAGAGCAAACACAAACGACGTACCGTACTAACTATTAACTCCATTTGACAGCTTGAAAAGAGCCAATCTACATGTGCAACAACGCCTCGCATTGTGAGCGCCGCTTTCGCCATACTTATCTGTGGAATTGAGTCAAACTTAAAGTACTGGAATGCCTCGACTCTTACAAATCCACGTGCTTGTCAGGGAGCTGGTGGTGGTGGTGGGTGTGTGTGTGTGTGTGTGTGTGTGTGTGTGTGTGTGTGTGTGTGTGTGTGTGTGTGTGTGTGTGTGTAAAAAGTGAAAAAAGTACTCAAATGTTTTCCTTCAGTAAAAGTATACTCTGTTACAAGTAGAAGTCCCATATTCAAAATCTACTCAAGTAAAAGTACAAAAGTATCTGCATCAAAATGTACAGTACTTAAAGCACTAAAAGTAAAACTACTCTAGAATGTCCCATTTCAAAAATGTCTACACAATCTTTTGATAATAGCCGATCTACAAGTTCACAATGGGTCACGATGCGACGCATTGTGAACTTGTACATCGGCTATTTTCAAATGGCCAAAGTGGTTGATGTACATTTTCTAATCAAAATTAAAATCTCCAAAGTAACTATAGTAACTAAAGTTTTCAAATTATTGTAGTGGAGTAAAAGTACAATTTTGGGCTCGGAAACGTAGTAGTGGAGTGGAAGTAAAAGTACTGCAAATTTGACACACTCAAATAAAGTACACATACCTCAAAGTTTTACTTAAGTACAGCACTTAAGTAAATGTACATAGTTACTTTACACCACTGTACGCAATACAATACAACTGCACATTGGCTATACACGCATGCAATTATAATTAACAGTTGTGTCCGTGAACCGGGAACGGGAATCCATTTTGGTGTTAGCATCATGTTATGCTTTAGCTATTGAAAAATAGCAGATTTACAAGCTCATATCGCGCCACCGAGTGGCGCGCTACGAGCTTGTAGGTCTGCTATTTTTGAAAAATCGAAGAACGACTGACATTTTTTAGAATCTGATCTCAGGTCAGAATGGGTTCATCAGACCAGTGTGTGTCCAGTGGAAACCTCGTATGAATCTGATCTCAGGTCAGAATGGGTTAAATGGCATGGCAAGTCGCCTCTCTCTATAGTCGTGTGGGACGTTGACATTATCCGAGCGCATTCACCCTATATGGAACAGCCCCCATTCACGGCGCCAACAACAATGGCGGCTAACAGAAGCTCTGCTCTACAAACGGCTGTGGTAGAAATGTGCTTTGGCTGGCAGTATTGGGAAGACGATTACATCAGAGGAGACAGAGACGGCATTGTGTGAGCCACACGTATTTTCACATAACCCGTGGAGATGGATGGATGTCCCCGCCATGCAGAGATACCGGCTCGGGGGTGCATTGTCCGGAGTTGGCCTTCCGAAATGCTCCGTTTGGTTGAGGGACATTTGATTCCCAACCTCGTTGTAATTTAAAGGTATATTCAGTGATTTCACTCAAAAAACCTTAGGTTTCGTTTTTGGCTGTGGGACCCAGCCTTTCGTCCAATCAGGATAGAGAGTCAAAAACGAAACCTAAGGTTTTTTGACCCCCAGGGGTTAACTGCATGGGGACAGGGAGGAACTCCTTATATGGCCAGCACACTCTATAGTAGGGAGGATTATCACAACAAAACAAAAAAATAAGTGATATTTGAATTAAGTGAAATCACTGAATATACCTTTAAGGACCCCCCCCCCCCCTCGGTTTGAAATGAGTTAGACAGGGTGCATACATGGCCAGTTACAACTAACCCATGGCCGGGTTAAAACTCACCCGTGGCTCCCGACAAGTGCGGCAGGTTAAACCTAACCCGCGGCAGGTTAAAACTAACCTGTGTATCCCGACATGCGTAGCAGGTTATAACTAACCCGCGGCAGGTTAAAACTAACATGTGGATCCCGACACGCGTGGCAGGTTAAAACCAACACGTGGCAGGTTAAAACTCACCCATGGCTCCCGACATGCGTGGCAGGTTAAAACCAACACGCGGCAGGTTAAAACTAACCTGTGGATCCCGACATGCGCGGCAGGTTAAACCTAACCCGTGGCTTCCTGTGAGGTTAGGTTTAGGGTTTGGGTTTTGGGTCATGGGCGGCGGTGGCTCAGGGGTAGAGTGCCTGGATGGTAACCGTAAGGTTGCCAGTTCGAACCCGGGCTCCCCCAGAGTTACTGTCGAAGTGTCCTTGAGCAAGACACTGAACCCCTAATTGCTCCCGATGTGCTAGTTGGTGCCTTGCATGGTTTCCGCTGCCATCGGTGTATGAATGTGTGTGTGAATGGGTGAATGTAATGCACAATCTATGTAAAGCGCCTTGGATAAAGGCGCTATATAAATGCACCATTTACCATTTATGGACTATGCCGTCTGTCAGACCAAACACAATGCAGCCATTCCCCAGCCATACAACCTTTGTTGTGTTTGTGTCTCTCATCGCATCTCTCTCTCTCTGTTCAGTGTTTCCTATAATATCTCGCTCTACTCTGTAAACTATCAATAAAGGCAGAGAAGACCAAACAGAAATCTGGGCAAGTTTTGCATTTGTTCACCAGATTTTGAGTAACAACATCCCACCACATGCAAGTTAGACATGACTGGAGGAAAACCTGAACACATGGATACCAAATGATGGAAATGTGGAAGTAGAGCGTTCTTCCCGGGTCCTTCAAACACCACTGAGCAACTTCCATTGAAATTAATAGTGTGGGGGGGGGGGGGGGGGGGGGGGGCTGTCCTCCGCCTTCTACTTTATATATAACTAACTATATGGGTGGAACAGGGGGAGATAAAGTGAGGTAGATGTCGGGCGGAAACCTATATCTCCATATGTTTTTTTTTCTGATTGGCCGGAATGAGATGATGTATGATGATGTACGAGTGCGATGATAACAGCGCCCCTCACTTCACACGGGTGTGATTTAAAAAAAGAATAATAATAAAAAGGGTTTTGGACACCTCGACAGTAACCTCTCCACGTGCAGTCTCCTGCACGGTGAAACTAGTCCTTACAGCATGGGATAAAGAAAAGGTTTTGTTAAAGGCCAAGTCCCCAATCTGTGATGGCGCGCGCACACACACGCACACACCAGGGTTGTGTTTCCTAAACTGTTACGCAAAATGTAAAATGATGACGTTCTGGGTATTATTTTCATGTAAGTTTCATGCTGTTCTACATGCAGCCAACTAGTTCCCCAGAATTGCCCAGATCGTCTATATATAGACTACTTCTAGTTTCACCCGACCTGACGTCGCAGTTTACTGTGTGAAAGCCTGCATTTGCCGTCAGTCGTGTCACGCCTCGTGTCACACCACCATATATGGCCGTCTCCATATATGGAGACTCTACATCTGACCTCAAACCCTTGGATCTCCATATATGGAGCTGACCCGTTCTGACATTCCATATTTTGATCCCTCCCCACCCTAGATCCTTCCTCTTCGATGTCTCCATTTTGACTGACACCTGTCCATTCAAACTCTAGACGGGCCCACCCCAAAGTTATTAGTAGAGTTCTCAGCAGGCCCGAAAAGTACCTGGGCCCTCATCAAACTCTGTACACTCAAGAGAGCCCCCGTGGCCACCCTCAGATCTCCATACTGGATGGAGCTGACCTGTTCTGACAATCCATGTGTTGACCTCATCAAACCCTGTACACTCACGACACGCTCCATATATGGCCAGTACAGAACTCTGCCGTCAACGAGGTGGATGCGAGGTCGCTTCTCGCCCTCAGGGCGTCTAAGGTCTCACTCACGCCTAACGAACGGGTAGACAAAATAGGAAAGGGCGCACACCAGTGTTGGTGAGGTGCTGGCCTAAGGCAGTAAACAAGTAAAAAGGAGAAAAGGCCTCACACTCGTAGCCACGATGCTGAATGTTCATTATAAACCAACGTTTCGGCCTTTCGGCCTTCTTCAGGGAATACGATCGTATTCCCTGAAGAAGGCCGAAAGGCCGAAACGTTGGTGAGTGTGAGTGAGGCCTTACTGGTATCGTTACAGCAGGGCTCGACTTTACCAGCCACATTCATTTTAATAGGGTTATGCGTCATGCTTTAAACGTGGTGTCGTGCACCAAAAATAACAGATCTGCAAGTTCACAAGGTGTCACAGCGTGACATTAAAGACCCAAGATGTAAAAGGCTGACGGTCCGCTAAAAAAAAAAAGTTAAACGACGGAGTGCGTGCCGTCTAAAGCGGACTCGAGGGGGGTGGGGAATTTGTTGTCACTGCATGCTGTTGTATGACTCACCAGCCAGTGAGGAGCCCCGACCGGGAGGACATACTGTTGTATCCATACTGACTCACCAGCCAGTGAGGAGCCAAATGAAACCATTTACGCTCTCAAGAGTTACATTATTGTTAAACCCTCTGCATTACGTCAATTACAAGAAGTGTACACATCTGATGAGAATGTAGAAGAATTGTTATTTTGATAAACGTTTGCCAAAAGCATGGAATTGTGTGGATCGGTGGTTGTATGGCAATCACCTGCACTACAATACTTCACCGTAAGGCGAAGTATATTAAGCCCTACACACACCAGGTGCGCAGCGACGCGGCACAGGCGTTGTCGCGCGGCAACGCCTGGAAAATAGAACGGTGGCGTATCGGAGCGTCAGAGGCGTGAACGCGCGTCAGACGGAGCCGGTGTGGGATAGGTTCATTAAAAATAACGGAGGCGGCTGTTTTGACGCGTGACGTTCGCAGACGGTGTGTGTAGCCCTTTAGTCACCTATGGCGAAATGATAAACCCTTCAAATGTAGCCATTGTGTGCATGTTTCTTGGGCTTCGTTGAATTTCCATCACAATGAGTCTAGAGGAATGGCGAGATATTTAATTTATACGCAAACGCTTCACAAACAAGGCCCTGTTTTTCCACACACACACACACACACACACACTTTGTGTGCTAGGAAAAATAAAATAAAAAGCGAACAAATGGAAAAAGTAAAATCATATCATATCAGCTATTAGCATGTATACGCTGCTTAGTGGATGTTTTTGTATTCAGACTATATTTATAGACGCCAGTGTTTCGTTGGAGGTGAGAGGTGACTCCGCTGCTGCCCGCACAAACAGTCAACACAGCCTGCAGCGCATTCCCTCTAATGAGTTTCACACACGCGTTGAACATAAACCCCTCTCCTCCCCTCTCATTAGAGGAGATATTAATACAGTTCTATATTTATCTTAAAAAGAATACTGATGCACAAAGAACAATAACTATACTTCCTATGGGTCAAAGTTTTAGGGCAGTGGTTGGTTCACAAACTATGGGGTCCTGGGACCCTCCAGGCACCTCGGGGTAACCGTGAGAGTGTACAAATGGAACCAAATGAATCCTGGTCTCTAAACTGCCTCCCCCTGGCCAGCCGGGGCACCTGATGGAGGGGAAAAGGAACTGGTTGGAATGACGTGTTCCTTCCACGCGCTACGTCCAACCAGGGAAACTCCCCCCTGTCAGGTGTAAAGGAGCAACTTGAACACTATGCATGAAGGAGGCATGAGTTAAGTCCGTTGCTCTCCCCAGGTTGGTGGAGGGTGTGTAGAGCCCAGGATCACATTAGATAATTGACACAGGGGTGAAGAATGGGTTACAAAAAGAAATACCAAATGGACCTTTACATATTTTCCATTCCCCGAACACGCTGTTCTCGTCTAAAGGGACCCCAGGAAACGATACTTTATTTAGCAGTTTTCTATGAAGACCGTTCTCATGTGAAAGGGGCCTTGAGTGTGTATACATGGAACCAAATGGACCCTTACATATCTGTAACTCTGAGAGTATACAATATGAATGGAACCAAATGGTCCCTTACTGGTCTGTAACTCTGTTAGGAACAAGCTGTAACTCTGAGAATGTTGGAAATTGCCTTTTTCCCCCCCAGTGTCAATTATCTAATACACTTCCTCTGCCAACCTGGGGGGGCAGCGGACTGACCTCATGCTTCCTTCTATGCATGAGGAGTCCAAGCTGCAGGGGGAGGTAGTTTTGAGACCAGGATTGCTGCATGTTACCATTACCATCTTGTCGTGTGTGTGTGTGTGTGTGTGTGTGTGTGTGTGTGTGTGTGTGTGTGTGTGTGTGTGTGTGTGGGTGTGTGTGTGGGTGTGTGTGTGTCAGGGACAAGCAGTTCTATGGCGAGACACTTCCTGTCGTTCGCTTGGCATAGGAAATACCAGAGTTAAGACTCACTCACACACACACCACACACCACACACACACACACACACACACACACACACACACACACACACACCAAATTCCAGACACGTGTGTGCGTGCATGTTTGTGTAACTAATTGCAGGGCAAATATATAGCTGGACATGCTGTTAAACCCAGCTGTTGAGGGTGATATCATATTTTTTTTGGATATTGGTTTGAGAGTAATTAAAGGAAACAAGGAAACAAAAATAAGGGGACCCATAAAAATGGGTCTACCCCAGCAGTGGGTTCCTCATCCTGCTTCCATAATATGGTCTCTCTCGGGCAGAGACGAACCAGTGCTGATCGGCCTCTGGGATCAACGCGAGACGATGACGTATTGTAGCTGTGCAACAGCGCAAATGTATACACAACCTAACAGGACTACAACTCGAAAGGATTAAACGGAGATATCAGATTTTTGTCCCGCTGCTTCGGGTTCATCGTTTCTGCTTGAGAGAGACCAGATGCAGGTACAGTAGGAAGAGGGAACTTCATGAACTCAATACTGCCGCAATCTGGCGGAGTCAGGTTATACAAATGTGCCAACGAGCCACAAATGGGTCCCGACTCCCGACCCAGTGTTTGGGAAATAGTGATCTAAAACATAACTGGCAAAAACTCATCACATTTCATCTCTCAAAGCTCTGTTTAACATCAACTGCTGGAATAATGGCAGCTTTAGAGAATTTAATGAGGGCATTATCTACCCATTAGTGTTTGTTTGTTTGTGCTCTAACTCTCTGCACCTTTTTGTGTGTGCGTTTGCACGCGCATGCGAGAACACTTGCATAACCATAAATGTGAGGACCCCAACTGTCTCCTCAAGTATTAGTAGAATTAGACAAAAAGATTAAATGTTTGTCTACCAATTAGAAAAGGACTTGAGTTGGGGTTAGGGTTAGGAGATAATATGGCATTTAGAAGTTAGGTTTGGGGATTACAATTTACAATTTAGGCATTTAGCAGACGCTCTTAGTCCAGAGCGACTTACATTAAGCAATAACAAAAAAGCATGGGAATACATCGCATAAAAACATTTATCAAGAAACATGCGTAAGCTAAGAAAGTAACAGTGGAATATCTATATAATGAAGCTATACATATAAACTATACATCTATACTACTATGCTATACATATGTACTATGACGTGCTATGACTACATACAATGCAATTATAGTGCTGTCTACATAACATGCTATAAGTCTGTATCAAATGCTATCTAAGTCTACAGAAATGCTATCTAAGGGGGTGGGGTAAGTGCTATGGGCCATGATGGAGTCTGAAAAGGTGGGTTTTCAGACTACGGTGGAAGATTGGGAGTGATGCTGCAGTTCTGACTGCAATGGGAAGTGCATTCCACAGTTTTGGAGCCAGAAGGGAGAAGAGTTTGGGACGTGTGGAGCGTTGTCCCGGCGTTTTTAGTGAGAGTACTTCCAGCTTCCCTGCGTTGGCTGATCTGAGTGCGCGGGAGGGTTTGTAGGGTTCGATCATACTTGCAAGATATGGGGGAGCCATACTTTTGGTTGCTTTGAATGCCAGCATCAGAGTTTTGTATTCTGTGCGGGCAGCGACCGGGAGCCAGTGGAGGGAGGGGAGCAGGGGGGAGACATGTGAGACTTTTGGCTGGTTGAAGACCAAGCGAGCTGCTGCATTTTGGATCAGCTGGAGAGGCTTAAGTGCACATGCTGGTAGGCCAGTAAGGAGGGAGTTACAATAGTCGAGTTTTGACAAAACTGGAGTTCTTTCTGAGGTATTTTTGGAGTAGTATGGAGAGGTTCCATTAGAAAGATTAGGTCACATCTCTGGAGTAGTATGGAGAGGTTCCATTAGAAAGATTAGGTCACATCTCTGGAGTAGTATGCGTGTGCAGAACCCTCCATCATTATAATTGTTTATGTTCCTCTGCACTTTGCACATTCACTTCCCTCACGTGTGTGAATTAATGGAGTGGAGTCTCTCTCCTCTCTCTCTCTCTTCTCTCTCTCTCTCTCAAAGTAGGCCATAAAGTTACCAAAAAAACTGTACCGTCACGCAAACCTCTTTTCTTTCGACACTGTATTATGAAAAATTAGGGACTTTTTCCATTATACAGCATCACACAAAAATCTGCTATTTTTGAATTGAAATCCTGAAAAGTAACTCTGGTGTTACTTCAGTAACCTCCGTTTATCTAACCGAATGGAGCTATGAGAATGGCTTATGGGGAGTGCCATGTTGTGGCATGACGTTTGGACATATTTAGCCTCAGCCGGAAGGCGAACCCGGGACCTATATGGATCCGATTGGCGCGTGCGTCACCAGTCGGTCAAGAGCCAGCACCATAATAGCCTATACAGTAGTGGTAATCTCAACCTTTTTTCATATCAATGGACCCCCATGGGGGCTCCATTTGGTTTCATTTTACACTCTCAAGAGTTAAGGATGTATTGGTTTTCCAACTCTCCATCATTTAGCTACATGGGGACGACCTGGGAACCCCTCAAACAAGGACCACTGGTGGTCCCCGGACCACTGGTTGAAAACCACTGGCCTACAGTATTTCACCCGAGAGCAACAATAGCCTAGTCCTCCTCCTCCCCGCCCACACCTTCCTCTCATCACGCTGTTAGAGTGTGTGAGGTTGTTTCCTCTGTGTACATCATAATAATGGTACACCTACGCAGTGGTATGAATGGAGAAGACATTAAGGCGTAATGGTGTACTGTACCTACAGAACCACTGTCTCTTGGAGCAGCTCTGAGTGCTAAAGAAACTATTAGAGGCGAAGCACAACAGCGCATCACACACACACACACACACACACACACACACACATTTAACATCTTTATTTGAATTCACATTTTACAAGAAATTTCTTGAACACAAACAATAGTGGATGCGCGAACTTGAGAAAACTCTACAACAAGTGCTTCAGATACAGATCACGGGTACAGAAAGCATCGCATTCTCCATATATGGCGACTGCCAATTATTGCAGACACTGAACAGAATTTTGCCGATGCCTTAGCTCTCGGCTTGGGCATGCCTGCAATCTGCAGGCCCCTCACGACTGATTTGTGGACATTACCGAGGCTTCCAAATATGAACACAAGTAGTTTACATCTGTAGCCAAGCTGTATAATAGCATCCTTAAGACGCTGGTACTTAAGCACCTTGGTAAGGAATGCCTCTTCCATACTGTGGTCAAATGTACATGCCACACACACACACACACACACACACACACACACACACACACACACACACCTTCAAGCTCGGATGAAGGAAGATCAGAGCTTAATTGGAAATCGGTTCTTGTCAAGCGTCAGGTGATTGAGTCAAACTGCAGCGCATGTATCAATGTGTGTTGCTTTGTGGTATTTATTGGCGTATAACTGTATGCCAGGGTCAGAGACTGAGCATATACGGTACATTTGAATATGTTGTCTTACACTCCTTCCTAACTGTACTGTATTGGATGGTTCATTAATGTATATGTTACACTCCTTCCTAACTGTACTGTATTTGGATGGTTCATTAATGTATGTTACACTCCTTCCTAACTGTACTGTATTGGATGGTTCATTGTCTCCACCAGGCCGAAGGCATGGGGGGAGAGTATGTTTTGCACTCCGTCCGTCCGTGTGTCCGTCCGTTCGTGTGTCCGTCCGTCCGTCCGTCCGTCCGTGTGTCCGTGAGCAGCTAATCTCGGCCACTGTTAACCCGGTCGATGCCAAATTTTGCACACACACTCCCTGGATGCCAACGATGAACCTCTGCCCCAAACTTTCCAGAACGGCCTGTTATAGCGCCACCAGGAGGCCGCTTTGTGCAAAACAAGTTTTTGCACAGTACACCTACAGATTTTGTCCAAACATCACGCAAATTGGTACACAGTCTCTCTACAGCCATTCAACGAAACGGGTCTTTCAGATTTCTCACACTCCATCCTGATTGGTTAACATTGGCTTCCAAAGTTCACAGGAGTGCTCAGTTTCAAACAAAATGCTGCAAATCATGAACACATCGCGTGATTTCCCTGAAATTGTGCACCCACATTCCCACTAGGCCGAGGACCAAATGCCACATGAACAATTTCAACTCAGCCTCAAGGTGGCGCTATAACTGGCCGAAAGGTGTTTTTACCTCTAACTGCACGGATCTGTGGATAACTTTGTATGCCAACTCCCTAGAGGCCAAGGACAAACCTTTGTCTGGAATTTTTCACATCTGCTCTTTATAGCGCCACCAGGAGGCCCACATATGTAAAACACATTTTCTATTATTACTCCTTCAGATTTTATCCAAATTTCACGCAAATCGGTACACATGATCTCCATAGTCATGTGATCAAGACAGGTTTGTTTGATTTCTCATATTCCATCCTGATTGGCCACGATTGGCTCCTACAGTTTTCAGGAGTAGCCCGCTTTGTACAAATCGCCACAACTCCTCAACGCAGCGTCCCATTGCGATGAAACTGTGCACGCATATTCCCACTAGGCTGAGGAAGAATCCTGGTGGAGACCTGTGCCCAGAAGGGCACTTTTTCTAGTTAATGTATGTTACACTCCTTCCTAACTGTACTGTATTGGCTGGTTCATTAATGTATGCTGTCCCTTTCAAATAAACAAAGAAAGATGCATGAGCTTTTACTCATTAGCACTGAGTTTGGGGAGAAGGGCAAAGGTTTGTCTCGTTAGTTGTTCTTCGGTCTAACTATACCATTTGAGGTTTGTGGAAAAGGGCCTATTTTAAAACCCTTTTAAACTATGGTTAAGAGTGTCGTCCTTAAGGGGGCACGGTGGCACAGTCGGTAGTGCTGTCGCCTCACAGCTAGAAGGTCCTGGTTTCGATTCCCACTGGGGACGCTGTGGGCACTGGGGGCGCAGCGTCATCAGTGCCCATGGCCGAGGCGGGGTTGGCAAAAGGGCCTTTCTGTGTGGAGTTTGCATGTTCTCCCAGTGTCCTCTAGGGTAGGTACCCTCACAAAAAAAATGCAGTAATCCTGGTCTCTAAACTACCTCCCCCTGGCCAGCCGGCGCGCCTGATGGAGGGGAGAGGAACTGGTTGGAATAACGTGTTCCTTCCACACACTACGTCCGGCCGAAAATAGATACCCCATCTATCCTTCAGCCTGGGAGGTGAGGGTTCAACAATCCCTCAGCAGAATCATACCATAGACTATAACATTGGTACCAAATGTCTCCCTGCTTGGCACTGAGCATCAAGGGTTAGGGTGGAGATAAGTACCTGCGACATGCTAGAGTCATGTCCAGGAACTGTACTTGTATCACTAGGTTCACGGGCCTTCGTCCTCATACACCATTATGGGAAACAAACAATTAAGCAATATTAGCAGCATCGCAGGCGTGCATTGTTAAAGCTGCTCGAAGGCAACCAATCAGATTGCTTCCTCAAAACGACCTGAGAAACATATCTCAGGAACCGTTTTGCTTCCCAATTGGTGATCTACAAGCTCACAATGAATCGCGTCGCAATGCATTTATGACAGCCTTTGAAAAGTCCATTCGACGATTTCATATTTTGTTCCAAACCAGATCGTCTACTTTCACAATAAATAGCCGGCTATTTTCACCGGCTTTGTCGAGATCGATACAAATACTTTATTAGTTACGAGGTAGCCTAGCAGGTACAATCAGACATCTAGGCCAAAGGGTAAATATGAAGAAAGAAAAAAAGTCCTGGGGACTTGTTTCCATTGTGATCATATGGGTCAAGTGCAAGGAGCTGGAATTCCTTTGCTTCCTTAAGGCCAGTTTAGTTTTTCTATGGAAGTCTTGTGTGACTCTTCCTGTATTGCCAGCGGGCAGTGCCCTCGGGAACCTAACAGCTCCGTGTACTGAACAAACATGGCGTAGAGGCTACAAACTCTGATTTCACTGTCTCACTTCGACCCCTCCACCCCATCTATCCTGTCAGAAACAAGCCGTTTCTGACAGTCCAACACCTCACACACATTTTTTTGAACATCCTCCAGGTTATTTTAGGACAGGAGTTGAGTTGGTGTGGGTCCGTGGGGATATGGCGTGCACGTGTGCGCGTGTGTGAGTGCGTGCGCGTGTGTGTGTGTGTGTGTGTGTAGAGCGTAGAGAGGAAGGGGCGTGGTGGGCCGGCAGGGGGAAGCATTCAAACAATGGACTTCATTAACATCAAGTCAACTGAGCGACTCACACAAATGGACAAAACAACTCAGGGGGATATCATGTTTTAAGCAAATCGTTTCTACCGTTATTAGCAATGTATAAAATCCTCAGTCTTGCGGTTTTCCCCTGTTATCTTCTTCTTCTTCTTCTTCTTCTTCTTCTTCTCGGAGACTTACGTGGAGTTCTGCTGACGTTTTGATTCCCTCCAAAAGGAGCTTCAGGAGAATGTTGATCACAAGTGAGTGCCTCTCTGCTTGTGTGTCTCTGCTGCTTATTTTCTTAAATGAATGAAAAGGTTGTGAAAAGAGCAATCTCTCAATGCGTGGCAATTCACTATGTAACTTTTTTTTAAAGCAACGGTTTCGGACATACAAGGATTCCACCCGACAGCAACATTTTAATAAGCTGCGTGTGCCTCGACATAGACACAAATGACACACTAGAGAGATGGAGTCGTCGGAGCCGGTGCGTGTGTATGTGAGTGTGTGTGTGTGTGTGTGTGTGTGTGTGTGTGTGCGTTGCAATTATTTTCCCTTTAATCACAATTGACAGCAGCGCCTTGATGAAAACCATTAATGAGATGATTGGCTTAACGAGGACTGTTTAACGAGCACTTAAGGAGGGCCTTGATTGAGTTGCGACGATGAGACGAGATGGAATACGGAATAAGCGCTATCGGGCCTCCGGCGGGATATGGGTCCCCCCACGAATAGAACGCAGTTTGAGAGTGAATTGACGACGAGGGAAAGTTGATAAGCTGGTGAGAAAAGTGAAAGAGAACGGCATTATTGTCTGCAATAAGTAATAATAAGTGATATAATTCACATTAAATTGAATAATGCCGTTTAGTGATCTAAGGAAAAAGGGGTAATTGTATTAATAATGAAGGGAGATGCTATTATGCTGGTGAGAGATGCAGCTATAACGCCGTTATTGTTCATGGTATTAAAAAAAAAGGTCTTTGTAAAAATAATTCACATTAAATTTAATGATGCAGTTCAGTAATCTGTTCAAAGGGCCATTTTATAAATGATTGAAGGGAGAATTCAATACGCCGCATATGGAACCGATATGACATCCATACTGTTAATGTTATTGATTCTCTTCCAAAAATAATTGTTAAATAATTCATATTAAATACAATAATGCAATCTAATGAAAGGAGTAATTTTATTATGGAAGAATCAACCACTTAATATTTTAGTCTTAGTCTTTTGTGTGATGCTGTAGTGAGATAAAAAAAACAAAAGTTTGAATTTGTAGAAAATAGATTTCTGCCCAACAGAAATATATACTTAGTTTACGGGGGTCCCTCAAGGCCAGTGGTGGAAGTACATTTACTTAATGTTTAGGTATTTTTTTTTATTTACTTGAGCAATAGTTCCAATACTTTTACTTCTACTCCACTACATTTTGGATCCAAATATTGTACTTTTTACTCCACAGCATTGTTTTGAAAGCTTTAGCTACTATAGTTACTTTGTAGATTTTGATTATTACTACAAAACATATACATTTAACCACTTCAGCCCTATTATACATTTCGGCCATTTGAGAATAGCCGGTCTACAATCTCACAATTCGTCGCAATGTGACACATTGTGTGAGCTTGTAGATCGGCTATTTTCAAAAGATTTGTATACGTCTGAAAACTTGAAATCTGGACCTTCTGCACAATGAGTATACTTTTAACTTTTTGTACTTTAAGTGCATTTTGAATTCCAGACCTGTAACAGAGTTACAAGTATTAATGCAGTATTGATACTTTTACTTTTATTTGATACATATAAAAAGAAAAAGAGTACTTTAAACTAACGTTCAAGTGGTTAAATGTCAAGTACAACGTAATTTTCAATCCTAATGGAAACTGATATTGTCTCAAGTCTACCTCGTGACATACTGCTTCTTAGGAGGGAAGCAAATTTGGACCCCGTACGGGTCCAAATGCTCTCATTTCACGCTCTCAAGAGTTACATTATTGTTAAACATCCGCATTACTTAATTTACAAGAAGTCTACACAATTCGAGAATGTAGGATTGCAATTTTGATGAACGTTCCCCAAAAGCACGGAAGTATAGACAAAATGCAATCTTATACCCAAAACAAAATAATATTTTGCTTTGGGTATTAATGTCATCAAATAAATGGTGGTCCGTGGCTCAAAAGCCGAATTAAATAGTGGGCGTCGAAATGAAACGGGTTGAAAACCACTGGTCTATACACCCAGATCTCTTTGGCGAAAAAAATAAAATAATTGCTGATCTGCAAGCTCACACTAATGTAGATCATAGATATTTTCTCAGGAAAATCTTTGCCCAGAAAACAGGAACACTCCCGTTTCAAGTGGGGGTCGAGTGGGGTCTGTTTGAGGACACAACAAGGATCCCGTTCAGGCTATATGCATGCGAAGAGGAATTCGGAGAACTCTCTCCGGTTGGACTGAGACCTCCGTTGTCTCGGAGGGCCGTGGGCCACGGCGAGATATGAAGATAATGCTGCCGCCGTTTGGAGCTCCGTGGAAAAAGTCACAAGACTTGGGAGAACAGAGGCTTGTCTTTAAGCTATGCTGAGCGTAGGAGGGGGGCTCGTCAATGTGTGTGTGTGTGACTGTGTGTGTGTGTGTGTGTACTTGTGCGTGTCTGAATGTCGCCACAAGATTACTTATTGTTGCTCCTCTGGCGCGGTATCTTCTTAGAACAATGACATTTAAACAAGTGGCGCGTCGCACTCAGAATGACAATGAGTGCGTTATCTTCTTTATTTCATGTCTTTACTAGAAAGGACAAACATTTTGTCTGTCCAGGCTTCGTTGCTATATGCTAGAATTTGAAAAACAGACATTGTGGCTCAGTCCACACGTACTGTACATGGTTGAAAGCTCATGAAATGTAGATGACAAGATCACCACATAGTCATACTGACGGCCTCGCCTCATTGGGTGCCACACACACTGCCTAAGCCAATGGGAGTGTAGAATGATTGCCTGCCTCCAGTCCTAAGCTATGCCACACGCACCGCGAAAGGGCCAACTTCCACACCGCAACGAGCAAGCTGTACGACCCGCAGCCTCGAAGCGGCAACAGCTGCTAATGTTATGAGCTGGACAGCAGGAACGCCGTCAACAAAACACAGTCATTGACCCACTCACAGAACATCGGAAACTAACGCAAACAACAGCCACGAGGTTGCGCCACAGAAACATACGTTACTAAAATCATAATAATAATAATATGGGGGGAAAACAAAGACTAAAGGGGGACAACGGAGACAGTGCCTTTTTCATTGTATCATTCCTTGTTTCTTAATAAACTGAGCTTTTTCGTTTTCATTTTCTGAGGCCTCACTCACACCTAAGACACACGCAAGACACACTTGTGTCCTGTGTCTTCTGTGTGTTATGGCCGCCTCAAAGCATTTCCAATGGGAGTCATTATGGTTTCATGACGCAACCTTGTTGCATGGCTGTTGCATGGCTGTGTTCTGGAAAAAGTTACGATTATAAATATAAATACTCATGTGGACGGAGCCTGTCAGGACAAATTTCCTGGACCTCACAAGAAAAATTGTTGTTTTATACAGTTTAAAGAAAGATTTTGGGAGTTATACCCGATTGATTCTTACTTGTGTGTTGGTGTGACTCGCACACCATAAATGACGGACCTACAAGCTCACAGTGCATGGTGTTGCTGAGCTTGTAGAGATCTGCTCATTTCGATGTGAAACCAAGTGTAAATCACATCCCCCCCCCCCCCCAAAAAAAGGTAAAGAATTACCTTCATAAGATTGTAGTCTGAAAATATTGATGCCCTCACAAGCATAATACTACCAGTGTGTGTGTGTGTGTAATGTTGAGAACACTTTATTTTCCAAGTAAATAAATCACACTTTGGTCTGTGTCTGAAGCTATATAAGCGGTTAGGATACCCTTGACACACGCATGCACGCACACGCACACACGCACACACACACGGAATTGGGAGGTTGTGGGTTTAATCCCCGCTAACAGCCAGTGATGTGTGTGCTTTGCTGACAGACTGTCAGTTATTCCAGCATTTAGGGATACACAGTGAGGGCTAAACAACCTTCAGTGTTCACATCACCTGATTTAGCAGCACGGTGGTGGGCGAGTGATTAGAGATACTCTGGGGTCAGATTGCCTCCAGGAAACAAACGAGAGAATCAGAAGTTAGATAATGAAGGATTCATACGTAGTCAGGGCAGATATGTATATCTGACAAATACAATTTTTTTTTTTTTTTGAGGGGCACCAGCCCCTCCTATATCCCCAGCTTTGTGTGTACCCCATAGCAATGATTTGAGGATAAAATCACACCCGTTTGAAGTGAGGGGCGCTCTAATCACTGGACCTTACGGTAAGCACCACTCCGCTCGCGCACCTCCCCCGCCCCCACCCCGATGCTGTTGCTATATGAAGGACAAGTGTGTCCTACTACCGGAGGACTGTGTTATGTCGGCGAGGAATAGAAGTATTCATATCAACAACATCCATACTATAGTAATGCCATGGTGAAACGTTGCTCCTGCAACAGTGCTTCATAGGTACCCAGAACGCTTGGGTCATTGTCTTTGTATTCCTTCTCCCGTGGGTGCGTATACATGCACATGTCAATACTTACAATATGGAGGTGGAGGAGTATGCCTTATGGGTTTTTAGCTGACAGGCCCTTTTTATGTCAATCAATCAAGTCAACTTAATTCAAGTGGCGCTCAACTCAAACGGTCTTTTAAGGATTCAGGCGTGTGCTGGGTGCCGATTCGCAGGGAACATGTAGAAACTTAGAAAGAGAATGAAATCCGCACTCTCAGTTGTAGTAAGAGTCTTATTTAATAATGTACGTAGGTACTATGGTCCTTTTTAATTGATCAAGAACTTCTGTATAACCAATGTCATTTCCGTTGCTTTGCAAATGCTGACACTGACGAAGGCCTGCACGCCGACACGCGTCTGTCTTTGTCTGCTGCGGATCCTCTACATTATTTATTAAATAGGACACTTACTACAACTGAGGGTGCGATCTGCCTGCACAGCCTTTGTAGATCGCGATCTACCTTTTGGGAACCCCTGATCTACACTATGGCGGTTTATAAGAGTGAGGACGCCAAAGGTGATTGGCCGGAATGTGATGATGTATGATGATAAGAGCGCCGCTCACTTCACACGAGGGTGGTGGTGAATACTATTATTATTATTATTATTATTATTTATATTATAAAAAAAATTGCATTTGGGGAATTCAGTTGATTGGATGAGCAATGTGGTCGATCGGATGGACAGACGGTAGCCTAGTTGTGTGACATTTATAGATTCACAATCTACAGTATAATTTGGCCTTCAGAGCGCCACCCCTCTTCCTCCTCCTTTTCATTCAGGCTACATGCAGTTTCTTTGAGCGTCGACTGTCTGTTCTTTGACTGTGGGCTGTGTTGGATTGTGCATTGTGTTTGGGTGTGTGTGGGGGGGGGGGGGGGGGGGGGGTGCAGGTTTATCTAGCAGCACCCTAAACCTCTACTGTGATGTGCTAAAAGCTAACGAGCACAGGTGGCCCCCGTTATGTGACTAATTAACCATGACCTCCCCCACTCAAGTCACATCAAACAAAGTTGGCTAATTAAAAGCAGCACACATCAACATCGCCACACCATTGCTATTACGCATAAAATGCCACGCACACTTTATGTGTGTGTGTTTAGTGTTTAGTAGAAATGCCATTTGAATTCTAGTCTGCCCTATTTTAGCAACGTAAAACCAGAGCCATAGAAGAGAGTCGCGTAAGGCTTTGATCTCGCCGCAAAGCGGGATGTTGCCTCCCGTAGTTCCAAACACTGGAACACTGGCATTGAGATAGAAAGAGCATTTCCGCATTCCACATTGAATTACAAGAAATATTTTAGATCAGGGATGAGCAACTTCGACAATGGAGAGGGGCACGTACTATTTCCACACTCACTCCATTGGGCCACATATGCATATGTACACGTTTTGTAGATCAGCTGTGTTTGCTATATTTTAATTTAAATCATGAATTATTGTTTGCTACTTTTGAATTGGAATGCAAAAAAGTAACTTATATTTAATTTCAAATGCCTTTAACTATAGTTATGTTAACTTTATGAAGTACAATTGCATTGGACATGAAAGACAATAACCTTAATACTACTCATTAAGCTACTAATTCAGACTGTAATTAAAGAGGGTCATGTTTGCAAAGCAATAATATATCAGTATTCTGATATTAACCTGAGGGCCGCACTAACTGGGCCGCCAGTTGCCCATGTAACGTATGTAATGTATATGTTTTATAGATTTGTGGATGTCATACAGCTTAAAGCATTTTTTATGTAATTGCTACTTTTACTTAGGCAAAAACAAGGTAGTTCTTCCGCCACTGCTGTGGTGAATGTGCCCAGAATCAGAAACAAGTTTTATTCATATGATGATTCATAGAGAAACTGATTCCTGGGCCAGATAACACATTCCCCCCCCCCCCCCAAGGAACGTTCCTTAAAAAACTTCCCAAACTCCCAGCATGTCCGGCCTCATTTACAGCTGCCGTTAACACCTGCCGTCTCGCTGGAGAGCTGACCTGCACACTGCCCTCTACAGGCTCAATCTGTACTAACCACCCCCCTCTGATCCACCAACAGCTGTGGCACGCTGTTATATAAGACTGAAATGACCTACTGCAGGGAGGGGAGGGGAGGGGAGAGGAGAGGAGAGGAGGGGAGAGGAGGGGAGAGGAGGGGAGGGGAGGGGAGGGGAGAGGAGAGGAGAGGAGAGGAGAGGAGAGGAGAGGAGGGTAGGGTAGGGTAGGGTAGGGTAGGGTAGGGTAGGGTAGGGTAGGGTAGGGTAGGGTAGAGTAGAGTAGAGGACGGTTATGTTTTAAATAGAAAATACAGACCCGGGTATAAAAACAAAAATAAATCCTAAATTGGCCAAATTCATGTAATCAAATACCAAATTCCCTTCAGTCTCCATTACTGATGTGAACTCTATATAGCACCGAATCTTTTGGGTTCCCACCACTATGGGGTGGTGTGCGTATATACCGCCCTGTGGATGTGCAGTGGAGGTTTGAGTTTCCTACCACACTGTAGAGTGAGTTGGATTCATCGTTGGATGGTTCATCTCCATGGGCTGTTTAGCTCGCCATGCTGGTCTCCAGCAGAATCACGACTCCAAGGGTTTAAAAAAAAAAACCTGACCTACAATAATTAAGGTCAGAATATACATCACACTCTGATATGGAATAGGGTTGTATGATATATATTGATACCCTAAAATAGTACAGCTGAGCTTTGTCTTACCAGATTCACACGTGACATTACTCACATCAATGACAATAAAGTATTTCATTACATTAGTTACTGCAAAATTCCATTCATCAAAAACAACAAAACAAATAATTCAAATAATCAGGACTAATACAAATACGGTGGATTTGTATGAAACAAACGCTTCGCAGATTGAAAGTATCCAAGCGCCCTACAGCTGCAATGTGAGTTTAACGTAGTTTAATACAAGCAGATCGGAAATTCGATTTGGATCAATGGGCTGTCAATGGAGGGTATTGCAACTCTAGATTCACCCCATTATAAAAACAAATTGAGCTAACAACTACACCAGGATCAAAACATTGCAGTGTCCTGTATACTGCAATGGCAGCGCCTAGTAGTTTAAGGCAAGAGCAGGCAGCCTATACAGACACATGCAGTAATCAAAATCAGACCCGTCTGAAGTGAGTGGTAGCCTGCTGTGCAGAGATACAACAAAACATTCAACAAAGTTCATTCATTTCACATGCACCATTAAAAAAATGAGCATGCTATTGTTTGTAGCATAAGGCAATGACATTACCCTGTGTGTTTACCAGCATTAGCAGCTAACGTTAGCATGTAGCAGTGAACAGCCTCCCACCTTGGGTATTTTTCCTCTAGACTCAGACTTCGACATCAGGTCTCTCTGGCTGCACCCAGATGAGTTTAGCTTGAGTTTCATCCACTATTGTAACTTGTGTTCAAAGTACTGGCTTATGCTTCACACAGTAGGCCTATAGCTGTCTCATTCTCTCATCATGTGGCACAAAATGAAGTAGCATGTTCTGAATCTGCACACAGGACTTGCTATGTCTTCAACAGGCTGGCTCAACAGGAAGTGTCATGTTCAAAATAAAAGTTACTAGGCTACTCATTTCATAATAGAAGGACTTCACTTTAATAGTTGGATTTTTTGTCTTCAGTTTAGATGAATCATATAGATATTCAACTCTTTGTATCCCGACAGCTTATTTTAGCTATAATTGTATAGTATAATATAATCTTATTGTAATTTATAATATGGAACATATTCTCTTTTTGGGACAGCTTTTCAGGTTTTTTTGTACACACTAATTAACCCTGGGTTACATTTACGACACCATCAAGGCCCGCCAAAATAACATTTTGTCTCCTTATATGGTCAGCACACTCTATAGTAGGGAGGATTATCACAACCAAACAAAAAAATAAGTGATATTTCAATTAAGTGAAATCACTGAATATACCTTTAAAATAATAATAATAATAATAATAATAATAATAATAATAATAATTTAATAATTTACATTTGGGGGATATCTTTCACAATAATAAATAAAACATGTTCTAGACATTCTAATGATCACACAGATACATATATTACAGGCATTTTACTTACTCCAGAGATTTTGAAGTTGTGTGAATTTCTGCCTCTGTGGGGGGTATTTATATGCAAATAGCATGACCAATGGCATTGCAATGAACATCAATGTTTAGGTGAAAAAAGAACAGGAAAAAAAAAATTAATTAAAATATGTTGTATATTTGCAACGGTGGGTTTTGCAGGGTTGATCTGCTTTAATTACCTCTGTTCTGTGGCACACACAACCTTTAACACATTAATAGCTTGGGAGGCATACCATTTTCAGTTTTATGATCCGGTCGGGAGCGAATGATTGTGTCATGCATGTTGTAGTCACTGGTTTGTAGTCATGCATGTTGTAGTCACTGGTTTGTAGTCATGCATGTTGTAGTCACTGGTTTGTAGTCATGCATGTTGTAGTCACTGGTTTGTAGTCATGCATGTTGTAGTCACTGGTTTGTAGTCATGCATGTTGTAGTCACTGGTTTGTAGTCATGCATGTTGTAGTCACTGGTTTGTAGTCATGCATGTTGTAGTCACTGGTTTGTAGTCATGCATGTTGTAGTCACTGGTTTGTAGTCATCAGGCCGGAACCCCCAAACCAGATTTATTTTTTATTTTTTTGCGGCTTACGCCTTTTATTCGTTTTTGAAGGGACAGACAGTAGGCTGACAGGAAACGGGAGAGAGATGGGGGAAGACATGCAGTAAAGGCCGTGTCGGGCTTGGGAGTCGAACCCGCGGCACACTGCGACTGGATTACCAGTCGGGTGCCCAGACGGTTACGCCACCGCCTGGGCCCCCAAACCAGAATTACCCCAAATAATTCCCAGTGATCAAGTAAAGGGCAGCATCATTGTTTTGTCCTTGCTTACTGTATAACTCGATCTGGATTAAGTTAAATGCCTAAATTGTCAATTTTAACAGTTTTATGGAGGGAAAAAAAACTCATATGCCCTCATTTATCAACCGTGCGTACGCCAAAATATGGGTGCACGCCGAAATTACCGACATTTTCGGCATTTACCATTTCCGCCAAAGCTTGAAATAGAACTTGAGTAGGACAAAAAGTCACGTCTGGTCGGGAGTGTTTTGCATGAGCGCATACCTCTCTGGACCTATAGGAGAGAACAGCCATGTTGATCAATAATTAACTCTGGACCTATAGGAGAGAGCAGCCATGTTGATCAATAATTAACTCTGGACCTATAAGGAGAGAGCAGCCACGTTGAACAATAATTAACTCTGGACCTATAAGGAGAGAGCAGCCATGTTGATCAATAATTAACTCTGGACCTATAGGAGAGAGCAGCCATGTTGAACAATAATTCACAGTGATTGGCCTTGATGGGTGTGGGCATTGAGAGCCAAATTGAAAGCCAATTATCCCATTTAGTTAATGGCTTCATCCTGTCTTCTATACCGAGCAATCCTATAGGCTAGCAAAATGTGGGTTTTGGGGCCCAGGATGAGAAGTAATCGAATTAGTTTGTTTTGGGAGGTTTGAAGCATGATAGTCTTATATAAATCCCAAACCACACCAAAGGGTCGAGACGAAACAAAACGTTTTTTTTTAGCGTTCGTCCCAGCGGTGTGATATGTCCTGTTGCACATTGGCGCATGGTGGCGGGTGTTGACGCGAGTTCACCCAAGTTATTCAATTGGTTCAATTCAATGGCTGCTTGCAACTACATGCGTCTACGTGCGTCTGCATGCTTCTACTCGCAACCGCTTAGTCAAAGTGGCATTGAATGAGGCCTCCGGCAAGAGCCCTATAGAGAGAACTTTTGTTGACAAAAGAAGAAATTCTGCCCAAAAAAACGTTTGATTTACTGTTTTGAACACCTTTGTTGTCATGCTTTCACCGGGCAGGTGTTTTGTCAATTAATATACAGCTCAAATAGGTAACCTCTTCTTTGCTAGAGATTATACTGTTGTCGTCAACTCTGAACCATGAAATCATGTGTGTATAATATGCATGCGTCTGTGTGTTTGCATACAGTATGTGTGTGTGTGCGCATGTGTGACGTGTGCGCATGCGTGCATGCGTTTGTGCGTGCGTGCCAGTGAGTGAACGTATAATGCTCATTGTAAATCACTTTGGATAAAGGCTTCATCCATAATGAAGCATGTACTGTAAACAGGTGGGCTGTTTCTTCAGTCCATTGTTCTGTAGTTTGACAGAACGCTGGTGTTTCATGTTCTGCTCAGAGAACGGGATCACGTGACTCCCTGACACAATGAGGTCACATTCCACAGCCTATGACATCATCATCATCATCAGTGGGTTTTGCCTTCCCTCTGTCCGTTTGCTCTCCACCTCTCAACAGTGTTGTTTTTGGCAGCACATTTAGATTTTAGTCTTAGTCATTTATAGTCTCTTTAAAGAGACTAGTTTTCAGTTAGTTTTAGTCACATTTTAGTCAACCGGAATGTTTTAGTGTTCGTCTAGTTTTAGTCGACTAAATCTACAGTTGATTTACAGTTGTCGATCAAAATGTATTTTGGCCGGCCATGATGCCGTCGTAATGACTGTTTTCTTTTCTCACTTAATAGGCGATCTACAAGCTTCTAGATCGCCTATTTTCAGCATGCAACTAATTGTAAAATGTAACTATAGTAAAATGACCTATTCTGGATCTCTTGTCCACTAGTCCATTCCTAACATTTTAGTCTAGTTTTTATTTGTTGACGAAATGGTCCTTATAGTCTCAGCTTTAGTAGTTTTCATGTAGTTTTCGTCAGTGAAAAAAGGTAGTCGACGAACATTATTCGTCTTGGTTTCAATCGACGAAAACAACACTGCCTCTCAAGAATAATATTATTGGATGTCTGATAGCTCATCTAGACATTTATCTATCTATCTAGATGTGCTATTTTTCAGCTTTAGGCTTATCGATAAGAATGGCAAAAGTTGTAAACAATAAACAAAACAATGCATGCGTACGTGAAATGATCAGATGTACTGTAAGCACGCGCAACAGCGACAAAGAATAGCCGATCTATACGAGTGCAGTACTTTGATCCGACGGAGCATTGGTCCGAACGACAACCTACCTCAAACCCTCACCCTAACCCTAACCTCCCCCGGGGCAGACACCTAAACCTAACCTCAAACCCTCACCCTAACCCTAACCTCCCCCGGGGCAGACACCTAAACCTAACCTCAAACCCTCACCCTAACCCTAACCTCCCCCGGGGCAGACACCTAAACCTAACCGCAACCCTCTCCCGACCCCCAGCGCACCTCTGCTCCGTCGGATCATAGTATGCCTCCCGATCTATACAAGCCTGTACATTTTCGATACAACAATAATGTTTTTCCTTAATTACAAAAAACTTGGTATAATAATAATAATACAACCATGTGTGTGTGTGTGTGTGTGTGTGTGTGTGTGTGTGTTTGTCTACAAGAAAATCCACAAGCTTGTAGCACGTGTACTGGGAGGTCGGGGTTCAATCCCCGGCCGGGTCTTACCAAAGACTGTACAAAATGGGATCCAATGCCTCCCTGCTTGACACTGGATTGGGGGTAATTAAGTCCCTGCGACATACTAGCGTCATGTCCAGGGGGTACTTGTACATCAAGCTGCCTCACGCTACAGAAACGGGAGATAGGCTCCTGCCCTATGGGCCTCATGGCTCTGCAAGGCTACTTACTTACTTGTAGCACGTGGGACTTCTTCATCACACACACACAAACACTGGCACGTGCGCAGGCACGTGCGCATGCACACTCTGGGCCAAGGTCCAATTGTCTGAGCTGTCGCGGTGCCATCAGAAGCACTCTGGATGTCAAAGTGTTCAATATTTCAGCTTAACCCTGCCAGCGTTATAAAGCTGCCAGAGCGCTTTTACACCTCACTGAGCACACGCACGCACAACGAATTGTCTAAGGTCCTACTCCTAGGTGAGAGGAGAGGAGAGGAGAGGAGTTCATTCTGGCTCGCCTGCCAGAGAGGACGTAGCCTTCATCCTACTCCTCCTACTGTCAAACGTATAGGAGATGAAGATCATTATATAAGTTTACTAATATAAAGCACAAAGCAACAATGAAACAACTTAAACACTCTAGTAATAATACAAAGTGAACTGTATAGTTCACAATACACTGGAAAACAGATACCTGAGTAACCTGACATACACTCATGAAGCAGCACTGAACACACAGTCTAAATAATAGCCCTATGTGCTCATCAGGCTCAGCTGGTCCTCACAGGTGACTGCACTCAAGGCAATCAGACTCTTGGCCTCAGTTATAAGGCATAGCAGGTTGGCTGAGGGGGAATATGAGCAAGGCAAGGTATAGAGACCGATTCAGAGATGGGTCCCCTGGTCGCCGCGAACATATTTAGGAGATTATTGATATCAAAACCGATCGCATCGCTCCACAGGCTGGGAGCGTCTGTTGCACAACATTCAATGTTATTTCCCGGTGGGACGTCATTGAAAAGGTCCCCCCCCCCATTTTAGCCGACGAGACAGAAAATCTTAAAACGTGAATAACTCTTGATCTAAATCATTCCGTCCAATTCTAAGCAACGTATGAGACAGATTGACGTGTGCTGAAAACAGGAGGGACAGACAAAAGTGACGAGAGAGAGAGAGAGAGAGACAGAGAGAGAGAGGCAGAGAGAGATAGAGAGAGAGCTAGAGAGAGAGTTAGGTCACATTCATACCAGAGAGCTTTGCTGCGATTAAAACGAATCCTGCTGCGCATTGTCAGAAAGTGCGCTTCGTTTGGCAGGTGTGAAGGCTCATTCGAATCCTAATGCGCAGCAAATAACCGCATTTTACTCCGCCCAAAAACGTGGGTTTCGCTTCGCTTCGAATCGCACTTGACTACGATTCGGTGCAGGTGTGAATGCAATCCGCAGTAAATAAAGGAAATGAAGCAAACATAATGTGGCGGGTGAGGAGCTGAACACAGTTGGAGACGGAGAAGGCATATTTTACGCAGCGCAAAGATGTCCCGTTACTGTGGATAGACGTGGTCGAATAAGGAGACTGAAGCCCTGATCGAAATGAGGACGTGTACATTAATCAATTGCTTAAGAAAACACATAAAAACACTGCAGTACGTATTATAGCCTACATAATATTCTGTCTGTCTGTCTGTCTGTCTGTCTGTCTGTGCGTGCCGTAAACATGGAGTGCTGTCACTGTTTGGGACTGGGGAGGGAGTTATATCAGTGCGTTCATGCAGCGCTGTGCTGCATGCCCAAAAGAACAGTGTGTGGCGGCTGCGTGCGTAGAGAGAGAGAGAGGGGGGGGGGTCCCAGACGGCACGACACATGCACGTTATGAGTGTAATTTTATCACCATAGATTTCACTGTGTAGGGCAGGCTATAGTTTATGAATGGAACACATTGATAAAGGTCCCCCCTGCTGCGTTTCCAATTGCTGCGAATGACAGTGTGAAGGCAAACCCCAGCCAATTAAATATGCAAGAATCCCAATTCCCCGCCCATACGGATCTGAGTCTACCGAAGTATTAGGTGAGAATCTGACCTTAGAGAGAGAGAGAGAGAGAGAGAGAGTGGAGGAATAACAAAAGAAACGGAGAACACAGAGAGAGATAGTGAATATAATAGACAACGACAACAGAAAAATATTTCCTCCTCTCTCTCTCTCTCTCTCTCTGTCTCTCTCCGTCTCTCTGTGTCTCTCTATCTCTCTCTCTCTCTCTGTCTCTCTCTCTCTGTCTCTCTCTCTCTCTCTGTCTGACCCTCTTTGCCACAGTCAGCCAATTAGCGGTAATTAGAGCGCCCCGCTTTTCCAATGAGTCAGCGTTAATTAATAGCCTGTGCCATCCTTTATATATGCATCCATTTAACTTTGTTTATTCCTGTCATCATTTCGCTCCCCGCGGCCTCAACCAAACACCCCGCATGCAAATTTTAATTACGGTTCAAAGAGGCAAGCTGATTAAGCACAAATATTCACGTCACTGTCGGGTGGAAACCGAACCGGGGTTATACTTTTCGGTATTCAAAGAAGTAAAACATTTAAAAAGTAGCCCAAAAATATAGCAGATCTACAAGCCGACAACACGTCGCGATGCGACGCGTTGTCAAATCGCTTTCGAATTTTTTGCTATGCAAATAATAGATTGTATCAATACTAGATTTTTGTGCATGCGGTACTTAGCAATTTTTAGAAGATAAAAGAGAAAGAGGGGATTCATCATTCATCAGAATCATTACTTAGTTTAAAATAATGTCAATGTATTTTAAATAGTTACTGTATCTTTTTGAAATCATTGAATCGTATCGTATCATATCGTATCGTATCATATAATGAACAAATATCGTCCATGTATCGTATCGTCAACCATGCATCGGGATACGTATCGTATCGCTGTTAAAATGTATCATTACAGCCCTATTTTATTATTATTATTATTTTATGATTGGACCTGCAATAAGGTTTCTGCCCGACAGCAAATATGATTTGTTCCCTCTGAGCAGCTGGTGGTTTCTGACCTGAGATCAGATTCTAAAAATGTCTTCTACATCCTGACAGTTTTCTGAAAAAGCTATATGTTTCTGTGTCAGTCGTTCTTCGATTTTTCAAAAATAGCAGACCTACAAGCTCGTTACGTAGCGCACCACTCGGTGGCGCGTTATGAGCTTGTAGCTCTGCTATTTTTCAATAGCTAAAGCATAGCATGATGCTCACACCAAAAGGTGTGTTAAGGTACTTTCTCTGAACTAGAGCATTTGTTATTATACGGATACGCTCTCTGAGATGTAGGCTATAGTGGAGTCACTATAGCCTACATCTCAGATTTAACTATTTTTTCTTTACCTCCATGCACCATCCATCATTATTTTAAAACGTTACTGTAGTTACTTTTTAGACTCCAGATATTTTCTGATTTTCATATAATTGGCTATTGGAAAATAGCAGATCGACAAGCTCACAACGTGTCGAGTGCTGTGAACTTGTAGTAGGTCGGCCTGTTTTCAAAAAGTGTTTGACAAAATATGGAAATATTTTGAAAAAGAAAATATGCAAAATGAGTACTTTGTTGGTACTGCAGGCATAGTTTGATGCCAAATACGTGTTATTTTAATCAAGTACAATTCTGAATAGAGGCTTTTACTTGTAACAGAGTATTTCTACATAATAGTATTGCTACATTTACTCACATAAAGACGTACGGAATACTTCTGTAAGCAGCTATAGACCGATTCACAGAGGGTTTCCTGGGTGCGGCCATTACTGAGGGTGTACCATTGAGTACTGCAGCACTGATTAGCTACACCTGGCCTACGGAGCACCTGCTCCATGGATTACCCCTCAGTAATGGCCGCGCCCAGGGCACCCCTCTGTGAATCGGTCTATAATCAGAATTGACTTCCAGAGGAAATAATTATCGTCTGCCCCGCCCCGCCTCTCTTTTGCAGAGATCGAAGCCAAGGAAGCATGCGATTGGTTGAAAGCGGCCGGCTTCCCCCAATACGTCCAATTATACAGAGGTAAATATCAAAACGGTTCATGCATAATTACTGCAGAATAATGCATGGAACCAAGTGTTTGCAAACGGAGCCTATAGTGTATACAACTGGGACCACATGGAGCAGAGTGCTCTATATCCATTGAGCTATGCATGGCAGCGACTCACACAAGCTGTCAAACAATATGGCGTGTGTGTGTGTGTGTGTGTGTGTGTGTGTGTGTGTGTGTGTGTGTGTGTGTGTGTGTGTGTGTGTGCGCGTGTGTGTGTGTGTGCGTGGGTGCATGCATGCGTGTGTGCGTGCGTGCAGACTGCAGGTTCCCGGTGGACACTGATTGGGTGAGGAGAGACCATGACTTCCTGGACAAAGACTCTCTGGATTCCCTCTGCAGGTCTGTCTGTCTGTCTGTCGCAAAATTGTGGGATAAAAAATCTATATAGGCTTATATGAATAAAAAAAAATATGACATTAGCGAGTTATTTCTAGATCACTGTAGGCCTACTGTAACATCCTCTCCTCTCCTCTCCTCTCCTCTCCTCTCCTCTCCTCTCCTCTCCTCTCCTCTCCTCTCCTCAGGAGACTAAGCACATTAAACAAGTGTGTGGAGATGAGAGTGGAGCTGGGCAGATCAAAGCGCAGGGTGAGTGGAGAATGAAGCGGCATAATAGCCTACAGCTCCGTGACGACTGACGACTAACCCTCCATCGCTAAAACCCCCAAACATTATATGTATTTGGCTATGGTATCCCCATCTGAAAATATGTTGTGTGTGTGTGTGTGTGTGTGTGTGTGTGTGTGTGTGTGTGTGTGTGTGTGTGTGTGTGTGTGTGTGTGTGTGTGTGTGTGTGTGTGTGTGTGTGTGTGTGTGTCCAGAAGCAAAGATCTGAGTTCAAAACGTTCACTCGTTCAAATAATACATAATTTCAAAGATTTGCGCCACATTTTCACGTTTTTTTTCTTTTTTTAGCAGATGTACAAGCTCGAAAAATAGCAGATGTAGAAGCTCGTATACATCTGCTATTTTTCAATAGCTAAAGTATAACATAATGCTTAAAACACCATCCTGAATGGGTTAATTGGGAAGTTTGCGTATCCATTGGGTCCAATGTCTATAGCTTTGATTGATTGAATGAAATTTGTATTCACATGCAGTATATATAATGTACAACGAGTACATTTCAAAAGAAGTCAATACAACAACATTTTGGTGTTAGCATCATGTTATGCTTTAGCTATTGAAAAATAGCAGATCTACAAGCTCATAGTGGCGCGCTACGAGCTTGTAGGTCTGCTATTTTTGAAAAATCGAAGAACGACTGACATTTTTTTAGAATCTGATCTCAGGTCAGAATGGGTTCATCAGACCAGTGTGTGTCCAGTGGAAACCTCGTATGAATCTGATCTCAGGTCAGAATGGGATTCACACTATAGGTCCCGGATGTGCACTCGGGACCACTTGGCAGGTGTTGTGGTTAGTGTGAACGCATGCGTACCGTTGCCCCGAGAGCGGATCACCCAACCGCTCCCGGGTCTTGAGGACTGAGAAGCACTCAGATATACACATCGCTGCAATGTGAAAGCATTGTAAGACTCGTTTATATCAGGGTCCTCCATTTTCAATTCATCAGAACACTTTGACGACGTATACAAATATACACTTCTCTGGAAAAAAAAGGAGAAAAAGAAAGGAAATCATCATAATATACAGTTTATATTGAGCCTCCTCTTCCTCTGCAGGTACAGGAGCATGTGGATGAAGAGGCGTGCTGCATCAGCCCTAGGTGGCGCTGTGACACACGCACGCACCACTGGACACGCCTGGAGGTATACGCAAGCGCACGCACGGAGGCACGCACGCACACACGCACGCACGCACGCACACACACAGGCTACAGTTTAATATTGTCCAAATGTTACAATATGTTTTCCAAATGTAGGCTATACTTACAAAATAAGTAGCCGTCTAGGACTTAGGATGTTGTGACAACCACACATTATTAGTGCAATGCATACAACTACAACATAGTTAAACTTAAAATATAAATAGTTTGTGTGCACAAAGAAAATCATATAAATGATTTTACTCCTGAAACCAAGCCTGTTGAATGCTCCTGTTGGATCATGACCATGCAAAACATTTGATTGTGTGTCAAAATATATTTTAATAATAATACCTGTGACTTATATAGTACTTTTCTAATACCCAAAGATATAATATTTAATTATATTATATAATATATTTAATGAATTAAATACTTGTTTTTTTTGCAGTTTTCAAATATTTTGTTGGACACAGAATCAAATGTTCATGGTCATGATTCACCAGGAACTTGAATGACTTGGTTCTGGCTTATTAAAATGATATAAATGTAATCTCTATGCCATAAACGAATGGGGTTTGTGGCAACACAAAATGGCAGCCACTGCTATGACCTATATCTCTGCTGTCAGGAAGAAACCACCCAACTCCACAATGTTCATCTTTCAGGAAATGAAAAATATAAAACTTTCAGGAAATGAAGAAAACCATATTTATGTTGAAAACAAAGCACTGCCTCATCAAAGTTGGTGTTCTGACTTTATATATTGTCAATGGCTTGCATGAGAGGGGGAGAGGTGGTGGAGTTAGTTGTTTTAGCAGACAGTTTAAGGATGGAGTTAAGAGGTCCGAAGCACCCTTTACTACTTTTCCTTGGTTCAATGTGTTTTTTAAGCAACACACAGACGTAATGGGTGTTCATTAGCACTGATTTATATATATTTAAATTTAAATACAAAAATCTAAAACCTCAAAAATGGAGTTAGGTGGTTCCCTCCTGACAGCAACAATTATATTTTAATCATTTACAAACCTTTTTCGGGGCATGCCATTATAGCATTTGTGCGATGTGACGATGTGGCATATTGTCCATTGTTGTGAAAACCACTGCATTGTAAGTAAGTGACATTTGTAATCAGAAGTGATGCTGTGACACGCCGCTAACGTTGCTCAAATTGACCTTGACTCGTTATCTCTCAATCCGTAAATCAACCATCCAATCGATGCCCTCCGACGACCCTGCAGTCGGAGGGAGGTAACGCCACTCCCTCCTGCCTGGACTTCCTCCCCGCGGACTCCGCCCCTGGCAGCCCGGCGGGACGGCGTGGGCCCGCCCCTTCGTCATGTGACGCCTGCTCGCTGCACAGCACCAGCAGCACGGACAGCGAGGGCCACCGGACCCTGCAGAGGGGCCCCCGGCAGACGCACAGGGGCCCCCGGCAGACGCACAGGGGCCCCAACACCAGCAGCAGCAGCAGAGGCTTTGGGTGATTTTATTTTTCCATGTTATGTGCTCCTCTGTATTGAGTTTAAGCACCCAACGACGCTTTACATGGGGGGGGGGGAGGAGAGAACGGGGTGCATACGTTGGTTAGACATACTGACAGTCCGACAGGCGTTAGTCCGACAACGCCGTCGCTCCCGAAATGCGTGGCAGGATAAAACTAACCCGTGGGCTCCTGACATGCATGGCAGGTTAAAACTAACCCGTGGGCTCCTGACATGCATGGCAGGTTAAAACTAACCCGTGGGCTCCTGACATGCATGGCAGGTTAAAACTAACCCGTGGCTCCTGACATGCATGGCAGGTTAAAACTAACCCGTGGGCTCCTGACATGCATGGCAGGTTAAAACTAACCCGTGGGCTCCTGACATGCATGGCAGGTTAAAACCAACCCGTGGGCTCCTGACATGCATGGCAGGTTAAAACTAACCCGTGGGCTCCTGACATGCATGGCAGGATAAAACTAACCCGTGGGCTCCTGACATGCATGGCAGGATAAAACTAACCCGTGGGCTCCTGACATGCATGGCAGGTTAAAACTAACCCGTGGGCTCCTGACATGCATGGCAGGTTAAAACTAACCCGTGGCTCCTGACATGCATGGCAGGTTAAAACTAACCCGTGGGCTCCTGACATGCATGGCAGGATAAAACTAACCCGTGGGCTCCTGACATGCATGGCAGGATAAAACTAACCCGTGGGCTCCTGACATGCATGGCAGGTTAAAACTAACCCGTGGGCTCCTGACATGCATGGCAGGTTAAAACTAACCCGTGGCTCCTGACATGCATGGCAGGATAAAACTAACCCGTGGGCTCCTGACATGCATGGCAGGTTAAAACTAACCCGTGGCTCCTGACATGCATGGCAGGTTAAAACTAACCCGTGGGCTCCTGACATGCATGGCAGGATAAAACTAACCCGTGGGCTCCTGACATGCATGGCAGGTTAAAACTAACCCGTGGCTCCTGACATGCATGGCAGGTTAAAACTAACCCGTGGCTCCTGACATGCATGGCAGGTTAAAACTAACCCGTGGCTCCTGACATGCATGGCAGGATAAAACTAACCCGTGGCTCCTGACATGCATGGCAGGTTAAAACTAACCCGTGGCTCCTGACATGTATGGCAGGTTAAAACTAACCCGTGGCAGGTCAAAACCAACCCGTGGCTTCCTGTGAGGTTATAGGATTAGGGTTTGGGTTTTGGGTATAGGGTGACTCGGGATTATAATGTCTGTCGGACACTCAAAACAATCCAAGACAGATTCCATGACCTGTTTGTTGGTTGCATTGGCCTGCTCTCCTTTCCAGCACCAGCGCAGACGACCAGGAGCTCTTCAGGAGTTATTCCCCCGGCAACGAGGCCCCGTCCCTGGGCGAGGAGCCCCCCTCCCCCCCGGGCTCCTCCAGCCAGAGCTCCGAGGCCGAGCGCCGCTTCCCAGACATTAGGCCCCCCGTCAGGAGGAATAAAGGCCCCAGCCTGCTGAGGAGAATGGAGAGGCTGAGACTCAGGGGCACGTCCGGCGCGCTCTACCCAGGCAGGGGTCCCCCCGGGGCGGACCGAGGGCACGGCGGGACCACCAGGCTGGTGATAAGCGGACCGCTGCTGCCGGAGGAGACGGACGAGAGACTGAGGAGGTCAGGAGGGGACTGTTAAAGCACTGGTTCCCAAAACCTTTTAATAACCCGGCCGTGACCCATAAGAGAAATTAGATGTTTGCCCGGGATGACTGCATGACTAGTGAAAAAAGCAGATCTAAAAAAGCTCACAATGCGTCGCTTCGCGCTGCATTGTGAGCTTGTTTTTACTACTTACTTAAACATTATTTTTGGCCGGAATGACATTTGTGATGATTTGATTGGCTGAGCACGGAATTGTGATGTATGATGATTACCACGCATGCCTTGGCTGTGTGGTAATCCAGTCATGGCAGCAGTGTGCCGCGGGTTCGACTCCCGATCTCGATGGCCTTTACCGCATGTCACCCAGCCCCCCACCGCCACCCCCCTCCCTATTTCCTGTCAGCCCAATTTCCATCTGTCCCTCTACAAAAAATAATAAAGTAAAGGCGAAAGCCACAAAAAAAACATTTAAAAAATAAATAGCGCCACTCACTTCACACGGGTGTGAATCTATTATAACATATGCTGTGCCTCCAGGGTCCTACAGGGGCGACCGGAAAGCCAGGCGTCCTCCACCTCCACCTCCTCTCCGCACGCTGCCGACAGCGGCAGCAGCAGCAACGCCGGCAGCACCAGTCCATCGGCGAGCAGCAGCGCCGTCAGCACGCCCAGCCCCGTCACCCGGGTGCGGAGGTCTGGCAAACGTACCGGCGTCACCAGCGCCCCGGAGGACAAGGGACTGGCGCTTCACAGGCACACGCTGGCGGTATAAGTGCATGCTTTCATGACGACTATATACAATGCTCCTGTGAGAGGGACTATAGTTTTCGGGGAGGGGTGTGTGTGAGATATGAAATGTGCGCCTATACCATAATCACGGTAATCCTAATCATTAATCATAGTCCATCATATTCAAGGGCTTTTGGAGAGAAATTACTTTAAACTGAGACAGACTATATGCAGCCACTTTCAGCAGAGGGGAGGGGCGTGCCTGCGACTGTGACCAGCTGATGCTCGTTGACGCTCTAAGATAGCGTCTTAACACTACATGTCTAATAGAAATATATTTATTAGAAGGGACCCAGACTTAAATATATATTATCAATGAACAAGTTAAGCTCTATTAAAATATATATATATATATTAAAAAAAGTGAAAATAGCTGATCTACAAGCTCACAACTTGTCAGGCCGTGACACATTGCAACTTTGTAAATCTGCTATTCTCTCGTTATTGAAATGTTCTAGCCTGGTTTCCAGCCCATAGACCCCGCCCACTCGACTGAGCGCACTGGTTGCTGGAAGCTCTCAGAGTCTGACAATCAGGCTAGAAATGTTCTGGACTTTCTTTCTTTTTCCCCCTTTCTTTTTTATGTTCTGAATTTCAATACATCGACAAATAACAAATAAATATAGGCTACGTCATAATGTGTATTTTTGAATACTTTACTTGAGTATACTTGAGTATATATACTGTATACTCTGTAATTAAAACGCATGCATAACAGAGTTTCATGGCAGGCTTGTTTACATATACACACAACAGCTTTATTGGCATGCTTTCCAGCGAGCTCAACACATTACTTTGCTCTCCAAATATTTAGCCGGGGGACTTTGTTTACCAGTGATAATTGACCTTGTTGGCTCATTTATTCAAGGCGTCTTATAATTACTTGCCACAAAAGTGTGAAAAACACACGCACAAGGAAAACAATGAGAGTATATAGGCTATTAAACTCATTAGCTCGCTAACTTATAAACCTCTATCTGGTTCGCAATGTGGGTTCCATGGACCACCACGGGTCCAATGTGGGTTCCATGGACCACCACGGGTCCAATGTGGGTTCCATGGACCACCACGGGTCCAATGTGGGTTCCATGGACCACCACGGGTCAATGTGGGGTCCATGGACCACCACGGGTCCAATGTGGGTTCAATGGACCACCACGGGTCCAATGTGGGGTCCATGGACCACCACGGGTCCAATGTGGGGTCCATGGACCACCACGGGTCCAATGTGGGGTCCACGGACCACCACAGGTCCAATGTGGGGTCCATGGACCACCACGGGTCAATGTGGGGTCCATGGACCACCACGGGTCCAATGTGGGTTCCATGGACCACCACGGGTCCAATGTGGGTTCCATGGACCACCACAGGTCAATGTGGGGTCCATGGACCACCACAGGTCCAATGTGGGTTCCATGGACCACCACGGGTCCAATGTGGGGTCCACGGAACCACCACGGGTCAATGTGGGGTCCATGGACCACCACGGGTCAATGTGGGGTCCATGGACCACCACGGGTCAATGTGGGTTCCATGGACCACCACGGGTCCATGTGGGTTCCATGGACCACCACGGGTCAATGTGGGTTCCATGGACCACCACGGGTCAATGTGGGGTCCACGGACCACCACAGGTCCAATGTGGGTTCCATGGACCACCACGGGTCCAATGTGGGGTCCACGGACCACCACAGGTCCAATGTGGGTTCCATGGACCACCACGGGTCAATGTGGGGTCCACGGACCACCACAGGTCCAATGTGGGGTCCATGGACCACCACGGGTCAATGTGGGGTCCATGGACCACCACGGGTCAATGTGGGGTCCACGGACCACCACGGGTCCAATGTGGGGTCCATGGACCAACACAGGTCCAATGTGGGGTCCATGGACCACCACGGGTCAATGTGGGGTCCATGGACCACCACGGGTCAATGTGGGGTCCATGGAACCACCACGGGTCAATGTGGGGTCCATGGACCACCACAGGTCCAATGTGGGTTCCATGGACCACCACGGGTCCAATGTGGGGTCCATGGACCACCACGGGTCAATGTGGGGTCCACGGACCACCACGGGTCCAATGTGGGTTCCATGGACCACCACGGGTCCAATGTGGGTTCCATGGACCACCACGGGTCCAATGTGGGGTCCATGGACCACCACGGGTCAATGTGGGGTCCATGGACCACCACGGGTCAATGTGGGGTCCATGGACCACCACGGGTCAATGTGGGGTCTATGGACCACCACGGGTCCAATGTGGGGTCCATGGACCACCACGGGTCAATGTGGGGTCCATGGACCACCACGGGTCCAATGTGGGTTCCATGGACCACCACAGGTCCAATGTGGGGTCCACGGACCACCACAGGTCCAATGTGGGTTCCATGGACCACCACGGGTCAATGTGGGGTCCATGGACCACCACGGGTCAATGTGGGGTCCATGGACCACCACGGGTCCAATGTGGGGTCCATGGACCACCACGGGTCAATGTGGGGTCCATGGACCACCACGGGTCAATGTGGGGTCCACGGACCACCACGGGTCAATGTGGGGTCTATGGACCACCACGGGTCAATGTGGGGTCCATGGACCACCACAGGTCCAATGTGGGGTCCATGGACCACCACGGGTCCAATGTGGGGTCCATGGACCACCACGGGTCCAAACGGTATAGTACCCCTGGGATAGTGTTGATTTTCACAGCACATTTAGATTTAGTTTTAGTCATAAGAGTTTAGCCGACTAAATCTACAGTTGATTTAGTCGACTAATGTGTATGTTGGCGGGCGTTGATGGTGTCGTAATGGCCGATTGTGATTTTACACTTTTACACTAGCCGATTTACAAGTTCACAACGCGTCGCAGTGCGACATGTGATTATTATTAGAAAACTTCAGCCCTATATAGGCTGCTGACATTTTGCCCATTTGAAAATAGTCGATCTACAACCTCACAATGTGTCGCGATGGGATGCATTGTGGGCTTGTAGATCTGCTATTTTCAAAAGATGAAATTGGACATTCTGCAGTGTGATTTTACAATTGGTAGGCTACTTTAAAAGTACATTTTGAAGACAATACCTTTGTATTTTGGCTCAAGTAGTGTGCATTTGAATTGATTCTGGACTTTTACTGTTGAGTGTTTCTACATTGCAGCACTTTTACTTACATACTTTGTACACCACTGTTTGGTTCACCTCCCCCTGCAGGACCACAGACCCCAGGTCAGCAACAACAACAAAAACAACAGCGGCGGCGGCCATGACAGACTGCTGTTCCACGTACCGCGGGGACACAAACCGGGGACGTTCCCCGCCTCCCTCTCCCGCCAGACGCCCCTCCCCCTCCCCCCGCTGCACCCTGACGCTGGTGAGTAACGGGAAAAGTATATACTATTATTATTGTTTTCCCCAGTAAAGGTTATTCAAGTTTCAAATGTATAGAGCGTCGCAGTCCCGCCCCCTTTCAGAACGACGAGTGGCCCAGGAAATGATTCTCCATTCATTTTCTCCATAGGCTTTTCAAAAAGTATTTATTTAAAGATGGTTACGCCGCGGACAAAGCCAACTCGGATCGTGACAAATCATGACAATAATTACAATGTTTTGGGCCGATCAAATAATTAGTGAGAAGAAAAACAAAACAAATAGTGTTGTATCCTGCCTTTATTTTCTTCTTTCAAATTATTTGATCAGCACAAAATATTGTGTTTGTTGTCATGATTTGTCACGATCCGAGTTGGCTTTGTCCACGGCGTAACCGTCTTTATATAAATACTTTTTGAAAAGCCTATGTAGGTGTAGGACTACAATTGAAAATCACAAATAGTAATATTACTAATTACTATAGTGTTTTGAGTAATAATGGTACAGTTACTTTTTCTCCACCAAAAAATAATGAATTCAATTTTGTTACAATTGATACACATTTAACCAAAGTAACAGAAAAGTAATACAACAAGTTACTTTAGTTTTTTTGTTAATGTTCCGAAACGTATGTACTTTCATAATCTTCCATTCTTACCTGGCGCTGGTCACGCTAAAGTCTCTCTAGAAGCGTTAATATTCCAAACGAGATGCATGCTGAAGTCAGAACTGAAGACAGAACATTGTCCTTCTGGTAGAAACCATGGAGAGCTCCCTAGATTGGGAGTTACGAGCCATTCTTTTGGAGCCGCAAACAAGGAAGTGAACGGCAGTGCGCATGCATGCGCATGTCCTTAGCACAACATGGTTTCGATATAAAATACGTATATACACAAAAATGGTGTTAAGTAAACTAATATCACTTTTGAAAAGAGCATCACGTAAGTAATCATGTTATATAATATATTGTCATGTTTTAGTAACGAGCCGAACACTGCCCGACATCGACCACTCCTCCTCCTCCGTCAACTGGCGGACGGGCAGCTTCCACGGTTACCGCGGCCGAGGCGGTGGCAACTCCCGCCAGCAGCAGCCGCCCCACGCTGACGCATCCGGCGACGATGATGATGATGATGATGACGATGACGATGTGGGCGGGGCTGGGGTCGCAGCAGAAGAAGAGGCGGACCACCGTGCCAGCATCTACGACAACGTGCCGGACGACCAGCGCCCAAGTTGCCCGTTTGTGGCGCCAGGTGATGGGGAGGAGCCAGGAGGAGATGGGGAGGAGCCAGGAGGAGAGCACAGGGTGAGGCTGACACTTTGTTTCTTTATACTTTTTGCTTTTTAAACTTTAGTTTAACCAGTCAGACAAGTCACCTCCTAGAAATGTACTGGAGTCACCTCATGCACCCCCTAGCACTCATCAAGTTGTTAGGCAAGTTGTTCCCAAACGTTTTAGCTGGAGACCCATGAAGATTTGATGGCTCAGAAAGCTCGCAACGCATTGTGGCGTGCTGTTGTGTTAAGTTATTTTGACATTTTTATTATTTTGTAATACACAAAAAAGTGAATTCTTCTAGATTTAAAAAAAAAAGAAAAAAACGACTAAATGTATTTTGTAGGGGGTGAAAAACCAGCATATTTACCCAGTGTTTGCGAAACAGTGCGGTTCAGAGATGATGTATAAGTGTAACACAGCCTCTCTGTCCTATCAGGTGGGTGCTGGTCTTCTGGACGACGGAGACTTGTTCTCCGCCCTGGACAGTGTCATGGAGAGGATCAGCCTCCTGGTGGCCTCCTGGTCCCGGGACCTTTCCGACGAATCCCCATCCTCCCCCTCTTCTACCTCCTCCTCCTCCTCCTCCCCCTCCTCCAGGGCCTCCCCCGCCCAGCAGCGCTCCTCCGCCCCGTCCCACATCCACCTGGAGGTCCAGCGTCCCTCCGCCCCGTCCCACATCCACCTGGAGGTCCAGCGTCCCGAGGAGGAGGAGGGGACGACCGCCCCGTCACCCCCCCTGCCGCCCGAGAGGAGGTGAGAAACTATAACGACCCATTTACACTGGCAGCCACATCTATAGCCTGAATCAGATCTGTGCCACATCCACATTCTGATTTGTTTAAATGCAGACAGGTCACATAATTATACAAGTCACATGGAATCAGATTTTTTCCAATGTGACTCAAATCTGATTCAAATCTGATTTGAGGAGAATCATCTGAGTCTGAACGCAACGACCTGCATCCAAATCAGATTCCATGTGACTTGTTTGCGTTTAAGACTTATTTAAACAAAGGAGATTCCAATCTGGATGTGGCACAGATCTGATTCAGGCTAGATTTGGCTGCCAGTGTAAATAGGCACTACTATTACTCTGTCTCTACTCTGTGTTGTAGTACCTACTCGAGTCAAATTTGACTTGGACTTGACTCTGACCAAAGGACTCAGGACTCTTCCCCCCACCGAGTCCACTCGAGTCACGAGTCAGGTCACTACAATGCAATGAAATGAATGTAATATAACCATAGGAGCCCATTCACATTAACATTATAAGACAGCTGTCGGGTGCTTATTGACAGCTATCCTGTTAACTAACAGAGTGTAGCTGACGTGCCTGTCTGCTCTCACGCTACCTATCAAATGAGAATGAAAAAAAAATGAAATAGATCTGGTGGTCTCGGTCTCGACTCGGTATCGCCTCCTCTGCTGTCAAAATGGTGAGGTTTAAGCCCCGCTCATGCTATACAGGATAATCAGGAAGATATTCTCTCCTGAGTGGCAGTGATTATCTGATCTGATTATCAAACAAATAAATATCAAACATATCAGCGGGGGTGGAAAGTACATAAGTAGGCCTACTGTACCCATTTTGAGCGGGAACCCCTTTTGGTGTTTTAAGCATTATGTTATACTTTAGCTATTGAAAAATAGCAGATCTACAAGCTCATAGCTCATAACGTGGCACTCTGTGCCGCGTTATGATCTTGTAGGTCTGCTATTTTTGAAAAATCGTGAAAATGTGCCTCAAATCTTTGAATATATATTCTTTCAGGGTTTCAGTTTTAAACTCAAATCTTTGCTTCTGGGGGGTCCCTGGAACAACTATTTTCAGATGGGGGTCAGCGGCATATTAAATATATTTTTTGGGGTTCTTGACATGAATTATTGAGAACCACTGATATAGAAACATGAGGTTTAAAAATATATATATATAATTTCGACGTCAGGCATAAATGGGTTAAGCACAATGTTGAAGTATTTGTACTTCCCTTGAGTATTTCCGATTTCCAATACTTTCACTCCATTACACCTCAGATCCAAATATAGTAGCCTACTTTTACTCCACTACAATTATCTGACAGCTTTAGCTACTAGTTATTTTGTAGATTTGGATGATTATTACACAACATACATTACCCACTTCAGATCGGCCATTTGAAAATAGCCAATCTACAAGCTCAACTCAACTTGATCTGCTATTTTCAAAAGATGCTTTTGACATTTGAAAACTTGAAATGAGACGTTCTACAAAAAGACTAGTTTCTACTTTTGGTACTTTTAAGTCCATTTTTCTACCAATCATTTTATACTCAAGTACATTTTGATTACCAGACTGTTACTTGTAACAGGGTGTTTCCACATTGTGAATCCTCACCTGTGTTAACCGCATGTGTCCTTGTCCTGCCACAGGCCGAGTCTCCCCTGCAGTGAGCGTGGTGTCCTCCATGGTCCAGGGATAGAGGGCCTGTCCGTCACCCAAATGCACCTCCTCCAGAAACTGTCTCTGCTCAAACTCACGTCACTCATGGACAAGTACTCTCCCTGCAGCAAGCAGGGCTGGAACTGGTGAGACCCTGTGTGTGTGTGTGTGTGTGTGTGTGTGTGTGTGTGTGTGTGTGTGTGTGTGTGTGTGTGTGTGTGTGTGTGTGTGTGTGTGTGTGTGTGTGTGCGTGAGTAGAGATTGTGAGTAGAGATTGTGAGTAGAGGTTTTGAGTAGAGATTGTGAGTAGAGGTTGTGAGTAGAGGTTGTGAGTAGAGGTTGTGAGTAGAGGTTGTGAGTAGAGATTGTGAGTAGAGATTGTGAGTAGAGACTGTGAGTAGAGGTTGTGAGTAGAGGTTGTGAGTAGAGGTTGTGAGTAGAGATTGTGAGTAGAGATTGTGAGTAGAGACTGTGAGTAGAGGTTGTGAGTAGAGGTTGTGAGTAGAGATTGTGAGTAGAGATTGTGAGTAGAGATTGTGAGTAGAGATTGTGAGTAGAGGTTGTGAGTAGAGATTGTGAGTAGAGATTGTGAGTAGAGATTGTGAGTAGAGGTTGTGAGTAGAGGTTGTGAGTAGAGGTTGTGAGTAGAGATTGTGAGTAGAGGTTGTGAGTAGAGACTGTGAGTAGAGATTGTGAGTAGAGGTTGTGAGTAGAGACTGTGAGTAGAGATTGTAGATTGTGAGTAGAGACTGTGAGTAGAGGTTGTGAGTAGAGATTGTAGATTGTGAGTAGAGATTGTGAGTAGAGGTTGTGAGTAGAGATTGTGAGTAGAGATTGTGAGTAGAGGTTGTGAGTAGAGATTGTGAGTAGAGATTGTGAGTAGAGGTTGTGAGTAGAGACTGTGAGTAGAGATTGTAGATTGTGAGTAGAGACTGTGAGTAGAGGTTGTGAGTAGAGATTGTAGATTGTGAGTAGAGATTGTGAGTAGAGGTTGTGAGTAGAGATTGTAGATTGTGAGTAGAGATTGAGTAGAGGTTGTGAGTAGAGACTGTGAGTAGAGATTGTGAGTAGAGATTGTGAGTAGAGGTTGTGAGTAGAGATTGTGAGTAGAGATTGTGAGTAGAGGTTGTGAGTAGAGGTTGTGAGTAGAGGTTGTGAGTAGAGGTTGTGAGTAGGGACTGTGAGTAGAGACTGTGAGCAGAGACTGTAAGTAGAGATTGTGAGTAGAGATTGTGAGTAGAGGTTGTGAGTAGAGGTTGTGAGTAGATATTTTGAGTAGAGGTTGTGAGTAGAGATTGTGAGTAGGGACTGTGAGTAGAGACTGTGAGCAGAGACTGTAAGTAGAGATTGTGAGTAGAGATTGTGAGTAGAGGTTGTGAGTAGATATTTTGAGTAGAGGTTGTGAGTAGAGATTGTGAGTAGAGGTTGTGAGTAGAGGTTGTGAGTAGAGATTGTGAGTAGGGATAGTGAATAGAGATTGTGAGTAGAGGTTGTGAGTAGAGACTGTGAGTAGAGATTGTGAGTAGAGATTGTGAGTAGAGATTGTGAGTAGAGATTGTGAGTAGAGATTGTGAGTAGAGGTTGTGAGTAGAGATTGTGAGTAGAGGTTGTGAGTAGAGATTGTGAGTAGAGATTGTGAGTAGAGATTGTGAGTAGAGGTTGTGAGTAGAGATTGTGAGTAGGGATAGTGAATAGAGATTGTGAGTAGGGATTGTGAGTAGAGATTGTGAGTAGAGATTGTGAGTAGAGATTGTGAGTAGAGGTTGTGAGTAGAGATTGTGAGTAGGGATAGTGAATAGAGATTGTGAGTAGGGATAGTGAATAGAGATTGTGAGTAGGGATAGTGAATAGAGATTGTGAGTAGAGGTTGTGAGTAGAGACTGTGAGTAGGGATAGTGAATAGAGATTGTGAGTAGAGGTTGTGAGTAGAGACTGTGAGTAGAGGTTGTGAGTAGAGATTGTGAGTAGAGGTTGTGAGTAGAGATTGTGAGTAGAGATTGTGAGTAGAGGTTGTGAGTAGAGATTGTGAGTAGAGATTGTGAGTAGAGGTTGTGAGTAGAGATTGTGAGTAGAGATTGTGAGTAGAGGTTGTGAGTAGAGGTTGTGAGTAGAGACTGTGAGTAGAGATTCTGAATAGAGATTGTGAGTAGAGACTGTGAGTAGAGATTGTGAGTAGAGACTGTGAGTAGAGATTGTGAGTAGAGGTTGTGAGCAGAGATTGTGAGTAGAGATTGTGAGTAGAGATTGTGAGTAGAGATTGTGAGTAGAGACTGAGTAGAGGTTGTGAGTAGAGATTGTGAGTAGAGATTGTGAGTAGAGATTGTGAGTAGAGACTGTGAGTAGAGGTTGTGAGTAGAGATTGTGAGTAGAGGTTGTGAGTAGAGACTGAGTAGAGGTTGTGAGTAGAGATTGTGAGTAGAGGTTGTGAGTAGAGACTGAGTAGAGGTTGTGAGTAGAGGTTGTGAGTAGAGATTGTGAGTAGAGACTGAGTAGAGGTTGTGAGTAGAGATTGTGAGTAGAGATTGTGAGTAGAGATTGTGAGTAGAGGTTGTGAGTAGAGACTGAGTAGAGGTTGTGAGTAGAGATTGTGAGTAGAGATTGTGAGTAGAGATTGTGAGTAGAGACTGTGAGTAGAGGTTGTGAGTAGAGACTGAGTAGAGGTTGTGAGTAGAGATTGTGAGTAGAGACTGTGAGTAGAGGTTGTGAGTAGAGATTGTGAGTAGAGACTGTGAGTAGAGGTTGTGAGTAGAGATTGTGAGTAGAGACTGTGAGTAGAGGTTGTGAGTAGAGACTGAGTAGAGGTTGTGAGTAGAGATTGTGAGTAGAGATTGTGAGTAGAGACTGAGTAGAGGTTGTGAGTAGAGGTTGTGAGTAGAGACTGAGTAGAGGTTGTGAGTAGAGATTGTGAGTAGAGATTGTGAGTAGAGGTTGTGAGTAGAGACTGAGTAGAGATTGTGAGTAGAGGTTGTGAGTAGAGATTGTGAGTAGAGGTTGTGAGTAGAGACTGAGTAGAGGTTGTGAGTAGAGATTGTGAGTAGAGACTGTGAGTAGAGGTTGTGAGTAGAGATTTTGAGTAGAGATTGTGAGTAGGGATCAACAAGGTGTTGGTCGGCTATTTTCGCAACGTTCCCCCCAGAATAGGGATGCTGGGGGTTCAAGTGGTTAATACAAGTTTAAGCATGTTTTTATTAGCGCGATAATTTTGCTAATCGCAATTTTGTTTTGCCATGACAATGACCATGACATAATTTTCATATCGTCCCATTCCTAGTTGTCCGGCTTCTCCTGTGGCAATTAGTCAATAAAACATAATGGATTCTCTCTCTCTCAGGACGGTGCCCAAGTCTCCGAGGAAGGTCAAGGGGTCGGAGGTGAAAGGTCGCCGGGTGTTTGGGGTCCCCCTGCTGCTCAGTGCTCAGAGGACAGGAGACCCCCTCCCTCCCAGCATCCTCAGAGCGCTGCTCTACCTCCGAAACCACTGTCTGGACCAGGTACACAAACCATGCAATAGACCGTGCGGTAAGCCCCGCCCGCTCGCTCAGCTGCCTCGATACCGTTGTTAAGCAGGACAAACATCAGCGATCCTCCATTGAGCACCGTGTTATGTCGGCGTTTTTCCGAAGAGGAATAGAAGCATTCATATCAACAACATTCATACTATAATAACGCGATTAACGCCATGGTGAAACGTTCCTGTTGGGCGTCCTGCAACAGTGCTTCATAGGCACCCAGAACGTTTGGGGCATTTTCTTTTTATTCCTTTCCCGTGGGTGCGCACAATGTTTACATTCTAGATGAGGAAGCGGCGGTGGCGTCACTTGTTCACCCTCCCTGCTACTATCATACTAGTATTAACGCCAACTTTTACTAAACAATGGTTAAATCAATCGTCTAATAAAAAGACGGTTCAGAAAAAAAGGAAAGCTGCTTACCCCCTTCTGCATCCAAAAAGTGAAGGTCCGCTAATGGTCTAAACTATTTTCTTTGCCGTTCCTAAATTCGAAATAGTTTAGACCATTAGCGGACCTTCACTTTTTGGATACAATGTGCAGAAAATGGTAAGCAGCGTTCTTTTTCTGCTTCTTTCCACTGTCAGGTGAGAAGAAGCAGCTTGGACTCCTCATTCCGCTGCCCTCCCCAGGTTGGCAGAGGAAGTGTAGCGTCCAGGATTACATTAGATAATTGGTAGGCTACTGGGTGAAAAACGAGTTGAAAAATTGTGGGATAAAAATAAACATTTCTGTCTAGTTTGTATTAGCCTCCCCCTTGCTAGACAACATTTTCATTCTTCCAGCGGGATGACATTATTTCAAGGGGGAGGAAGGGTTTACCAGGCTAATATTTACTAGTCATAGTTTTAGTCGTCATAACATAGTTTTTATCAGCTTGCAGAGCTGGTCAATGATCAGACTTTCTAGTCTAGTCATGTGGTCTATAGTAGCCATGTATAAGTGGTGAGATTTTCATGATTGGCTGGCCTCCAAGCCAATGGGAGACTCGCCCTATACAGCCAATGGGACACTAAGCCTCTCTCCCCACCACCACACCGGCATGAGCCCCTCTAAGGTACAATGTGGAATGGAATGCAATCTGATACATAAGTGGAAATATCTACAAGCTTTTAGATGGGCGATTAGTACAACATGGAAACGATCACGGCGGTGGTTGCTTACGTCTCTCTCTCTCTCTCTCTCTCTCTGGCCCAGGTGGGTATCTTCCGTAAGTCGGGGGTGAAGTCTCGTATCCAGTGCCTGAGGGACGCGGTGGAGGCGGACCCCGAGGGCGTGCGCCTGGAGGGCCAGTCGGCGTTCGACGTGGCCGACATGGTGAAGCAGTACTTCAGGGACCTGCCTGAGCCTCTGGTCTCCAGCCGGCTGCGGGAGTCCTTCCTGCACATATACCAGTGTAAGCCAGTGCTTCCCACATTCGCTCAAGGACCCCCAAAATGATACTCATTAGCCCGCGGACCCCCCCCCCCCCCCCATTTGAAAAGATATGCCAAGGACCCCCCATAAGAGAAGATTTTTACGGCTCTAGCATGTGATTCTCAACCAGTTTAATTAATTTAAAGGACCGACCTGGTTTGACCTGAATTAGGCTCCAAAGGGCACCGCTGTAGAGGCTCCAAAGGGCACCGCTGTAGAGGCTTGATTTATACTTTTCCTCAAGTAAATCTTGAATACCAGCCTTTTCACTTGTAAAATTGAAAAACACAGAGTATGTTGCACTATTAATGCTTGTACTCAAGTAACAACATGTTGAGTTAGTACTTCTTCCATCAGTGCTGCTCCACCGTCGGGACCCAAACTAAAAGAAAGTAGAACTCGGTGAGCTCCCGGTTGAACGTTTGCAGCCGTTTGCTTTCAGAGACATTAAAGACAGATCCATGTATGTGGAGGAGAAGAGCAGACAGCACACGTTACATACATGAATGATGTAGCAGGCCTGCAGTGTTTTCACCCTGCAGTGCTATAATATGATACACCATGCTGAACACAAGTATACACACGTTGAGGTAGAGGGAGACAAAAAAAAAGCAAGTCTACACTACAGCACTGTTTCCCACACACTGGGCAGGGACCCATGTGTGGGTCACGTTATTTATAAAATAAAAAAAAAAGATTAATTATAAAAAAGTATTAATGAATGAATTAATTATTATCGTTTCAAAACATTTTCAAAAAGCGTTGAACTTAGCTAACTCGAGCACCCAAGTTAGCGAGAGAGAGAGAGCTCAAGTTACTAACTCAAGCGCTCTAGTTAGTTGAGTTAACTAACTTGATTCCAATGTTTGGAACTATAGCCCATAGCACCCCGCTTTGCGGTGAGATCAAAGCGTGTCGGAATGGGATCTCCAGCTGGGCCGAGCCCGTCCACAAGCAGTGGATTAAACCCTTTTCGCAGTATTGTTTCCAAAAAGTAAAGGTATCAGAACCGAGATACATTAACGCCATTACATTAAAGTCAGGGGTGAAACAACTGCTTAAATGAAAAAATGTAGTCCAGTCAACCCCGATTCGCATGCACTGTACTGCTTCCGTATAAGATTACATTGGGAAAACCGGGGAAAACATGGTACTGGCTGACAAAACAACCGCTTTGTAAAGCGGTTGTTTGACTTAAAATGGTACGTGCCGGCGTTAAGTGTATCAACTGTAATCTCGGTTCTGATACCTTTACTTTTTTCTTTTTTTTGGAAACAATACTGCAAAAAGGGTTTAATCCACCATTCATGGACGGCGGGACCCCATTTCGACCTGTGCAGGGAATATCACGGGACGGAACCTCATCTCGGAGCTAAAGCGTATAGCAGCGTAGATATTGAGGTTCCAAACGGAGCTACTATACGCTTGATGCTTTCGTGTGACCGATACATCCCAATTCCCCGCAGTATGGATGTTTTCAAGACCAGGCCTTCATTTCTTTCCAATCCGATCTGCACAGACTTCCCCAAAGACCAGCAGCTGGCGGCGTGCCAGGCGGCCATCTTGCTGCTCCCGGACGAGCACCGCGAGGCCCTGCGGACGCTGCTGCTCTTCCTGGCCGACGTGGCGGCCTGCGTGCAGCACAACCAGATGACCCCCACCAACCTGGCCGTGTGCCTGGCGCCCTCGCTGTTCCACCTCGGCATGCTCAGCAGCCGAGACCACCACCCCCACCACCACCATGCGCAGCCCAGGTAAAGAGACCCCCACCCCCACCACCACCACCACCACGCGCAGCCCAGGTAAAGAGACCACCACCCCCACCAATGTCGTAACTCTGTCTTACTCTATGGCTCTGGCACAGCCCAGAGCCATAGACACGGGATCCAGAACACCGGATCCAGAACACGGTATCCAGAACACGCCCAAATACATCCGTTCATGTAGGATGCTGCTGTGTCGCCAAAATAATGACTCACGCTTCGCAGCTCTGCATTCTGGGTTATGACCTTTGTCACGTGTTTCCTGTCATCTGTACAAAAACAGAACAGCGAGAGAGAGAGAGACAAAGATAGATCGAGAGCCAAATTTAGGAGAAAGTGATGTCTCACTTTAGTGCTTGTGATTCTGACTTCCTTCCTGCCTCTGTCTGATAGGTCGAGCCACAGGAAGTACAGCCTGGGTCGTCCGGACCAGAGAGACCTGAGCGAGACCCTGGCAGCCACTCAGGGCCTGGCGCACATGGTTGCCCAGGCGACCACACTCTTCCAGGTAAACATTCCACACGTCAATATAGACGCGTTCATATCCAAACGTCTTTGTGTTGCTATAGCACAGGGCTTCTCAAGCTGTGGGTCGGGACCCCCAGGGGGGCCCCCCCACATGATGTTTTTTTTAACCCATTCTGACCTGAGATCAGATTCATACGAGGTTTCCGCCGGACACACACTGGTCTGATGAACCCATTTTGACCTGAGATCAGATTCTAGAAATGTCAGTCGCTCTTCGATTTTTCAAAAATAGCAGACCTACAAGCTCGTATCGCGCCACTCGGTGGCACGATATGAGCTTGTAGATCTGCTATTTTTCAATAGCTAAAGCATAACATGATGCCGACACCAAAATGGGTGCCCGTTCAGAATGGGTTAAATAAAGAAACATTATTAGGTGAATATTGTAATATTTTCGTCTTTATACGACTTATAAATCGGTTATTATTGAACTTTTTTGTTGACATCGGAATTGGCCAATATGCATTCGATAGCTCCCGATTTTTAACCACTTTTTTCAACGTTATGTTCCTAATTTGGGCATGTCATTATTCAGTAGTGTTCCTAATTTGGGCATGTCATTATTCAGTAGTGTTCCTAATTTGGGCATGTCATTATTCAGTAGTGTTCCTAATTTGGGCATGTCATTATTCAGTAGTGTTCCTAATTTGGGCATGTCATTATTCAGTAGTGTTCCTAATTTGGGCATGTCATTATTCAGTAGGTGAAAGCTCTGTTCCTAATTTGGGCATGTCATTATTCAGTAGGTGAAAGCTCTCAAAAGATTGCATTTAATTTAGATCATACAGTAGGTCTCCAGGCTCACAATGTGCACGACACGTTGTGAACTTGCAGATAATCGCTAAAATCACTAGGCTATTTAAAAAAATGATTTTACAAAAATTTGATTAAAAAAATAAAATGGGCTATTTTTTTGCTTCTTAATTAAATACTGCATTCAAATGTGCTTATAGTCCAGCAGCTGGGCTTGTGGGGTGGGAAATCATGAAAACCCCCTAGTTTGACATGCATGCTACTTAAAAGCATAAGGAAAGTTTGGCGTTTTTGAATTTTTTTGCCTTATATAGGATCAGGATGTTAATGGTAGTGGATTCACGAATGTATAGTATTATAGACAATATTTTAGGCCAAATAAAGACTATATACCAAATGTCCCACAACAAAAGAAGCCTGTCGGCTGACTATTTAGTTGGATTCAATGGATTAGTTGGATGATGTAACGGTTGCAGGTTCCAGAGTTCTGGGGAGGTCAGAGCGCCCTCGTCCCCAGCGAGGAGTCACTCCTGCTCCTCGGGGAAGGAGGTGATGGTGGCATGGAGGTGGAGGAGGAGCAGGCGATGAAGGAGAGGAGGTGCCAGCTCGAGCGCAATACCCAGCTCCTCCTGAAGGAGGCGGCAGAGAAGAACAGGGGCTGGGAGACGACACACGCCGCTGCGGGCAACCATGTCGAGCTGTCTTCTAAACAGGTGTGTGTGTGCGCGAGTGCGTGTGCATGCGCGAGTGTGTGAGTGAGAGACAGAGAGAGATTGACAGAGAGAGAGAAAGTGGTATATAGTGGTTCCCAAACTTTTTTCATGTCAAGGACCCCCAAATTGACACTAATTAGCCCGCGGACCCCCATTTGAAAAGATATGCAGGGAAACCCCATAAACAAGATGTTTACGGCTCTAGCAATGATTCTCAACCCGTTTAATTTCAAGGACCCCCATTTAATGTTATTTTTGACGAACGTTTCCCAAAAGCACGGAAGTATAGAGCACTGAAGTCTGACGTCAATATCGGTGGAGGGCGCAAATCCACAGGTTCATGTACTTTTTATTTGCATTATAATCCCCATAGGGGGATTTTAGATCGCCTCATATAAGAACTGTGTTTGAAAAATAAACATGTCACCCCGGCCGCTTCACTCATATAGTATTAAGAATCAACTGACTGAGAGAAAACGCTAATGTTACTGCTATACTGAATTAGTTACATTTTCGCTATAGAAGCAGACTGTATCGTATATGAGTGACTGACTGTTGCAAACGATACAAGGACACCTCCCTGACAGCTTGTTTATGCTTATATGAAAGGACTTTAAGATGAGCCCATGTTATTCTCCATATGGCTCCATATGGCTCCATATGGCTCCCGCTAACCATGCAGGGGAATCGAAGGGATGAGCGAGTTACGTCAGGAACTTCGGTGCTCTATACAGACACAATCTTACCCAACGACAACAAAATATTATGTTGTTTCGGAGGCTTAATGTCATCAAATAAATGGCGGACCCTCGAAATGAAACAGGTTTGAAAACCCCCTCTCCCCTCCCCTCCCCTCCCCTCCCCTCCCCTCCCCTCCCCTCCCCTCCCCTCCCCTCCTCTCCCCTCCCCTCCCCTCCCCTCCCCTCCCCTCCCCTCCCCTCCCCCCAGGTGGACGATGGCTGCCCGCTGCCCCTGTGGCGCTGCTCCGTGGAGGTGGAGGCCCCCCGGGCGGAGGTGCTGCAGCGCCTCCTCAGGGAGCCCGAGCGGTGGGAGGAGGAGGCGGGGGGGTGGGCCGTGCGCCGGGCCTCCGTGCTACGCACGCTGGCCGGGGGCGGCGCCGAGGTGTACCGCTGCCTGCTGCTCCACCAGGGGGGCCTGGGGAGCGCGCTGGCCCCGCGGCCCCCACGGGAACACCTGCTGCTCAGGTACCGAGGGCCAGGCGAGGCCCAGGCTTCATGTACGGCCTAAATAAAATAATCACACTCCTCGTGTGAAGTGAGCAGTGCCTTTCATCACAATGCATGATGTTTGATGATGTCATGAACAACGTGGGTGTGACTGATGTCCAATCATATGAGCACATTCCGTGCTAAAAACGGACAAACACAGATTATACATTATTAGCCTATACATAATTATACACTTTGAAACAAACAAACTCTAAAAAAAAAAATCTAAGAAATGCCCTGAATGAAACAAATGTGAAAATAGCCAATCTACAAGCTCACAACGTGGCGCGGAGAGACACAATGTGCACTTGTATAGATCTGTTATTTTCACTAGATTGGGTCTGGTTGTGAACGACTGCTGTATGCTGTTTGTGTTCGCTCTCTTGTTTTGTTTCCTGAAGAGCTTGGCTGTATTATTAGTTTATGCTGTACTGGAAGTCTGGGGAAGGAAATAGAGGTATTCTAAAACAAAACAGCACAACAATATTCTCTCAATGGTTGCAGTTGTTTAGAGTGAGTAAAGAGAGTCATTAATCAGAGTGACTGTCCTTTGGCTATAGAGTCAGGCCCCCTACCAGGAACCAGGAAATGATTCTCCGTTCATTTTTCCGTTCTCATAGACATTTCAAAAAAGTATTTATTTAAAGACCTTTTAAGCCTCGTACAAAGCCAACTCTTGTCGTGACAAATCATGACAACAAACAAAAAAAATTGGGCCGAACAAATAATTAGAAAGAAGACAAAAACGGCAGCTTACAACACTTTTTTTGTTTTTCTTCTTTGTAATTATTACTTTGGTCCAAACTATTGTGTTTGTTGTCATGATTTGTCACAACTCGAGTTGCCTTTGTCCGCGGCGGCGCAACCGTCTTTAAATAAATACAAATGTCTATGGGAAAAATGCATTGGGAATTATTTCCTGGGCCTGGTGTCGTCATGAAAGGGGGCGGGACTGCGACGCTCTATAGTTTATTTAATTAGGCCAAAAATGCCCAAATAAATACAACATGCCCAAATGACTTCATTTTCAGAGTGTTCTGTTGAGTCTTCCACTTGATTGTGGTGAGACCTTCATTTTAAAAGACAATCATTTTCAAAAGTTATTTTGCACACAACATGAGGGAAAATGTGTCTTTAGTTTAAGTAAACACATGTACATTTCCATGCAGGGCCCGGGACACCAATTTGATCATCCAATCAGAACAGAGAACCCCATTCAACAATTTCAATTGCGTAGAGCAGGGGTTCCCAAACTTTTTCATGTTAAGCTGAGGACCCCCAAATTGACACTAATTAGCCCACGGACCCCCATTTGAAAAGATTTGCCAGGGACCGCCATAAGAAAACATTTTTACGGCTCCAACAGTGATTCTCAACCCGATTCATTTCAATGTTAATTTAACTCTGAGTGTGTACAAATGGACCCGTTGGGGTCCATTTGGTGCCATCTGTACACTCTCAGTAGAGTTACAGACCCATAAGGGTCCATTTGGTTCCAAACTATCATTTAGCTGGGGACCCCCTGGAACTCCCTCAAGGTGATAAACGTATTGTTTTCTGAGTGTCAGCGTGCCTTCAGCACTTCCGTTATTAAGTTTAAGAAGTAGTGAAAATAGTCGATCACAGCGCGGCGTGAACCGTGCTGCTACTTTCACTAGTTTGGGTCACAGGCATACATCTATTCATTTCTCTTTTGGGTGTTGAGCCAAAACATTTGACTGTTCTAACGTGCTCTGTCCTCTCCTGCTCTCCGTGCAGGACGTGGCAGTCGGACCCGAGTTCCGGTCCCGTCTACCTGTCCAGCGCGTCCACACAGTTCCCAGCGCTGCCAGCAGCGGGTGTCAGGGTGCAGGTGTCCAGCTGCCTCTACCTGCTGGAGGCTGTGGGAGACAAGAGGACCAGGCTCACTCACCTGGACCGCACTGACACCAGGTGAGAGACTGACTCACTCACCTGGACCGCACTGACACCAGGTGAGAGACTGACTCACTCACCTGGACCGCACTGACACCAGGTGAGAGACTGACACACTCACCTGGACCGCACTGACACCAGGTGAGAGACTGACTCACTCACCTGGACCGCACTGACACCAGGTGAGAGACTGACTCACTCACCTGGACCGCACTGACACCAGGTGAGAGACTGACTCACTCACCTGGACCGCACTGACACCAGGTGAGAGACTGACTCACTCACCTGGACCGCACTGACACCAGGTGAGAGACTGACACACTCACCTGGACCGCACTGACACCAGGTGAGAGACTGACTCACTCACCTGGACCGCACTGACACCAGGTGAGAGACTGACTCACTCACCTGGACCGCACTGACACCAGGTGAGAGACTGACACACTCACCTGGACCGCACCGACACCAGGTGAGAGACTTACTCACTCACCTGGACCGCACCGACACCAGGTGAGAGACTGACTCACTCACCTGGACCGCACTGACACCAGGTGAGAGACTGACTCACTCACCTGGACCGCACGGACACCAGGTGAGAGACTGACACACTCACCTGGACCGCACCGACACCAGGTGAGAGACTGACTCACTCACCTGGACCGCACTGACACCAGGTGAGAGACTGACTCACTCACCTGGACCGCACTGACACCAGGTGAGAGACAGACTCACTCACCTGGACCGCACTGACACCAGGTGAGAGACTGACTCGCTCACCTGGACCGCACTGACACCAGGTGAGAGACTGACACACTCACCTGGACCGCACTGACACCAGGTGAGAGACTGACTCACTCACCTGGACCGCACTGACACCAGGTGAGAGACTGACACACTCACCTGGACCACACTGACACCAGGTGAGAGACTGACTCACTCACCTGGACCGCACTGACACCAGGTGAGAGACTGACTCACTCACCTGGACCGCACTGACACCAGGTGAGACTCTCCCTGGTGAGCAGATGACCCGACCAGATGTCCCTCTTTGCGTGGGACAGTCCCTCATTTCCAAGAAAGACTTTTCAGGCGTCCCACATATTGAGACCCTGTCTGTCCCACATTGTGACTGACAGGCATCAGTGTTCACATTGAGACCATGTCTGTCCCACATTGTGACTGACAGGCATCAGTGTTCACATTGAGACCCTGTCTGTCCCACATTGTGACTGACAGGCATCAGTGTTCACATTGAGACCCTGTCTGTCCCACATTGTGACTGACAGGCATCAGTGTTCACATTGAGACCATGTCTGTCCCACATTGTGACTGACAGGCATCAGTGTTCACATTGAGACCCTGTCTGTCCCACATTGTGACTGACAGGCATCAGTGTTCAAATGCCCCAATAGTTAGTCCCCAAATAGTTGGCTTTCTGTTGTAAAGCTCTCTCATTCTCTCTTTTGTATTTTTAAGCCCGTTAAAATAATAAATATCCCCCTATAGAGGGTATATGCACATGCATAAAGTAAATGGCAGATCGAGTGGAAAAGTGAGTGACGAAGTGAATTTAATGATGTTTAAAGTCATTTCATGCAATCAGACAGGACTTTTCTGTTTGGATGTCAAGGCCAGAAAGTCGTTTTTTGCCACTCAGTAGGCATTTACCGCATAACATCCGGGTATATGACGATGATGTCACACACATGCCCTCTATAGGCTACAGTACCACGTCAGCCATAATACCACCCATGACCAAAATTAGCATTTTAAAACTAAATGTGAGACACCAGAGGGGTTTAATAGCAAAATGATAGGCAGTATTATAGGGCCTGTGGTTGAATATGACATCAAGGAATTTGATAGTAACTTAAGTAATAAGTTGCAATAACACATACCCACTTGTCCCGATACTTCTGTCACCTCAAATGATCACCCTAACTGAGAGACTCACTAACCTGGACCACACTGACACCAGGTGAGAGACAGGACAGACAGACAGACAGACAGACAGACAGGCAGGCAGGCAGGCAGGCAGGCAGGCAGGCAGGCAGACAGACAGACAGACAGACAGGCAGACAGACAGATGGACGGTCGACAGACTGACTTAAGCCGTATTTCAAAAGTTGCTGTGAAAATAGCCCGTCTACAAGCTCACAACACGTGGGCTTAACTTAATTTAGACCCGAGCTCGATTCTACAAAATGTCTTCTAAATCATGACAGTTTTCTGAAAACCCTCTGTTTTCCCCAAAAAATTTATGTATTTGGCCTCCGAAGCCAATCTCAAAATATGTTGTTCCAGGGAACGCCCCCAGAAGCAAAGAATCGAGTTAAAAATGTTCGCTCTGACAGAATATATTATTCCAAATTTGCGACACGATTTAAAGAAAATAGCAGATCTACAAGCTCGTAGAGCGGCACTCGGTGCCGCTCTATGAGCTTGTAGATCTGCTATTTTTCAATAGCTAAAGTATAAAACACTAAAAGGGGTTCCCGCCAAGGATGGGTTAAGTAGCTACATTTCTGAAATTCTTATATTTTCATCTTTTTTAACCCATTTCGACCTGAACTCGATTCTACAAATGTCTTCTAAATCCATGTTTCTGAAAAACCCTTGTGCTCAACCTTTTTCATGTCAAGGACCCCCAGAATTATCTCTATTGGGCCACGGACCCCCATCTCAATATATGTTGTTCCAGGGACCCCCTAGAAGCAAAGATTTTTGTAAAAAATGTTCGCTCTGAAATATATATTCAAAGATTTGCACCACATTTTCACAACTTTTCAAAAATAGCAGACCTACGCGCTCGTAGCGCGCCACTCGGTGGCGCGCTATGAGCTTGTAGATCTGCTATTTTTCAATAGCTAAAGTATAACGCAACGCTTAAAACACCAAAAGGGGTTCCCGCCCAACATGGATGAAAAGGGGTGATCAGTGATCTACTCTAGACCTAAATCCCGGCCATGGTGTCTTGTGTGTTACAGGGGCAGGTCTCAGGAGTGGTACCGCACAGTCAGAGGACACCTCCTGGCCTCCAGGCTGCTCTCCATCAGAGACTCATTCAGAGAGAGCACCATATGAATCCCCCCGGTCTACACACAAGCTCTCAACCAACGCGAGGCCACCTGGCACGCTGCGGCTATAGTGTCCCAGCCAGACGCTGGGATTCAACTCGTTAAGAAAGAAGATTGGAACATTCGGAACAGGAGTAGACATTGACTTTTGAACTCCACGACGCAAAACTCTAAATGGATATGAAGGATTATTGATGATCTCTCTCTCTTTCTTTCTCTCTCGCTCTGTAAAATGCAGACTAAATTACTCAAAGGGTTAATTTCACTTTAAACACTTTTGGAGTAATTTTTAACTTCTACTTAGATTGTGTTGTGCGTGTGATTTTGTGTCTGTGCGTGCGCACACACACACACACACCAGCAGATAGTTTTATTTTTATTTATTTGTTTTGATTAGTAAATATGTAGATATTTGTTAGCCATGTGACACCAGGTGACTGATATTATCAGTTTTTTGTGTTTTTTAACCAATAGGGAAACTTACATTTTGGCGTTTCATCGTGTTAAGTTAACATTCTCTAAAATATAATATTGCACCAAAACCTAAGTCCATACATCTTATTCTTCTTAGGGAAGGGGATCAGCGTCACATCATTCCTTGTTTGACCCCGAAAAGAACTTGGTCTCAGAGAATGAATGATGAATGATTATTGTCAGAATAGTTCCGAAAGTTTAGAACATCCCACCCCTAAAAGCGATTGTACAACTTAATATATATTGTTCCTCTGTCTTGACGTCTACTTATCCTAGATGTGTGTGTGTGTGTACTTGTGAGCACCAAATGACCCCACACTCCCCAAAAGTATAGTACAATTTGAGAAACAGACATTGTGAGGTCCTCACAACATAAAGTGTGTGCGTGTTTGTGTGTGTGTGCGTGCAACAGACCAGGTAAACATAACAGTCAAATCTTCAGTTCCAATACTGAGAGTGTACAAAATGGACCCAAACGGAACCATAACGGTCCATTTGGTTCCAATGGTACGCTTACAGATTACCACTGAGGATTGTACTCTGTACTGTGAATATATCCATGTACATACACACCTGCACCACATGTAATCTGTCCTACTTTATTCCCAAAGTTTATTTAACTAAATATATTCAAATCTATGCGTTTATTTAATTAAATTGATTTACTGATTTTTTTTGCCGTTGTGTGGGAAATCTGTATTTATCTGCCAAAGCAAGTAATTAAAATGTTGACTTTTCAGTGATCTCGGCTCCTATCCCTCCAGAACCACCCGAACTATCCAAACCTGAGATGCTACACATACATAAACACAGCTATCTCCAAAGCAGCAGAAGACAGAGACCTTGTATGGAAGCTGGCCCGAAACCAAAGTGACGATAAACAGCATATTCCTGCATGGTCTGCATACAATGCCTTCACTTCAGACACACCTTGTCCAGGCGCCTATACATGCCCTCAGATTTGTCCACTATCTATACAGCCATGATACGACTTGTACAGCTAGCTGAAGAACTAGGACAACACCACATACTTGTCACTGCAGACCTTGCAATTTATAGCAAAGCGCAACAAATCTTATGGAACAAACCAGCGCTCTTAAAAGGGTTCACAATGAGACTAGGGGGTATTACAATAGCTTACCTTGCATTTAATTTGAATAAAAAGGTTTGTTAATCCAGAAACCTGTTTCCTTGTCTGTGTCTCAGCTTCTAGTCCCCAGCGCATTTTGGCTGCAGGACAGTGAATTCTATGTGACAACTTATACTGATTCAATGGGATCTTTGTTTTTAGAAAATGTATGCAGGCTACTGAGGGTAGTAAAGTGAACTTTCTTTGCAGTAACAGTGAATTTGTGAACTGTTTATGGACTGAAGATTTCATTAGGACTGTTTCTTTTCTTTCTTAGTTTTTTCCAGTTTGGTACACGTTATACGTTTAGTGCCATAACCCCATGAGAGCTACCATTGCACAATCAGTATTGCTGGATTCAGTAGAATCATAACTTTCCAAAAAGCCCTCCCATGTGTTGCTATGGTAATCCATGTCAGAGTGACTACAAAGTAAAGAGAACATTCTACATAGATTTACTTTCCGCCTATTGTAGGTATGTGTTCAAATGACTGTATCTCCTATTGTCATTCAGATATTGACATATGGTCTTTTCTAGAGTGTAGAGGGATGTTCTGGCTTCCAGTATACCAAATTTCAAACGTCCAGGAGCTTCCATAGGGAATCTACATGAGTTTATATGCATCAAACCCCAGACGGACAGGCTTTATTTTTAGTTTGAGGTGTATAACTTTAAATAACAATTTCACCACTTTTGCAGTAAAATATTTTTATACAAGAATCCATTTATGTATGTATGGGAGGCCTTAGAGATGAGGAAAAACTATGTTGTGTTTTGTCCAATACCTCCGGTAGAGGTATGCCAATTTCTGGGGGCCATTGTCACAGTGAATGCACTTGCTGACCGGCTGTCTGTATTGAGAAATTTGTTTTATATGTGATCCTACCATTAACATCCTATAAAATGCAAAATAATTAAAATGTCATTATGCTTTAAGTGCATGTGACATGTCAAACTAGGGGCATGTTTGGCAAAAAAACACTCCTTGGGCTAAAAACAGCCCTATCATCACAAATTTAAAATTATGAATTGAAATGTGATGAGGTCAGCACATTTTGGGCACATTTGGGCAAGTGGCTTTGGCCGTTTTTAGCTCAAGCAGTGTTTTTGACATAATATAATATAATATATAAAACAAATTGCTCAATGCTGACAGCCGGCCAGCAAGTGGATTCATGAATGTCTATATGGCCAATAGTTTAGGCCAATAAAAAAATACTTACCAAATTTCCCCACTTTAAACAAAAGAAGGCTGCCACTCCTACATTCCATTCAACGTGGCTTCAGGCCCAGTCATAGGAAGTTGGATGGACTGTCACAAACAAGCTAGACACCCTTCAGCACCATGGACAGCGAAAACACACAATATGCAACTCTTAACAACCAAAAGCCATCACTAAATCTGCCAGTGAGGATCACTGTTGCCACCATGTCAGTATCATGTCAGTACCATGTCATTATGTCAGTATCATGTCATTGTCAGCATCATGTCAGTACCATGTCATTATGTCAGTATCATGTCATTGTCAGTATCATGTCAGTACCATGTCATTATGTCAGTATCATGTCATGTCAGTATCATGTCAGTACCATGTCATTATGTCAGTACCATGCCATTATGTCAGTACCATGTCATTATGTCAGTAGTATGGTCAGTATGTCAGTACCATGTCATTATGGTCAGTACCATGTCATTATGTCAGTATCATGTCATTGTCAGTATCATGTCATTATGTCAGTATCATGTCATTGTCAGTATCATGTCAGTACCATGTCATTATGTCAGTATCATGTCATTGTCAGTATCATGTCATTATGTCAGTATCATGTCATTGTCAGTATCATGTCATTATGTCAGTACCATGTCATTATGTCAGTACCATGTCATTATGTCAGTACCATGTCATTATGTCAGTAGTATGGTCAGTATGTCAGTACCATGTCATTATGTCAGTACCATGTCATTATGTCAGTAGTATGGTCAGTATGTCAGTACCATGTCATTATGGTCAGTACCATGTCATTATGTCAGTAGTATGGTCAGTATGTCAGTACCATGTCATTATGTCAGTACCATGTCATTATGTCAGTAGTATGGTCAGTATGTCAGTACCATGTCATTATGGTCAGTACCATGTCATTATGTCAGTAGTATGGTCAGTATGTCAGTACCATGTCATTATGGTCAGTACCATGTCATTATGTCAGTATCATGTCATTGTCAGTATCATGTCAGTACCATGTCATTATGTCAGTATCATGTCATTGTCAGTATCATGTCATTGTCAGTATCATGTCATTATGTCAGTATCATGTCATTGTCAGTATCATGTCAGTATCATGTCATTATGTCAGTATCATGTCATTATGTCAGTACCATGTCATTATGTCAGTATCATGTCATTATGTCAGTACCATGTCATTATGTCAGTATCATGTCATTGTCAGTATCATGTCATTATGTCAGTATCATGTCATTGTCAGTATCATGTCATTATGTCAGTATCATGTCAGTACCATGTCATTATGTCAGTACCATGTCATTATGTCAGTAGTATGGTCAGTATGTCAGTACCATGTCATTATGGTCAGTACCATGTCTCTGTCAGCAGTATGGTCAGTATGTCAGTACCATGTCATTATGGTCAGTACCATGTCTCTATGTCAGTAGTATGGTCAGTATGTCAGTACCATGTCATTATGGTCAGTACCATGTCTCTATGTCAGTATGTCAGTACCATGTCATTATGGTCAGTACCATGTCTCTATGTCAGTAGTATGGTCAGTATGTCAGTATCATGTCATTATGGTCAGTACCATGTCTCTATGTCAGTAGTATGGTCAGTATGTCAGTACCATGTCTCTATGTCAGTATGTCAGTACCATGTCATTATGGTCAGTACCATGTCTCTATGTCAGTATGTCAGTACCATGTCATTATGGTCAGTACCATGGCTCTATGTCAGTATGTCAGTACCATGTCATTATGGTCAGTACCATGTCTCTATGTCAGTAGTATGGTCAGTATGTCAGTACCATGTCATTATGGTCAGTACCATGTCTCTATGTCAGTACCATGTCATTATGGTCAGTACCATGTCTCTATGTCAGTAGTATGGTCAGTATGTCAGTACCATGTCATTATGGTCAGTACCATGTCTCTATGTCAGTATGTCAGTACCATGTCATTATGGTCAGTACCATGTCTCTATGTCAGTAGTATGGTCAGTATGTCAGTACCATGTCATTATGGTCAGTACCATGTCTCTATGTCAGTACCATGTCATTATGGTCAGTACCATGTCTCTATGTCAGTATGTCAGTACCATGTCATTATGGTCAGTACCATGTCATTATGTCAGTAGTATGGTCATTATGTCAGTATTATGGTCAGTATCATGTCATTATGTCAGTATTATGGTCAGTACCATGTCATTATGTCAGTATTATGGTCAGTACCATGTCATTATGTCAGTATTATGGTCAGTACCATGTCATTATGTCAGTATTATGGTCAGTATCATGTCATTATGTCAGTATTATGGTCAGTAGCATGTCATTATGTCAGTATTATGGTCAGTACCATGTCATTATGTCAGTATTATGGTCAGTACCATGTCATTATGTCAGTATCATATCAGAATCATTAGCATTATATCATGGTCAATAATTATAATAGTCGGTATGTCAATATCATGGGGCGGCAACAGACAGTAGCTGAGGGCCTGTGAGGCATGTTAACACAACAGACAGTAGCTGAGGGCCTGTTAACACAACAGACAGTAGCTGAGGGCCTGAGGCATGTTAACACAACAGACAGTAGCTGAGGGCCTGTGAGGCATGTTAACACAACAGACAGTAGCTGAGGGCCTGAGGCATGTTAACACAACAGACAGTAGCTGAGGGCCTGAGGCATGTTAACACAACAGACAGTAGCTGAGGGCCTGAGGCATGTTAACACAACAGACAGTAGCTGAGGGCCTGAGGCATGTTAACACAACAGACAGTAGCTGAGGGCCTGTGAGGCATGTTAACACAACAGACAGTAGCTGAGGGCCTGAGGCATGTTAACACAACAGACAGTAGCTGAGGGCCTGTGAGGCATGTTAACACAACAGACAGTAGCTGAGGGCCTGAGGCATGTTAACACAACAGACAGTAGCTGAGGGCCTCAGGCATGTTAACACAACAGACAGTAGCTGAGGGCCTGAGGCATGTTAACACAACAGACAGTAGCTGAGGGCCTGAGGCATGTTAACACAACAGACAGTAGCTGAGGGCCTCAGGCATGTTAACACAACAGACAGTAGCTGAGGGCCTGAGGCATGTTAACACAACAGACAGTAGCTGAGGGCCTGTGAGGCATGTTAACACAACAGACAGTAGCTGAGGGCCTGTGAGGCATGTTAACACAACAGACAGTAGCTGAGGGCCTGTGAGGCATGTTAACACAGACAGTAGCTGAGGGCCTGTGAGGCATGTTAACACAACAGACAGTAGCTGAGGGCCTGTGAGGCATGTTAACACAACAGACAGTAGCTGAGGGCCTGTGAGGCATGTTAACACAACAGACAGTAGCTGAGGGCCTGTGAGGCATGTTAACACAACAGACAGTAGCTGAGGGCCTGAGGCATGTTAACACAACAGACAGTAGCTGAGAGCCTGTGAGGCATGTTAACACAACAGACAGTAGCTGAGGGCCTGTGAGGCATGTTAACACAACAGACAGTAGCTGAGGGCCTGAGGCATGTTAACACAACAGACAGTAGCTGAGGGCCTGAGGCATGTTAACACAACAGACAGTAGCTGAGGGCCTGTGAGGCATGTTAACACAACAGACAGTAGCTGAGGGCCTGTGAGGCATGTTAACACAACAGACAGTAGCTGAGGGCCTGAGGCATGTTAACACAACAGACAGTAGCTGAGAGCCTGTGAGGCATGTTAACCCATTCTGACCTGAGATCAGATTCATACGAAGGTTTCCACTGGACACACACTGGTCTGATTAACCCATTCTGACCTGAGATCAGATTCTAAAAATGTCAGTCGTTCTTCGATTTTTTTCAAAAATAGCAGACCTACAAGCTCGTATCGCGCCACTCGGTGGCGCGATATGAGCTTGTAGATCTGCTATTTTTCAATAGCTAAAGCATAACATGATGCTGACACCAAAATGGGTGCCCGTTCAGAATGGGTTAACACCTCATGTCAATTTTGGTTCAATCAAGGTTATCAGTTTAAAGGTGTCTTGCCTTCCGTCTACACCAGAAAGAGAGGCAGAGTATAATGCATCTGTATCAGTGTACAGACACTACTGTGTAGCAACTCAAAAGTATATATTGTAATACCCTAAACGTAATAAAAGCTAAGAATGTAATAATCAACTCCTAATGTAATACAACCATGACCACATGTTGTATCCTTACATAGCTGTGCATTATGTAATAACAGGTCATATTGTTGATTGTTGTTGTGTTACATCGCAATACTGAGTAACAGCATCATGGTCAACTGCCATGTTTACCTTTATATTTTATATTACTTTAAGTCGCACTGTAAAAAAGTGCATCCGCTAAATGCCTACATTGAAAATTGTATAATGTGAATATTGACTTTCTAAAACAGGTCTATTTTCTGATACTATCCTACCCCAGTGACGGCATTAACAAAATAAAGAAAATACTGAATGTATAATGAGCCCACCGTCAAAGCAGCCTCTCCTCCGTGGAGTGACAGTCAATCTCATTGGTTGTTATTGAATCTCTGTTTCTGCAGCCCCCCCCCCCCCCCCCCCCCAATCTCCTCTTTCATAAAGCGTGAATCAAAAAGCTTTTTACTCTCCGTCCTTCAGACTGAGAAAGACTTCGCCGAGGTTGTGCTGAATGTTTCATGAAGGCGTCTGAGCTTTGAGGGGAGTTATTGTTTGCGTCGCCTCTCGGGTGGCGATGTTATTGAGAGCAGCTTCCCCCACGGTGCACACTGGGTGGAGGGAATGCATGACAAACAGAAATGGATTAGGGGAGAGAGAGAGAGAGAGAGAGAAAGGAGAGAGCCATTTCACTTTACTCTTAGCTCGATGCACGGACCCACACAATGCTCCTTGATCGTTTACTTTAAAGGGGGGCGCATATACGTTGGTCCAACTTGCAACAGTCCGACACATGCGTGGCTGGTTAGGACTCACCTGTGGCACCGGCGGACATGCGTTGCCGGTTAAGACACATGCCTGGCCGGTTAAGACACATGCCTGGTCGGTTAACACTAGCCCATGGCTAGTAAAATATCACTACAGTTCAAGTATTTAACAAAAGGAAATATTACTACATGGCTGTATATGCCATTCTGAATTATACGACACTGAGCTGTTTGTGTCACTAATGATATTAAAATCACTAAATGATATTAGAAAGACTCGTCACACTTCGGGTTTGAGAGATGTTCCGGTCGGGAATCGAACCTGGGACCTTTGATAGTTTTTAGGATTCCAACTTCGGCAGGGATTTTTTGAGCGGACGTCCAAACCATTCGTTTCTAATTACATTTAAAAAAATAACCTTCGGGCTCCGAACCTCCAATGGTGGGACAACATGAGCGGAATTTAAATACCTCCATTCCTGATGAAGACCCGGAAGGGTCGAAACATTGATTCTCATTCCCTTAATACAGTATTTGGGAGCATACCAGACGTGCTGAGCAACCGGGTTGCCGAGCAACCGGGACAGGGCCTAAAGTTGGTTTTCAGCTAAACGGTTTCATATTGAACCCTTTTCATATCAAGGCCCATTCTTCATTGGGTATTTGAGCCATGGACCACCATTTGACGACATTTAGCCTCTCAGATCCAAAACTAACAAACATGTTGTTGTCGTTGGACAAGATTTTGTCCACAATTCCATTCCAAAGGGTCCATTTGGTTTCATTTTACGCTCTCAAGAGTTAAAGATCTATAAGGGCCCATTTGGTTAGCAACTCTCCATCATTTAGCAGCTGGGGGACCAAATGGAACCCTGTCAAGGCCCCACTGGTGGTCCCCGGAACCACCAAGTGATCAAAGACGCGATATCAAGTCTCCGGCAGTGAAAGAGTTTAAAGAGTGTGCTTTTTTTGCTTCGTTCAGAACCTGATGCCGAGACTTCGAACGGAGCCAAATGAAAACGACCTCCTATACACGTCCCAGGCTGGGTCATTCAAACAAAAAATGACTTTTATTTCTTTGTCATGTAAATATGAATATGATGGACATCTTCCATCCACTCGAGCGTCGGGGCATTCAAACACACGCTTGGCTCGATGTGTCCGTCACGTGGGATCGGCATCGTGTCCACCGACGTGTGCTGGGCGGGGGCGGGGCTGAGACGACGAGAGGGGGGCGGGGGAGGGGGCGAGGAGTCAACCACGCCCCCACCGTGAGTGATCACATCCTGTGCACGGGGTTGATGCCCAGGACGTGGAAGCCTTTGGCCATGACCGCTGCCGTGGCCTCGCACAGCAGCATCCTCCACATGTTCACCTTGACGACCTCACCTGGGGGGAGAGAGAGAGAGAGAGAGAGAGAGACATAGAGATAATGTTTCTGTTGTGTGTCGCATTTACTGTAAAGGGCCACTTCGGCCCTTTTGCTTATTTTAATGATGTTTGGGAGACAAGAAACACTTTCCTGGGGTTTTTTTAATGTAGGTAATTTATGTTTTTAGACATTTTTGTATTTCAAAGTGTCCATGGACTACAATTCCCATAATGCTTTGGTGCACTGCTCCTCCTTGTGGATAGGGGGAGGGCTGTCTTGCTGAGACAACATGTAAGGAAGTAAGTGAGCCCTGCAGTGTCCATGACATCATGGAGTCCATGGACACTTTGAAATACTAAAATATCTGAAAACACAAATCACCCGCATAAAAACCCCCAGGAAAGTGTTTCTTGTCTCCCAAACATCATTAAAATAAGATCTGGTTGCAAAAGGGGTGAAGTGGCCCTTTAATGAACTTGGTTCTTCTGGTATGAAAGATGTTAATTTGTGGCAGAGTGGCTCCATCGCTGACTGCGCACACACACACACACACACACACACACACACACACACACACGCACACACACGCACACGCGCACACTCAAGGCACACTGTATTGCATGCACTGCACGGCATTCCATCACACAGCAACAGCCAATAACAACAGGCCATTAAACCCCATTAAACCAATGACCTTAAGGCCCCACCTCCTCCAGCCCCCATCGACATCACAGCAAGAGAAAGCCAATAGAAATGATGTCGTTAAAGAGCGTTAAGAGGGGGGGGGGGGCGTGTGCGTTAATTTATGGATGATAAGATTTGTGAGTAATTTAACTGCAGATAAACCTAACATGGGCCTCTGTGTGAAGCCCCAGAACATTGTTATCTTTTAATATTTATACATTTGATCAGACACGCCCCCCTCCATTCAACTCCATGTTAGTCAGTGGTGGACAAAATACTCCTGGTCAAATATTACTACTAAGTAACCTAAGTAACAGAGATTCCACACGTTTGTCGATACCGTAGATGAAGGCGTAGCGATATAGAATGCAGTGTTAAGTAATTAAACTCCTCTTTCACCGTTTTAACAAATACAATTCACAAGTTATATATAAGCAATATTAGACGAGAGGGTGTTCTTTATAGTCATGAAACCATTTTGGGGCGGGAACCCCTTTTGGTGTTTTAAACACAGACTGTAAAACAATATGGACAAAGCGTTCTCCGGGTCCGATATGGGCGTAAGATGAAGCCCGTCAGTCCTTGTATTGTAAATCGCCATCTTTCTAGATCCGTTTGGGCCCAGCTGGCCATTGGCTGGCCCAGACAACGAGGCGGGACTTCCCCCCTTCTTCTTCGTTGGTTTTTAATTTTGACTCGAGCGGGTGGTGCTTCCCGATCATAGATGTTAACGGTAGCCACGCCCTTCAGAACATACGCAACTTTATGGTCATTTTTTTAATAAATGGGACCATAATTTTCCAAAAAGAATATTATGACATGAGAAATGATACTTTAAACTAGTGACTAGAAGCAGAAAGTATTCATGACCATGTTTATTAAGGTAATACAGTCTAAGTGAAGTTGGGCCCAAATACATGGACCTCTATCTATGGAGCTATGGGTTTTTTTGGGCCCAATGACAGCGCCACAACAGGCCATTATATGTGTTAAGATATGCTCTTAATTGTAACCTATATATATAGAGGCAAACTTATTATTTTGGTGCTTGTTAATGAGGAATTGAACACTGATCAGTGCCACCTGCGAGTGGGTGTGGTGTGATTATGGGTGTGTCTAATAATCAATAAAAAGCCTCACTTGCTGTGAGGACAGTGTCCTGTGTGGAGCTGTGAACATGAGCTGTCTGTGTCCGTCTCACCTATTTTGATTTCCCTCGTATGGTGCTATTACAGTGATGGTCTACATGCTGGGGCTGTGATATACTTTGTTTATCAGGTTATGGGCCCAGGCCCAGCAGTTTAGTAGGCCATTCACTCGACTGGTACGTGTTTTACACGTCGGGTCATAGCATCATGAAAAGAACAACAGAGGCAAGTAGCCGTTGGTCGCGACTGTTGTTTGACGGGGATGAAGACCATTGGGAATTATGGTTGACGAGGTTCTTGGCCTACCTTTGTTTGAAAGGGCTGAAAGAGACAATTTCAGCAGAGCCCGAGATAGATGACGCCGACGACGGAGCAGAAGCAGCTCGGAGGCAAGACGAGACGAAAAACGCGGAAGCGTATGCAGAGTTAATTCAGCTCCTGGATGATAAAAGTGTGTCGCTGGTGATGAGAGAAGCACCGGACGACGGGCGGAAAGCGCTGGGAATCCTGACTGACTATTATGCGGGTAAAGGAAAGCCGAGGGTTATCAGCCTTTACACCCAACTTACCTCGCTGCTCAAGCAAAGTGACGAGAGTGTGACAGACTATGTGATTCGCGCAGAGACCGCCATTACGGCGTTGAGAAACGCCGGAGAGACTTTAAGTGATGCGTTGCTAGTTGCAATGGTTTTGAAGGGGCTCCCCGAGTCGTTTAAGCCATTTGCCATTCATGTCTCTCAAGCAGATGAGCCATTACCATTTACTGAATTCAAGACGAAATTAAGGAGCTACGAGGACACGGAGACGATGCGCACCCCAGACGCCGAGGACAACGTGATGGCGGCGCGGGCGCAACAGCGACCATCGAGAGGGAGAGGAGCAGCAGGTCCAGGTGAACGGACAGCAGCAGATGTGGTGTGCTACAGGTGCGGCCTGAAGGGGCACATGGCCCGTACGTGCCGACGCAAACTGTGGTGTAAATACTGCAGGAGCACCACCCACCAAGACACGACCTGCAGGAGACAGCGCCGAGACGACGCACGGCAGGTTTCGGAGGAGGCGACCGGTGACGAGGAGGACGAGTACGCGTTCCATGTGCGAGAAGGGACTGCAGCGGAGTTCCAGCCAAGCCGGGGTGTCGACGCGAGGGGCCTGATGGTCGACTGCGGGGCAACCACGCACATTGTGACAGACCTTGACAAGTTCAAGCGATTTGACGAAAACTTCCAGCCTGAGTCGCACTGTGTTGAGCTGGCTGATGGTACAAGATGCAAAGGCGTAGCAGAGCGCCGAGGGGATGCAGTGGTATCTCTGATGGACAGCCGTGGGCGCCATCTCAAGACGACGCTGAAACGGGCGTTGTACATTCCCTCTTACCCACAAGACATTCTCTCAGTGAAATCGGCGACTGCCAGCGGAGCGACGGTGATCTTCAAGGAGGGGAAGAACGTCCTGATACACACAGACGGTACGAAATTCCCCATTCACGTGCACGATAGACTCTACTATTTGCACACTGTAAAAGATGATGTGAAATGTGATGACCAAGTTAAAGGGTGTTTTGATTTGCAAACTTGGCACGAAATACTAGGGCATTGTAACTATGATGATGTTCAGAGCTTACCACATGTCGTGGAAGGTATGGAAATTAAAGGTAAAGCTAACAAACCTCCACAATGTGAAGTGTGTACTCAGGGCAAGTTTGTTCAAACCAGGAGTAGAGCGCCTGATGTGAGGGCTACCGCACCATTAGAGCTGGTGCACACTGATCTGGCAGGCCCTCTACACCCAGAGTCTAGAGAGGGGTACAAGTATGCACTGTCATTTACTGACGACTTTTCCAGTGCAGTGTTTGTGTATTTTCTCAAGAATAAGAGTGACACAGTGCAAGGCACTGAGAAGTTTCTTGCTGACACAGCCCCTTATGGGAAAATTAAACGTTTAAGATCTGATAATGGTACTGAATACACTTCAAAGGTTTTCAAATCTTTAATGGTTAAGAATTGCATCAAACACGAGACCTCGGCACCGTATTCTCCACATCAAAATGGAACAGCTGAGCGAAATTGGCGCACATTGTTTGATATGGCACGATGCATGTTAATTGAGAGTGGGCTACCAAAAGGTTTGTGGCCTTATGCTGTACAGACAGCGGCTGTTATCAGGAACAGGTGTTTTAATAAACGCACAAAGCAGACCCCAGTACAAGCACTGACAGGGAGACAGCCCAACCTGTCCAGAATGCAAAAGTTTGGATCAGAGTGTTTTGCTTATATTCAGGACAAAAGAAAACTTGATCCAAGGTGTGAAAAGTGTGTGTTTATTGGGTATGACAAAACCAGTCCAGCATACATTGTCTATTTTCCTGACAGCAGAAAAGTGCAAAGGAACAGATTAGTAAAGTTTGTTTCTAAAACTGGTGTAGAGCAACAGACTCAGACTAAGAGTGCACCTATTGATGATGATGATGACCTGATGGTGGAATCCAGGGCCAGTGGAACTACTAGGCAAGGCCCAGGTCCACTTGTTGCAGTTCCAGTTAATGGGGCTGAGGGGGGTATCCAACCACAGGCAGTTGAATTACCTGAGCCAAAGAAATATCCATCTAGAATAAGAAGAAAGCCAGGCTACCTACGTGACTATGTTTGTGACTCTGTTTCTGATTATACATCTGGTGAGGAAAGTGACCAGGTCCAGAGTAACATAGATTACTGTTATAGAGTGACATGTAACATACCTGTAACTTTAAAAGGAGCCTTAAGCTCAGACAAGTCAAAAGAGTGGGTCCATGCGATGGATGAGGAAATGCAATCACTTAAAGAGAATAACACATTTACCTTAACCAATTTACCTCAGGGTAAGAAAGCAGTGGGGGGTAGATGGGTCTATGCAATCAAGCAGAACATTGATGGGTCTGAAAAGTACAAGGCCAGATATGTGGCTAAGGGATACAGTCAAAAGATGGGAGTTGACTATGAGGAGACGTTTTCTCCTACAGCTAATTTGACAAGTGTCCGAGTGTTGATGCAGAAAGCAGCACAGGAAAACCTGATTCTGCACCAAATGGATGTCAAAACTGCTTACTTGAATGCACCTATAGACTGTGAAATCTATATGGAGCAACCAGAGGGTTATGAGGTCCAACCCAACAACAATGAAAAATTAGTTTGTAGACTAGAAAGATCATTGTATGGGCTAAAACAATCTGGCAGGAATTGGAATAAGGTTTTACATGAATACCTGACCCAAATTCATTTTGTACAAAATCAAGCCGATCATTGTGTGTACACCAGAGAAACTGAAAATGAAAAGGTGTTAATGGTAATATGGGTTGATGACTTGATCATTGCTGCAAGTGATGACAATGTTCTGAGGGATGTAAAGAACAAGCTTGCATCAAGGTTCAAAATGAAGGATTTGGGCAGACTTAGACATTTTCTAGGCATTGATTTTAACCAGATTGATGACTGTGTAAAAATGTCTCAAGCAAAGTATGTGGAAAAAATTATAGAAAGGTTTGACATGCAAGAGTGCAAACCCAGGTCAACACCTAGTGAACAAAAACTAAACTATACTGATAATACTGACATGATGGCTGATGTCAGATTATACAGAGAGGCAGTCGGTAGCCTCATTTATTTGACCGTTTGTACAAGACCTGATCTAAGTTACATCGTAAGTAAACTGTCCCAATACTTTGCAGAGCCAACTGATGAGCAATGGGTAACAGTAAAACATGTTCTGAGGTATCTTAAAGGTACAGTTGACAAAGAATTGTGTTACAGAAAGTGTGAAACACTAGTTATTCAAGCGTACAGTGATTCAGACTGGGCGGCTGATCATGACAGACGAAGTACTACTGGTTATTGTATTGGCCTATCCAAAAATGGCAGTCTGGTTTCTTGGAAAACCAAAAAGCAGCCCACTGTCGCACTGTCCACTTGTGAAGCAGAATATATGGCACTAGCCGCAACAATCCAAGAGTGCCTATATCTGAAATTGCTATTGAAAGATCTTGACAAATATGATTATGGTACATCTATGGTTTATGAGGACAACCAGGGAACAATTGCTTTGGCAAAAAATCCTGTAAGCCGACAAAGATGTAAGCACATAGACACAAAATACCACTTTATTAGATCACATGTGTCTGATGGTAATGTGGTGTTGCATTATTGTCCAACTGATGAAAATGTAGCAGATGTTATGACTAAACCTGCTACAAAATTTAAGTTGATTAAGTTTGCTGACTTTATGTTTGGAAAGTGAAACTGAAAAAAAAAAAAAAAAAAAAAAAAAAAGAAAAGTAAGGTGACAATCTAAGACCATAGTGGGGGTGTTAAGATATGCTCTTAATTGTAACCTATATATATAGAGGCAAACTTATTATTTTGGTGCTTGTTAATGAGGAATTGAACACTGATCAGTGCCACCTGCGAGTGGGTGTGGTGTGATTATGGGTGTGTCTAATAATCAATAAAAAGCCTCACTTGCTGTGAGGACAGTGTCCTGTGTGGAGCTGTGAACATGAGCTGTCTGTGTCCGTCTCACCTATTTTGATTTCCCTCGTATGGTGCTATTACAGTGATGGTCTACATGCTGGGGCTGTGATATACTTTGTTTATCAATATGAACTTTCAGGAAGTCCCGATTTCCTTAGTGGCTTCACAAAATATCTGTCTGACTGCCCCCTGGTTTTAAAGCATTATGTTATACTTTAGCTATTGAAAAATAGCACTTGTAGGTCTGCTATTTTTTTTAATCGTGAAAATGTGCCTAAAATCTTTGAATATATATTATTACAGAGTGAACATTTTAACTTAAATCTTTGCTTCTGGGGAGGTCCCTGGTACAACATATTTTCAGATGGGGGTCGGCGGCCAATTACATATAATTTTTGGCATGAAATATTGAGCACCACTGATACAGAAGAAGAAGCTGAGCGAAAAGTAAAAAAGATGATTAGAGCAGATAAGAGGGCCTACATGGAGGACCTCGTGAAGCAGGCAGAAGATGCAGCCAAAAGAGGGGAACAGGGGACTGTATACAGGATCACCAACACTATATGTGGAAAGTACCGCCGAAACACCAACGGGCCAATCACAGACAAAAATGGAAGACTCCTCACATCTGAAGCAGATATCGAAAATAGATGGGCAGAACACTTCAGCGAAATCCTCAACAGACCACCTCCAACTTTAGAGGCTGATATACAGGAAGCAGAGGTCGACCTTGATGTTGAGATTGAACCACCAGAGATGGAAGAAATCATGTCCTCCATCAAATCCCTCAAGAATGGGAAAGCTCCCGGGCAGGACAGCCTAAATGCAGAGCTGTTCAAAGGAGACCCAGAGCTGGCGGCTAAAGTGCTAAAACCACTCTTCAGAGCCATATGGGAAAGGAAGAAGGTACCGGACGACTGGACAAAAGGTGAAATCGTGAAGATCCCAAAGAAAGGTGCCCTCAGCAACTGCAACAACTGGCGTGGCATCACCCTTTTGTCTATCCCCAGCAAAATCCTTGCCAAGATTATTGTTCAAAGACTATCTGATGCAATCGACAAAAAACTTAGAGAGGAACAAGCAGGGTTCCGAAAAGGTAGGGGATGTATTGACCATATATTCACCCTACGTAACATCATAGAGCAGTGTACAGAGTGGCAGAGGCAACTGTATATCAACTTTGTGGATTTCGAGAAGGCTTTCGATAGCATTCACAGAGACAGCTTGTGGAGAATACTACGTGCATACGGGATACCGAACCAACTTGTCCTTATCATCAAAAGCTTCTATAACAACTTCACATGCCAAATTGGAAATAGTCAACACAGTTTCGCAGTCAAAACAGGAGTGAGGCAAGGTTGCGTTATGTCTGCACTGCTCTTCAACCTGGTCATAGACTGGGTGATGAGAAGAACCACCGAAGACATACCAAGATGCATCAGATGGACCCTCTTCTCACAATTGGAAGATCTCGACTTTGCAGATGACTTGGCTCTGTTCTCCCACACACACCAACAGTTGCAAGAGAAAACAAGTCGTCTGAACATTTTTGCAAAGCAAATAGGTCTGAAGATCAACCAGAAGAAGACAGAACTGATGGTGCTCAACATCCCAAACCCCACACCAGTACACATAGAAGGAATAAACCTACCCACAACAGAACATTTCACCTACTTAGGCAGCGTAGTAAGTCACGATGGAGGCACAGGTAGCGACATCACAAGCGGGATCAGCAAGGCCAGAAACACCTTACAGAGGCTTAACAACGTCTGGAAGTCGGCCCAGTACAGCACCAACACCAAACTTTGACTGTACCAGAGCTGTGTCCTGTCTACCCTGCTATACGGTTCTGAATGTTGGAGAACGACAGAAAATGATCTCCACAAACTGTCAACCTTCCACACCAAAAGCTTATGGAAAGTCCAGCGAATATTCTGGCCCAAAACCATCTCCAACCAACATCTTCTTGATCTGTGTACAAAACATGGATACCATCCTTATGAGAAGGCGGTGGAAATGGATTGGGCATGTAATACGTAGAGAACAAGGCAACATCACCAGAACTGCACTTCACTGGACACCAGAGGGCAAACGCAAAAGAGGCCGACCCAAGAACACCTGGCGTAGGACAGTGGAGGGAGAGTTGAAGACCCTGCATCACACCTGGGGATCTATAAAGACGCTGGCCCAGGAGTGGAGATCCTTTGTTGCTGCCCTACATGCCAGCCGGCGTAAAGGGCAGTAAGTAAGTAAGTAAGTACTGATACAGAAACATGAGGTCAGAATTCAGAAGACACTTTTTTAATTTTGACTTCAGGCCTAAATGACGATAAAGAACAACCTGTAGTGTAATTCAGGACGGAAACCCGTTTTGGTGTTTTAACCCTAACCCTTTTTTATTGATAGAGGGATAGATGAAAGTAGGCTGACAGGAAATGGGGAGAGAGATGGGACACACACACACACACACACACACACGCAGTGAGGGCCGTGGGGATCGGGAGTCGAACCCGCGGCACACTGCCAGACTGGATTCCTAGCCAAGGTGCCCAGACAGCTACGCCAGCCGCCCGCGCCCCCCCTTTTGGTGTTTTAAGCATTAGCTTTAGCCATTGAAAAATAGCAGATCTACAAGCTCATAGCGTGGCACCAAGTGCCGCGCTACAAGCTTGTAGATCTGCTATTTTAGAAAAATCGTGAAAATGTGTCGCAAATCTTCACAGTTAACATTTTTAACTCAAATCTTTGTTTCTAGGGGTGTCCCTGGTAAACATATTTTCAGATGGGGATCCGCGGCCAAATACAGATCATTCTGGTGGTCCTTGACATGAAAAAGGCTGAGCACCACTGACATAGAAACAGGTTTTTCTGAAAACGTTTAGGATTTAGAAGCATTTTTTTTTTAAGAATCGGGCTCAGGTTCGCTAAAAGAAAATCATATTTTTTGTAATGACAGACTACGACCCCAAATGTCCCAAGAAACTAGCTAGCCTAGCAACACATTCGGCTGCGATCTGGGAGAGCAGCACAGCTGATATCTTTGTTTTGATTAGGTGTTCCTATATCGTGGTTTAAGCACGGCTAGAAAGCTGTTTCAACCAATCAGATTGCTTCCCCGAAACGACCCGTTGTGTATCATTTTTCAATGCAAATAATTGACTGTATCAAGACTTATACAACACACTAGAAGCAATGTGGGAACTCATCAGCCTCTGGGGTCGCATGCGTCTTGGTTTACGATGATAAATTGTGATTAACGATTTAATGTGGGGGGGTTTTTTTGGCATTGAACATAGGAACGTTAATCATTTGTATATCTGTTTGACTTTTAGGCTTTGCAATCACAAATTGCACAGGGCAGATATGACTAAAATATACACATTTAACTGTCACATTTGACCAGCAGTGGTGGCTCAGAGTTGTCGAAGTGTCCTTGAGTGAGACACTGAAGCCCTAATTGCTCCCGATGTGCAGGTTGGTGCCTTGCACGGTTTCCTCTGTCATCTGTGAATGTGTGTGTGTGTGTGTGCGTGTGTGTGTGAATGGGTGAATGTAATGCACAATCTGTGTAAAGCGCCTTGGATAAAGGCGCTATATAAATGCACCATTTACCATTTAATATATATTTTGTATATTTTTCTCTTTCCATAAAATGTAGCGGAAATAGTTGATCTACAAGTAGGCCTACTACTTGTACATCTGCTATTTTTGAAAACATTTTGAAAATGTATGGACATTTATCAACATGGAAATGACTGCCGATTATGACAAAAATGTTACCGTCATCGCAAATAATTTTGATTAGGCGATGAAATTGCCGACAGGCTAGAATACAATAAGCGCGGTTCCTTACCGATCTGCCGGTCCTTCTCCACGCAGCAGCAGGTGTCGTAGAACTCGTTAGGCTACAATAAGCGCGGTTCCTTACCGGTCTGCCGGTCCTTCTCCACTCAGCAGCAGGTGTCATAGAACTCGTTAGGCTACAATAAGCGCGGTTCCTTACCGGTCTGCCGGTCCTTCTCCACGCAGTAGCAGGTGTCATAGAACTCGTTAGGCTACAATAAGCGCGGTTCCTTACCGATCTGCCGGTCCTTCTCCACAAAGTAGCAGGTGTCGTAGAACTCGTTAGGCTACAATAAGCGCGGTTCCTTACCGGTCTGCCGGTCCTTCTCCACACAGTAGCAGGTGTCGTAGAACTCGTTAGGCTACAATAAGCGCGGTTCCTTACCGGTCTGCCGGTCCTTCTCCACGCAGTAGCAGGTGTCGTAGAACTCGTTAGGCTACAATAAGCGCGGTTCCTTACCGGTCTGCCGGTCCTTCTCCACGCAGTAGCAGGTGTCGTAGAACTCGGTGAAGGTGGTGGCCAGCTCGTACAGGTAGTCGCAGAGCGTGTGGAGCAGGAGGTCATCGAGGATCTTGTGGAGGATCTCGGGGAAGCGCAGGATGCACTTGCCCAGCTTCCACTCCTTGTCGTGGTCCAGCAGGATCTCTGTGCTCTCTGCTGCCCTCTTCAGGGTGGCCTCGTCCAGGTTGGCCAGGCGGGCGATGGACCTACAAGTTAGAAACATTTTCACAATTACAGAGTGTCTGAACGATGCCAAGAGTTTGGATATCAATGTCTCCATTTTGGAGAGTCCTAGACCACTTATTACCGATGTTTCAAACTGGCAACTGTAAGAGAAGTTTTAAGATGAGAATACTATCCACCTGTTGGTTGTCTGTCAAAGGACCTATTCTTACAGGAGGCCCATGTCTGACCATGTCTGACATCTACTGACCAATGTATTCTCTGCTCTCATTGTGTATAAGAGAGAGAAATGTAAAATGTTCGGGAGGCTTGCATTATTGCTTCCTCCCTCAGCTGGTACAGACCAGCCGTTAATAAATAAATAATAATAATAATAATAATAAATTGTCATTGTTTCAGTCCACTCTGTGCCCTGTGTATTTCTTAATGACTCTGATGTGAGTTCTAAAATAATCTACGACACAACCCAACGGCAAAAAGTGAGATGCTTAGTGTTTTTTCCCCCGTTATTTTTTATTAATACTTTAATTTGTCAGGTAGAGGATTCAAAAAGGTCAAAGTAAGTAGCTAGACCTATTGTGTAATAAAAACTCAACAAATACGTGGCTGTGTTTCCTCGATCCGGCCCTGTGTGTGTGTGTGTGTGTGTGTGTCGGGGCGTGCGTTCTCACCTGATCCTCGTCAGGGCGTACAGCAGGTACGCGGCCGTGTTTCCTCGGTCGTCCAGCATCTTGTCGAAGGAGAAGACGTAATCGTTGATGCGGTTGTGGGACAGGTCGGCGTACTTGATGCAACCGAACGCCACGGAGCGCTGCGCCCTGGTCAGCTCCTCGGGAGTCAACACCTGGACACACGCACCCATTTTAACCATGTATTTATGTCCACACAAATATTATAGATGCATTAATTATGCACAAAATGAATGGCTGGAACATGGACATTAAGAGTTTACATGGTACGCATAGTATTATGCATAAACTTTCCTTAACGATTATCTGGTTTCAGAATTTATTCACAATGTATTTTCTCCATTATGAAGGTTATTGTAGACGTCAACTTGTATTGAGGGGGGAAGGGCGGGAGTCGCGAGACATAGCCAAAGCATTTCCGGGGGGGAGTCACCAGCCAAAAAGGTTGAGAACCCAGGTTGTTGGAACCATCCAACAACCAGTCTGTGGGTAGAATGCCCTAGGCTGCCAAATAAATAGACCAATAGTCTGCACCTATGGCCCAGCTCTGAGAAGGTATGTAGAAGTGGTTGGTATTTGGTCATACAGTCTACCTCTAGGCTGTGGTGAAAGGTGCAGGCTATCTCTACTGCAGACACTTACAGGCAATCTACAGTTGGCTGAAACGCATTTTGGGTGGGCCTTGATGGAATTGTAATGGCAGATTTTTACACTTGGTTGCATGCTGAAAATAGCCATCTACAAGCTCACAACAATTTACAATTCAGGCAATTAGCAGACTCTTAGCTCTTAATCCGGAGCGATTTACAGTAAGCAGGAACAAAATACATCAAATACATCAAGAATCATATTATGCTAAAGACATTCCAAGTTCTGGAGCCAGAAGGGAGAAGAGTTTGGGACGTGTGGAGCGTTGTCCCGGCGTTTTTAGTGAAGGTACAGTACCTACAGCTTCCCTGCGTTGGCTGATCTGAGCTTGTAGATCGGGAGTGCAACACCCGAGCTCAACCAAACATAAAATAATCTCTTCTCCACCAGTCACGCCGTAACATTTTAGTCTTAGTTTTAAATTTTTGATGAAATTGACAGTAAATTAGTCCATGGTTTTAGTCATCATGGCTTAGTTTTTATTGCGTTTGACAGTGGAAAAAAAAGGCAGTCGATGAATATTTTCCGTCCTGTACAGAACATGAACAACAACGGAACAGAAGACAGAGAAGCAATAAAACACTAGAACAAAACACAAAACTACAATCACCCAGACACAGCAAGGAAAGAGGACGTTCAACAAATACGACGATGAGATCGACCTATGATAAATAGTTTCTTTACATAAACGACAGGTTTCATGAACGTCAGCAACCGACATATTTTATAGTTTTTGGTTAACATTCTAGTAGCGCTCATTGACTGTGTCTGTTGGGGTCCCACAGGGATCTGTACTTGGTCCCCTCCTTTTCTCACTGTACACTAAATCCCTTGGCACTATCATCTCTGCTCACAATATATCCTATCACTGCTACGCCGATGACACACAACTGTTCCTATCCTTCCCCCCCTCTGCCACTCAGGTGGAAGAGCGCATCACTGCATGCCTGGCTGACATATCACAGTGGCTGGACAGTCAGCTCTCGTTCAAAGCTCACATCACAGCTGTCACTCGATCATGTAGGTTCACACTCTATAACATACGACGAATTAGACCGTTCCTCACCCAGGAATCAGCCCAGCTCCTAATCCAGACAACAGTCTTGTCAAAACTCGACTATTGTAACTCCCTCCTTACTGGCCTACCAGCATGTGCACTTAAGCCTCTCCAGCTGATCCAAAATGCAGCAGCTCGCTTGGTCTTCAACCAGCCAAAATTCTCACATGTCTCCCCCCTGCTCCGCTCCCTCCACTGGCTCCCGGTCGCTGCCCGCACAGAATACAAAACTCTGATGCTGGCATTCAAAGCAACCAAAGGTATGGCTCCCCCATATCTTACAAGTATGATTGAACCCTACAAACCCTCCCGCGCACTCAGATCAGCCAACGCAGGGAAACTGGAAGTACCCTCACTAAAAACGCCGGGACAACGCTCCACACGTCCCAAACTCTTCTCCCTTCTGGCTCCAAAACTGTGGAATGCACTTCCCATTGCAGTCAGAACTGCAGCATCACTCCCAATCTTCCGCCGTAGCCTGAAAACCCACCTTTTCAGACTCCATCATGGCCCATAGCACTTACCCTAACCCCTTAGATAGCATTTCTGTTGGCTTAGATAGCATTTGACACAGACTTATAGCATGTTATGTAGACCGCACTATAATTGTATTGTATATAGTCATAGCACGCCATAGTACATATGTATAGCATAGTAGTGAATATGTATAGTTTATTATGTATAGTGTATGTATAGTTTCATCATATAGATATTCCACTGTTACCTTCTTAGCTTACGCATGTTTCATGATAAATGCTTTTATGTGATGTATTCCCATGCTTTTGTTCTTGCTTAAATGTAAGTCGCTCTGGATTAAGAGCGTCTGCTAAATGCCTAAATTGTAAATTGTAAATTGTCTGTTGGTTTAATAGCAACCGGGTTAGCCATATAGCGACATGATTGACGACGACAACGTCATCTGCTTTCCTACTATTTTTATTGGTTGGTATGAACCCACGCCCATCCCAGAAACTGCTGCCGTGGGAAGGGCTTTCAGTCCGACTGATGAAGTGAAACGAAATTAAATTTCAGGCTGAATGTCGGGCGTGAATTTCTTCCCTTTTATTTTTCTGACTGGCTGACAGGCACAGCGGTGTGTCTGCAAAACTGCTGTTTTCAAAGTCAAACGTGGGTCTCCGTGAGCGATGGGGCGGACTACAGACTGAGCTGCAGGCATGGGTCCAGAGCCTAACACCTGTTGTACTGTACATGTGGTGCCGCGTGCCAATCAACCGGCTACAGGGAGAGAGAGAGAGAGAGAGAGAGGGATGGCAGACGCGCTTGGACTCTTATTTTCCCTCCAGGGCTCGCCACAGCAAATCATCTGCCTCCATCTCACCCTGTCCTCTAGCTCCTCTTCTCTCACACCAACTATCTTCCAAGTCCTCTTTCACTACATCCATAAATCTTCTCTTTGGTCTTCCTCTAAGTCTATAGGCCTCCTGCCTGGCAGTTCCAACCTCAGCATCCTTCTAGCGATATACTCACTATCTGTACGTGTCAAAAAGGACTGTTCCAAATCAGTGGTTCGATATTTACAAAACCCAGACAAAACACTTTATGAAATAAATAAATAAACTCTTGTACGTCCAAGTAGATACATGCCCAACAGCAACTGCATCAAATTCGGGGTCCTTGAAATGTTACAAGGTTGAGAATCCCTGAGGGAGACGACGGGATGGCCAACAGCTGAAACAGAGAATCCCTGAGGGAGACGCGATGGCCAACAGCTGAAACAGAGAATCCCTGAGGGAGACGTGATGGCCAACAGCTGAAACAGAGAATCCCTGAGGGAGACGACCCGATGGCCAACAGCTGAAACAGAGAATCCCTGAGGGAGACGCGATGGCCAACAGCTGAAACAGAGAATCCCTGAGGGAGACGCGATGGCCAACAGCTGAAACAGAGAATCCCTGAGGGAGACGTGATGGCCAACAGCTGAAACAGAGAATCCCTGAGGGAGACGCGATGGCCAACAGCTGAAACAGAGAATCCCTGAGGGAGACGCGATGGCCAACAGCTGAAACAGAGAATCCCTGAGGGAGACACGATGGCCAACAGCTGAAACAGAGAATCCCTGAGGGAGACGTGATGGCCAACAGCTGAAACAGAGAATCCCTGAGGGAGACGTGATGGCCAACAGCTGAAACAGAGAATCCCTGAGGGAGACGTGATGGCCAACAGCTGAACCAGAGAATCCCTGAGGGAGACGCGATGGCCAACAGCTGAAACAGAGAATCCCTGAGGGAGACGCGATGGCCAACAGCTGAAACAGAGAATCCCTGAGGGAGACGACGCGATGGCCAACAGCTGAAACAGAGAATCCCTGAGGGAGACGTGATGGCCAACAGCTGAAACAGAGAATCCCTGAGGGAGACGTGATGGCCAACAGCTGAAACAGAGAATCCCTGAGGGAGACGTGATGGCCAACAGCTGAAACAGAGAATCCCTGAGGGAGACGTGATGGCCAACAGCTGAAACAGAGAATCCCTGAGGGAGACGCGATGGCCAACAGCTGAAACAGAGAATCCCTGAGGGAGACGCGATGGCCAACAGCTGAAACAGAGAATCCCTGAGGGAGACACGATGGCCAACAGCTGAAACAGAGAATCCCTGAGGGAGACGACCCGATGGCCAACAGCTGAAACAGAGAATCCCTGAGGGAGACGACCCGATGGCCAACAGCTGAAACAGAGAATCCCTGAGGGAGACGACCCGATGGCCAACAGCTGAAACAGAGAATCCCTGAGGGAGACACGATGGCCAACAGCTGAAACGGGATCTCAATAATAAAGCCACAACACATTTGTGAGGACATGGACATTAAATTTGCTGTCCTAAAGAATTTAGGACAGCAAATGGTAAACTGTTGTAGTGAAGTACGACGCAGAGCGCAGTGACTCCCAACCCGTTCACACACACCTCTCCAATTCATCATGTCTAAGGTCTGTCTGTATGTCTGTCTGCAAACCCTGTCTGTCGGTCTGTCTGTCTGTCTGCACAGTGCACACATGTCTGTCTCTCACTCTAAACCGGTCTTTCGGTCTCTATTTGTACCGACTCTGAGTTAAATGAACACTGGGGGATTTTATTTTTAACGGTATAGGGTCCCGGGGATAAGAAAATGCTGTCAAACGGGGGTCCACTGCGTGGTCTACTGCTAGTCACACTGGGGGTCCTTGAAATGCCCACTGACCTTGTCTCGTTCTTTGTCCTGCAGTTTGTCCATGGATCGCTTCAGGCCTTCGTCCAGCAGGTCCCTCAACCGCACCGTGTCACCCGACCGAGTCTTAAACTTCTTCCTGCGCGCGCACACACACACACACACACACACACACACACACACACACACACACACACACACACACACACACACACACACACACACACACACACACACACACACACACACACACACACACACACACACACACACACACACACAATTATAACGGTTAATCTAAAAGTTCATTTATTTATTTATTGAATTACAAGGACCACCATAACTGATGAGAAATGAGAATGTATATAAACATTTTGAATATAGGATTTTTGGACAACAGAGCATTTCTATTTTGTGTTATTGCAAATTTAAGAGAAATGGAGCGTCTACCCCAACAGGGCGTCTCCCCCACCAGGGCGTCTCCCCCACCAGGGGGTGTCAAGTTGTGAGGTGGCTGTTGAAGTCTTTAACGGAGTGTTAACCCATTTAGGCCTGACGTCAACATTTAAAAAATGTCTTCTAAATGCTGACAGTTTTCTGAAATACCTACGTATGTTTCTGTATCAGTGGCTCTCAATATTCCATGTCAAGGACCCCAAAAATTATATGTAATGTCCCACCGACCCCCATCTGAAAATATGTTATTCCAGGAACCCCTCAGAAGCAAAGATTTGAGTTAAAAATGTCCGCGCTGAAATAATTTAATTCAAAGATTTGTGCCACATTTTCGTGATTTTTCAAAAATAGCAGACCTACAAGCTCATAGCGCGCCACCGAGTGGCGCGCTATGAGCTTGTAGATCTGACATTTCAATAGCTAAAGCATAACATGATGCTTAAGACACCAAAAAGGGGTTCCCGCCCCAAAATGGGTTAAGTTATTGGCCTCTGGCTCACGCTGTGAGGCAGCCAACAGCAACAGGGCTGAGCTCCCGCCGGGCGGAAGACTGATTAAGGGGAAGTGCGACGCTGGGAGATTTATTGAGGATTCCAGGTATTGTAGCGTCTACAGCCCCACAGAGACAGACTTAAACCTCTTAAAGGCAGAGAGACACGCCTGGTCTAGGGATGCAGCTGCCCCTTATTTCCTTAACCATTATTATATTGATATAGATTTTGTTTCCGTTCGTTCATTTAAACAACTCCACACACATACATTTAAAATCCTTTTTTTATTAGTCTGATTAAGCTGGATACAATTTACAATTTAGGCATTTAGCAGACGCTCTTAACCCAGAGCGACTTACATTAAGCAGTAACAAAAAGCATGGCATACATCACATATATAAAAGTAGTTATAATTAAACAAGCGTAAGCTAAGAATGTAACAGTGGAGTATCTATGTAAACTATACATATTATATTATATATTATACATGTGTACTATAAAGTGCTGACTTAATGACTACATAAAATGCAATTATAATGCTGTCTACGTAACATGCTATAAGTCTGTTTAAAAATACTATCTAAGTCTACATAAAGTGCTATATTTAAAATACTATCTAAGTCTACATAAAGTGCTATATTTAAAATACTATCTAAGTCTACATAAAGTGCTATATTTAAAATACTATCTAAGTCTACATAAAGTGCTATATTTAAAATACTATCTAAGTCTACATAAAGTGCTATCTACGATACGTCCTTATTAGTGTGATCAAGCACATTATACATGCTGCTGTAGGTCTAATGTTTTTCGGAGAAGAGGTTTAGGTCGCATTCACACCTAATGCTTTGGTAGACTCGATGCGAACGGGCGGAGAAGTTGGGATTCCTGCATATTTCATTTGCTGCGGTTTGCCTTCACATGCACTGCGCTGTCATCCGCAGCAATTGGAAACGCAGCAGAGAACTTTATCAATGTGTTCAATTCATAAACTACGCAGTCAGTGAAATCTATGGTGTTAAAATGATGCTTCTAATAGTTAGGACTTGAGGAGGGTAACGTGGATGCATGTGTGTCGCCGGGGACTGGACTGGGAGGGAGTGAGTGAGTGAGTTTCATTCTTAACCCATTCTGAACGGGCACCCATTTTGGTGTTAGCATCATGTTATGCTTTAGCTATTGAAAAATAGCAGATCTACAAGCTCATATCGCGCCACCGAGTGGCGCGATACGAGCTTGTAGGTCTGCTATTTTTGAAAAAATCGAAGAACGACTGACATTTTTAGAATCTGATCTCAGGTCAGAATGGGTTAATCAGACCAGTGTGTGTCCGGCGGAAACCTCGTATGAATCTGATCTCAGGTCAGAATGGGTTAATGAGACATTAGTGCTTTGTGTCGTCCATCAATCCTTATAAACACACTCAGACATTGACTAGCTGAGCTCTCACAGGGGGCAGATGATCACACACAGACACAATACACAATGCACGCATGTCATGTGAAAGCAGGGAATCATAGCTTCAAAATGACATATTGGTTGTTCAGTTTGACCCACCAGTTTGGGAGATTATAGAAAACAGAGTTGAGAAAACAGGCTTGAAAGGTTCATTTCTGTGGACTCTAACATTGCACTTACATGTGTAAGCATTTATTTCATATTTACATGTCAATTTCAGCTCTGACATTTATTTCAGACATGCTCTAGTACAGGGTTCCCCAATACATTTTCCTCAAGGGCCATATTTTGACTAGGGTACCAGGCTGGGGGCCGAGTCCGCACGCGTGAGGCCCATTTGAAAAGGATGCCCAGTTTGTCGTGCATAGGCTACTGACCCCCATTTAATGCCATTTATATCTGGGGGATGGGAGTCTCCGAGCCGCCATTACGTGACAATACGCCAAACCCTTCCCAGACCATTTTCAGGAAGGGAGGGGGAAGAGGCTTTTGGGGGGGGGGGGGGGGGGGGGGGATCACGTGATCGGAGTGTTAACTCATTTTGGATGAAAAATATATATTTATTTTTTCTCCTCTCCTGAACAGTTAGTCTTGAAGCCATGACTTTCTCTGCATCAAAAAGGGTACCATATCCTCAAGCAGCGTATGCACCAATGACCATTAGACCATGTCCACATGTAGTGGTTTAAATCCTCCAAAATATCATCTCTGCAACAGTGTTGTTTTCGTCGACTAAAAGTAAGACGAAAAATGTTCGTCGACTACCTTTTTTCACTGATGGAAACTAAATGGAAACTAAATGAAAACTAAGCTATGATGACTACAACTAAGACTACATGTATACAATTTCGTCAACAGATAAAAACTAGACTAAAATGTTAGGAAGGGACTAGTGGACAAGAGATGCATGTATGAGTCATTTCACACTTGGTTGCATGCTGAAAATAGCAGATCTATAAAAACACGTCACCCTGTGACGCGTTGTGAGCTTGTAGATCGGCAGTGTAAAATCAGCCATTACATCAAGGCCCGACAAAATACATTTTAGTCGACTAAATCAACTGTAGATTTAGTGGACTAAAATCTTATGACATTTAGTCGACTATAACTAGATTTATACTAAAATATTCCAGGTGACTAAAACTAAATGGAAACTATTCAAGAGACTATGACTAAAACTTGCTGCCAAAAAACACTGCTCTGCAATATGTAAATTGTACATAGGGCTGTCACGATTACAAATTACAGTTGATGAGTGTCACAAATATTAGCAATTAACAATTTCATTGTGTCTTTTGCATTGAACATTGGAACATTACAATGTGTTACAGTTTTCCTTTTAGGCTTTATGATCACAAATTGCACAGGGCAGATAATTATGATAATTATGACAAGTGATCTTTTAGAAGTTTTTCTTTCCAACAATTTACAAAAGCGGAAATAGTTGATCCACAAGCTTATGTATCTGCCATCCATGTATGAAAACATGTTTTTATGTATCTGCCATCCATGTATGAAAACATTTATTAATGTATCTGCCATCCATGTATGAAAACATTTATTAATGTATCTGCCATCCATGTATGAAAACATTTATTAATGTATCTGCCATGCATGTATGAAAACATTTATTAATGTATCTGCCATCCATGTATGAAAACATGTAATTAATGTATCTGCCATCCATGTATGAAAACATTTATTAATGTATCTGCCATCCATGTATGAAAACATTTATTAATGTATCTTCCATCCATGTATGAAAACATTTATTAATGTATCTGCCATCCATGTATGAAAACATTTATTAATGTATCTGCCATGCATGTATGAAAACATGTAATTAATGTATCTGCCATGCATGTATGAAAACATGTAATTAATGTATCTGCCATGCATGTATGAAAACATTTATTAATGTATCTGCCATGCATGTATGAAAACATTTATTAATGTATCTGCCATCCATGTATGAAAACATTTATTAATGTATCTGCCATCCATGTATGAAAACATTTATTAATGTATCTGCCATCCATGTATGAAAACATTTATTAATGTATCTGCCATCCATGTATGAAAACATTTATTAATGTATCTGCCATCCATGTATGAAAACATTTATTAATGTATCTGCCATGCATGTATGAAAACATTTATTAATGTATCTGCCATCCATGTATGAAAACATTTAGAAAATGTGAGGAAATTTTTCAACATGACGATTATATGCAAATTGCAAAACACAATTGCGATTACCTCAAATAATTGTGATTAGGCGATTATGTAATAACTGTGACCAGGCCAATATGTAAACACAATCTAGTACTTTCCCCCCCCCCCCCCGCCCCAAAAAAAAACACACACAAGGAGGTTTCCGTTATCTTTGCTCTGCTCTCTCTTTTCCCTCATTTAGTATTACATATCCTATGAATTATGCATACATATCTATCCACAGGAAACAAACAATCTCTGAGCGCACCGCGACCAAAAACAACAAGCGGTTACTTCCAGGTTGGGACCCATGGCTGGGGTTGGGTTTACAGGGAAGCGCTTGTTTTGGATCACGGAACGTCCATGCATACTAATGCTGCATTCACGTGGAATCAGGCAGCCGGTAGATGGCAAACGGCAAAACCTGCTGGACAGGACGGCACGGCACGGAACGGTAAAAACATTAACCCATTTCGGGCGGGAACCCCTTTTGGTGTTAGCATTATGTTATGCTTTAGCTATTGAAAAATATCAGATCTACAAGCGCATAGCGGTGGCGCGCTACGAGCTTGTAGGTCTGCTATTTTTGAAAAATCGAAGAACCACTGACATAGAAACATAGCTTTTTCAGAAAACTGTCAGGACGTAGAAGACGTTTTTAGAATCTGATCTCAGGTCAGAATGAAAAACTGTCAGGATGTAGAAGACATTTATAGAATCTGATCTCAGGTCAGAATGGGTTAAATATTTTAACATTGATGCCGTCTGCCGTCACCGTCGCCGGTTTCCGGCTGCCGTGGCTGTCCTGTTCCGTTTACCGACCTGCTCCCGTCCACTAAAATGAAGTCCGGTTTGCCGTCTCTACCACTTGCCTGATTCATTGTGAATGCAGCATTGGAGCCTCAGTAAATTCCATAATTAAGTCAGTAGAGACAAGACCAAGTCACTGACTAAGTCATACTATGCTTGGAAATAGCCAATCTGCAGTGCCAGACGCATTGTGAGCTTGTAGAGCGGCTATTTCGACACACAGACAAGTTAAAAAAAGAGGCATTACAATGCCATAAAATTCTCACGCTATTTAGTCAACAAAAACTGGACTAAAACACATTTCAGATGACTGAAATATGACCAAAAACTAAAGTGGAATATTACTCAAAAGACTCAGACAACTGTTATTGTTATTGTTTAAGGCTGAACAGCAGTGGAATAATAATATTTATATTGTGATTGGTAATATTCATATTGTTATTAGGCCGTTCTCAAATCTTTAGAGCAGACGTGCCGTCATGCTAGTTTGAGCACAGTCGGAGAGCCTACTTCGAGCACATTGTCTCGTCGAAACGTACCATTTGTATAATAAAAGCTTCTGAGATAATACGCAGGATTGCCACGGTCGTGATGGGGGTGGACACTAGCAACTTGTTCCGGGTATCAAAAGGGGATTAGCATTTATTTTTCCTACACTCTCAGCTAAATCCTGCCGTCCTGCTATGCTTGTGGGGTGTGCGTGTGTGTGTGTGTGTGTGTGTGTGTGTGTGTGTGTGTGCGCGCGCGCGTGCCTTCTCTCTCTCTCTCTCTCATAAGTTATGTTGCATATGATCTTATAGATCCTGCAGCACCACTGCCTTAATCCATTTTGACCTGAGATCAGATTCTAAAAATGTCTTCTACATCCTGACAGTTTTCTGAAAAAAACTATGTTTCTACGTCAGTCATTCTTCGATTTTTCAAAAATAGCAGACCTACAAGCTCGTAGCGCGCCACTCGGTGGCGCGCTATGAGCTTGTAGATCTGCTATTTTTCAATAGCTAAAGCATAACACAATGCTAACACCAAAAGGGGTTCCCGCCCAAAATGCCCTAAACATGCAGTGTTGTTGTTAGTAGGAATAAACAGTGAAGCACCCGGGAGGGATTGGACTAAGAAAGGGGAGGTGCCAAACCCAGTTCCAGTCTGTACACCAAAAAGATAAATGGAGGTGGTGCCCCTAGAGGAAGAAACTACCTGTATATAGTACAGTATACTGTATGTGTGTGTGTGTGTGTGTGTGTGTGTGTGTGTGTGTGTGTGTGTGTGTGTGTGTGTGTGTGCTCTCTTACTTGTCCTCTCCGAGAACGACCCCAAACCCTGCATGTTCCACTCGGGTCACCTGGGGGTCGTACCAGCCAATCATCTGAGCCGCAGCGAACACCACCTGGAAGTGAGTGCTCTGTGACACACACACACACACACAAATAAGACACACACACACACACACACACACACACACACACACACACACACCCGTGTTGTGATTAATCTGATTCAAATGTTTAATCATTTGACAGCCCCAATATAAATAGTAATCTTTAATATAATGTTAAATATTTGGGGGGGGGGCAAAGCAAACACTGAAGCATGGGCTTCAATGTTTCCCAGCCGCTCTGCGGTCTTGGCCTACCTGCCTTCCTGTCGGTCTCTTTTCCATCCCCCCATTTATCAATCCATCTCTTTGCTCTCAGTGAGGCAGAGCATGCATGACGGACGCACACACACACACACACACACACACACACACACACACACACACACACACACACACCTGCCCACTGTCTGTGACGTAGATGATGATGTCGGCGCGCTCGTCGCAGATCCGGTGTCGCAGCGCGGCGAGGTCGGAGGTGTCGTAGGTGTAGCCGCCGTCGGACTTCACCACCGTCAGCGGGATTGACTGACCGGGACAGAACACCACCTTACGACCCTCGTCCATCTGCACCAGGCCTGAGGACAGGAGGGAGGTCATCTTTACAATACACCACCTTAACCCATTCTGATCTGAGATCAGATTTTTAAAAATGTCTTCTACGTCCTGACAGTTTTCTGAAAAAGCTATGTTTCTATGTCAGTCGTTCTTCGATTTTTCAAAAATAGCAGACCCTACAAGCTCGTAGCGCGCCACTCGGTGGCGCGCTATGAGCTTGCAGATCTGCTATTTTTAAATAGCTAAAGCATAACGTAATGCTAACACCAAAACGGGTTCCGGCCCAAAATGGGTTAAGACCCTCGTCCAAGGGAGCGTGATTTCACCGGTATTGTTCACGCTGTACACACAGCGACTGTAGGAGTGAGTCAGACAACACCTGTGTTGTTAAATTCGCAGACGACACAGCTACTGTTGGTCTGATTGAGGATGATGGGATAAGCTATCGAAGAACAGTGGACGAGTTTGCCGGCTGGTGCAGGAGTAACTTCCTTCAGCTGAATATAAAAAAAACTAAGGTCATATTGGACCTTAGGACTGGTGCTCATGCACACCAGGAAATGGTCATTGGTGGGGATGGGGTAGTGATTGTGGAGGAATACAAGTACTTGGGTACAACGATTGATTCCAAGCCGACATGGAATTCCAACACTCATTCCATCTATAAGAAAGGTCAGCAGAGGCTGCATTGTATGCGCAGACTGAGACAGTATAACGTGGAAAAACATGTTATGGCACTTTTTCATCGATCCTTTGTGGAGAGTGCATTGACAACACACACACGTTACACAGCCAATACCATCTTTTACCATCAGGGCGACGGTACATGGTACCTTCTCTGCAGGCTAGGGCCTCAAGATCGTTTGTTCCCATAAGTATAGGACTTATGAACAAGCAGGCCCCGTCTCAGTTCCGTGCATAAAGTGTGATGTGATGCCTCCTGGAACTATGACTGGTGCCCTTCTGTTGGCATCGTTTCTTTATTGTCTATGCACTGTGTGATCTGTTTGTTTGCATATGTTTTATGTATATCCTGATGACTGCTGTGCACAAAACAAATTTCCGAAAGGACAAATAAAGTATCTCTCCATCATTTCCACCAGGCCTGAGGACAGGAGGGAGATCATCTTTACAATAGAATGAACACACTCACTGCCAGCCATTAAATTCAACGTGATCACAAACTTCAGCGGGCTGAGGAGGAAGAGGGGAGGAAGATGGGAGATGGGAGAGGAAGGAGGAGATATATAGGGCTGTCACGATTATACATTTAAGTTGAATTGTCACACAAATAATTGGGATTAACGATTGACGTTACAATTTGTATTGTACATTGTAACGTTACAATTTGTATTTCAGGCTTTGTAATCACAGTACAGTGATATATGAGGGGGACAGAAAAGAGGGGGAAAAAAGATAGATGAGAAAAAAGATGGAGGTAGAGGGGAGGCGGAGAGAGCAATAAAGGTAGCTTCGGAGAAAAAGTCAAAACAAAGTGAAACGACAAGAGAACGAGAATGCTGAAGATGCAGAAAGAGAGAGAGAGAGATATATATTAACAGAGACAGAATATGACAGTGGAAGAGAGAGAGCATTCGTGAGACAACACTGCCCCCATGTGGTCACTTCCTCACACTGCAGACAAAACCGATTCAATGCAGTTCAGTATACCAGTATCCCCTTATTACTTTAAAGACGTAGTGAAACTAAATTTAGAGTATATATACGGGCATATCTAACAATGGATGCCAAAACAATGGGAACATTTCCATGTGTGTATTTTATGTTATATCAAAAGTCCATAAAACATCCAATTTGAATGACTTCCTCTGAAGAAAAGCGTGAAGCGTGATGACGTGTCGAGGCCTGCATCAATAAAAATGAATCTTGATTTCATTGCTGCACGTTCCTCCAAACAGAGTGTTCACAGTTGTGAACCGTAATCAATTTATATTAACCCATTCTGACCTGAGATCAGATTCATACGAGTTTTCCACTGGACACACACTGGTCTGATTAACCCATTCTGACCTGAGATCAGATTCTAAAAATGTCAGTCGTTCTTCGATTTTTTCAAAAATAGCAGACCAAAAGCTCATATCGCGCCACTCGGTGGCGCGATATGAGCTTGTAGATCTGCTATTTTTCAATAGCTAAAGCACGACATGATGCCAACACCAAAATGGGTGCCCGGTCAGAATGGGTTAAAATAGGCGTCAAAAGGCGATCTCGGCAGGGAGGGCGTTTGAACCAGAAGGCGTCAAATGAGTCAATGTGTATCAAATTGCTGGTCCAAATGTTATCTGATGGAGACCGACTCAGATGATTGCGAGAGTGTGAACCAAACTGATAAGATTGTTCCGTTGTTGTCAAATTAAAATCTAGTAATTCAAGAAGACATTTTACTGCAAATGCTGACCTTCGGCTTCAAACTCTTGGACCACCGCGGTCATCATATCCTGATAGAAGGACTCTCCCCTCTCGATGATCTGAATGTCCAGACAGTCGTATACCTTCTGGAACTCTGGAAGATGGAGAGAGAGAAAGACAACCAGACAGAACACATACATAACACAGCTTAACGACATGACTCACCCACCCAGGTGATGGCAATAATACTCACCATAGTCTTTCCGTGCATTACAGGCCAACAAACTCTTTTCTGTCGGACATTAAAGTTGATTGTTGTCGATTGTGTTGGATACGGTTTCTCCCTCTAACACACAGCATGCCAGACCTCGGTCTGGCAGAGTGGAGTGGGTGGGGCTTAGCAAAGGGCATGATGCATTTAACCCCTTTTGTGCGGGAACCCCTTTTATGTTATAATTTAGCTATTGAAAAATAGCAGATCTACAAGCTCATGTAGGTCTGCTATTTTTGAAAAATCGTGAAAATATTTATTTCAGAAAACTGGAGGATTTAGAAGATTTTTTTTTTATTTCGACGTCAGGCCGGAATGGGTTAATTATCATAACAGGTATCAGCTGACACATGAGGGACACCACAGTTCACATTCTGACAGAACACTCACACTTTACTAAATGCACTGTGTGTGTAAGTGTATAAGCACACACACATACGGTACACATATCTATGCTAATCTATGCTACTGTACACACAATCCTCCCCACCACACACACACACACACGCTCTCTCTCCCCTCACCATTCCTGGACACGTCACAGATGAGCTTCCAGGCTTTCATGAAGTCATCCTCTTTGCTCTGTAGTTTGACCACACACTGATAGGCCCTCTTCTTAAACACCTCGTCTTCATCAAAGCGCTTCTTTGACTCCTAAAGACGAGAGGAGGAGAGGAGAGGAGAGTTGGAACAGGAGAGGTAGTAGTAGACAGACAAAAGACCAACACAAGGGCCTGGGCCATGGCTCAGTGGTCCAGGCACCTTGGCTGGTAATCCAGTCTGGCAGTGTGCCGCGGGTTCGACTCCCGATCCCCACGGCCTTTACTGCATGTCTTCCCCCCACCCCCCATCTCTCTCCTCATTTTCTGTCAGCCTACTGTCTGTACCACCATAAAAAATATAAAATAAAGGCGAAAGCCACAAAAAAACATTTAAAAAAAAGACCAACATAAGCAAAATAAGCAAATACATGCCAATTAAGTATTAACAAGAATGATTTGCGGGACCCGTCTGTCGCACTGATTTGCACATTGTTGATCGTCACTTCCCAATGCAATGCCAGTGAGTGAAGCTCACCGTAGCTTGAGACGGCAGAGGAAGTGTAGCGCCCAGGATTACATTAGATAATTGACACTGGGTGAAATGACCTGACCTAAAAATGTTTTTTCTGTTCGTCCAAATAATTTTCTGTTACTCTTTCTTTCCGTTTTCTGTTACCCATACAGCGCCATGAACGTGAATCAAGTGAAATAACGTAAATTGATGCTTAACCCATGTTTAAATCCGATCGGGAAGACAGCCGAGTCCTGTTAGCATGCTAGTGTTGGGTGTGACACTGGACGGTGCCATCTTAAATTGCGCGCGCATCTATGTGCGTTATGTGTGCTGCTTTCAATGGCTTTTATGTCCAAATGGGCCCCCGGAATGGCTTTCCTGGTCAAAACCAGGTTTATTCAACGGCCGATATCCGGCGCTGTGATTGTCGCAGTCAGGTTTTTTCTGCAATCTGCACTCAGCGAGAGATCAACAACCGGTCAAGACAACACTCACACACACACACACCATTATGTCATCGTAACATCCGGTTACGGGTATTTGTCTCTTCAAAATATGGGATGAAAGGGGAAAGACCCGTGGCAATATGCGTTCATTAATTAAATAAGTCTAGCGGGGAATGTCATCATTTTAAACAAAGTAAATCACATACCCAACCTTTAAGGCCAGATCGATAAGCTCACAACGCGGCGCAAACGTGGCACGTCGGTGCACAAAGTTCAACACCTGCGTACAACAGAGCATGTAACAAAATGCTCAGTCTGCACGACTAAGGACTAAAACCAAAATGTGGTGTCAAAATCAACACTGGTGCACCTCTGTGGTAGCAGAGCTTACTTGCTCTTGCAAACCAAGCAGAGTACACCCAGTGGTTTTTAACCAGTGCTCCTCCAGACAGACACACCGACAGGCAGGCAGACACGCCGACAGGCAGGCAGACACACAGACAGGCAGACACACCGACAGGCAGACACACCGACAGGCAGGCAGACACACCGACAGGCAGACACACCGACAGGCAGACACACCGACAGGCAGACACACCGACAGGCAGACACACCGACAGGCAGGCAGACACACCGACAGGCAGGCAGACACACCGACAGGCAGGCAGACACACAGACAGGCAGGCAGACGGCAGACACACCGACAGGCAGGCAGACACACAGACAGGCAGGCAGACGGCAGACACACCGACAGGCAGACACACCGACAGGCAGGCAGACACACCGACAGGCAGGCAGACACACCGACAGGCAGGCAGACACACCGACAGGCAGACCGACAGACAGACCTTGTAGAATGCTTGCAGGTCTTCTATAGGAGGACTGACGGTCAGGTAGTTGGGGAACTTATCCTGGAGGTGAGCGATGAGCATTCCAAACTGTGTGCCCCAGTCTCCTACATGGTTCAGCCTGCACGCACACGCACACACACACACACACCCACACGCACACACACCCCTTGTGAGTACATCAACATTTTAGGACAGCGATTTTATTTATTTGTTTGTTTTGTTTGTATGTATGGTGTATGTTTAAAATGCATTCTCGCAGACACGGTAAGACTGTATCTATGTTAAGTTTAGGTCTATAATGCATTATAAGCGCATGTATAATGCAAATAATGCACTTTACGGCTCCATGACACCAATTATAAATGTTTATAATAATGCATTACATCATGTACTACTGAGCTTATAATGCATAATGTACCAGTACTTAACCTTTCTGGGCGGGAACCCCTTTTGGTGTTTTACCCCCTCAGGCCGGGAACCCATTTTGGGGTTCTGTACAGTATGTACAGTATTCAAAAATGTTAAATTGTTGATGCTGCTATATAAATATTTGAAGTTTTTCAGAAAACTTAGGTCAGGATTTAGAGGCGTTTTTAGAATCGGACTCAGGCCTTAAACTACTTATAATACTTCATGAACCTTGTTATAAGTTAATTCCTTATAAGAGCATTATAATGTATTATAAATGTGCTTAGAAATGCCTTATAGACCCAAACTTATTATTGTTGGGTCTGTTGGGTGCAAACCAGTCCAAAATTGTTCACTTTAATTTCAGGATTCAAATTCAAAAATAGCAGATTGACCGTTCAAAATGCGAGCGTGCAGCTCTGCTATTTTTTAATTTTTTGTGTTATGCTGTAGTATGAGTATATAAGTAGGATATTCATTTACAAAGAAAAGTAAAATAAAATATGGAGATAAAAGGTTTCTGCCCGACAGCAATGATATAGTCTTACCACTTAGAGCTGTGGTTCCCAAACGTGTTAGCCCAAAAGAGACATTAGACGTTTTAGCCCAAAAGAGACATTAGACGTTTTAGCCCAAAAGAGACATTAGACGTTTTAGCCCAAAAGAGACATTAGACGTTTTAGCCCAAAAGAGACATTAGACGTTTTAGCCCAAAAGAGACATTAGACGTTTTAGCCCAAAAGAGACATTAGACGTTTTAGCCCAAAAGAGACATTAGACGTTTTAGCCCAAAAGAGACATTAGACATTTTAGCCCAAAAGAGACATTACGTTTTAGCCCACGACCCAAAAGAGACATTACGTTTTAGCCTGCGACCCAAACTAGTGAGAACAGCAGATCTGCAAGCTCACAACTGTGGTGGGAGAAATTCATAACACTATAGTATTGATTAATTAAATGTGGCCTAACCTACGGAGTACCACCTGTTCTCCTCTGACAAACTGCGACAGATGCAGACCTATGCACCAAATCTAGTTACGAAGAGCCCAAACTAGATCATGTACATCTAACAAAACCCATGTACATGTAAGGAGTTGTTGAATGACCATGTTGTCACCTAAACATAACACCTATGTCCAAGGTAAGGGTTGGTCTGTCTATCTGTTGTTACCAATGTGGAGATTGCCTGTGAATATAAGTGTGTGTGTGGATTGATGAAGGGGGTGACTGGGAAGCAGTGATGCTGCCATTTTGCTGAACTAACAACCTACTGAGAACTATGAATAAAAAGAATGATGTCTGAATCCTGATCCTGAGTAATGCGATTTCCTGTTTTGTCTACTCTTCATCTACCTACCTTTTCGAAAATAGCAGACCTACAAGCTCGTAGTGGCGCGCTATGAGCTTGAAGAGCTGCTATTTTCCACTAGCTAAAGTATAACGTAGTGCTTAAAACACCACAAGGGGTTCCCGCCCAGAATGGGTTAAAAGTCCTATTCATACTTCAGTGTAAATAAGCAACTCAGCGCTCACCCAAACACATCTTTCCGTGGTCGCCTTATCACCTCAAACTGGAGTATGAATAGAGGCCTCCTACCTGAGGACCTCGTAGCCCTGCAGGAACTCAAACAGACGACACATGCTGTCTCCTATGATGGTGGAGTACGAATAGAGGCCTCCTACCTGAGGACCTCGTAGCCCAGGAACTCAAACAGACGACACATGCTGTCTCCTATGATGGTGGAGTACGAATAGAGGCCTCCTACCTGAGGACCTCGTAGCCCAGGAACTCAAACAGACGACACATGCTGTCTCCTATGATGGTGGAGCGCAGGTGACCCACGTGCATCTCCTTGGCAATATTGGGAGACGAGAAATCCACCACCACCTGAATATGCACGCGCACACACACACACACACACACACACACACACACACAATAAAGACTGCATGTGAAGGACCCCCTGTGGAACGGAGGCAGCTACTCGCATTGTGCTGGCTAGACTGCGAGTCCATAAACCCCGCCTCCGCGTCCCTCTGTTCCCGCTTCGCCCCGAGATAACTTTCTCCCAAAAAAAGAATGTTAATTAATAAATAAACTTCCAAGGCGGATAATAAAATGTGTCGCCTGCTTTACCGAGAGCGGCCAAACGCTTCTGAAAGCGAATGCGTGTCTCACCTTCTTCTGGGAGGCCAGCGGAGGCGGTTGGACTCCGTTGAGAAGCAGGTTGGTCAGCAGTTTGGACACAAACGCCCTCTTCAGGTGGATGTTGATGAAACCTGAAACCACGACGACAGCATTAGTCCACCGTGTCTGCTTTTTAGTCTGAACCACGTAGCCAGGCACCGCCGCCTTTACCCGACTCGACTACCATTTGCTTTTGAAAAGAAAGTGTATAAAAAGAACACGGCTAACATAATGGGAGTGGGCAGCAGTGGCTCAGGAGATAGAGCGGCGCCCAGTTTGATCCCGGGCTTCCCCCAGAGTTCAGAAGTGTCCTTGAGCAAGACTCTGAACCCCGAATTGCTCTCGATGAGCAGGTCGGTGCTCGGTGCCATGCACGGTTCCATCCGCCATCTGTGTGTGTGTGAGAACGGGTGAATGTAATGCACGGCGTGTTAAAGGAGGCTGAAAACAGCCAAAAAAATAACACACGCATCCAAGTGCCTACTAGGCAGGGTGCTGGATTAAACTAAGTCACAAGTAAATTAATGAAAAAATCTGCACACCATTTTCTGCTCCCATTTTCTTCACCCATTTAGGCCCGACATCGAAATTTAAATAATGTTTTCTAAATTCTGACTTTTCTGAACTACCTATGTTTCTATATCAGTGGTGCTCAATATTTCATGTTAAGGACCCCAAAAATTATATATAATAGGCCACCGACCCCCATCTGAAAATAGTTCAGTTCCAGGGACACCCCCAGAAGCAAAGATTTGAGTTAAAAACGTTGACTCTGTAATGTCATATAGATGTGAGGAACATTTTCGCGATTTTTCAAAAATAGCAGACCTACTAGCTTGTAGATCTGGTATTGTTCAACAGCTAAAGCATAACAATGTTTAATATAGGTAACGTTTGGAGCCGTAGCCCTTCTTCAGATCTGCACTAGGTGAATGATGCTATGAATGATGTGGCCTTATATTAAAGATGGGGTGCCGTGATTTCTGTACTTTCTGTTTTGCATGTGTCTATGGAGTTAACATTACTCTAATAGACATGAATTATAAATGATTATGTTATTACAAAGATCCAAATTATAATACACTAAAATATATTAGGCTTCGTAATCACAAATTGCACAGGGCAGATGCAAAACAAGACATCGATGACGTAATTCATATTTTTTTATATACATTTTATTTTTATTTCTAAAAACAAAATGTACTAAACAGCAGAAGTAAGTTGCGCTGCCATTTCTGCTATTTTGGAAAATTAAGACATTTTTTCAACATGGAAACCATTGACAATTATGCAATTCACAGAAAACCACCCAATAATAGAACCGCAGACTTTTTGATTGATTACGATCAGTTATCAACTGTCAAGTTTAATTGACTAATTTCATAACCACCATTAATAATTAACATCCCTAATCGTGACCGGCCAAGCCGACCTATGGAAACCCAGCATAAGCAACACATCCTTGAGGGTCGAAACCGGTTCAGTTCTTTTTGGTTTTTAGTCCATGAGCCAGAGCTCCAAAATTGGTGGGCAAACTATACCCTATATTAAATTGTTTATAGGATCAATACAAGTAAATTAATACATGATAACCCTTCCACAGTAGTAGCTTTTTCAAATTTTTGATTATTTTGCATATTTTCCTACATAATGCGTCATTTGCATATTTAAAAATGTAAAATTTGTAATACAATAAATCATTGTCTTCGTGTAAATACTCAATTGGGGAAGTTTAATGGTGATAACAATCTAATATAGGTATGGTTTTGCCCACTCAATTCATAATTAACGTTTCAATTTTGGAGCTCTGACTCATGGACTAAAAACCAAAAAGAACTGAACTGGTTCCCATTGGGAACCAACCGGTGGAAAAGGGGCCTTTGTGTATACCTGGTCCTGACTGAAGCCGTTAACCCTTTGTGTATACCTGGTCCTGACTGAAGCCGTTAACCCTTTGTGTATACCTGGTCCTGACTGAAGCCGTTAACCCTTTGTGTATACCTGGTCCTGACTGAAGCCGTTAACCCTTTGTGTATACCTGGTCCTGACTGAAGCCGTTAACCCTTTGTGTATACCTGGTCCTGACTGAAGCCGTTAACCCTTTGTGTATACCTGGTCCTGACTGAAGCCGTTAACCCTTTGTGTATACCTGGTCCTGACTGAAGCCGTTAACCCTTTGTGTATACCTGGTCCTGACTGAAGCCGTTAACCCTTTGTGTATACCTGGTCCTGACTGAAGCCGTTAACCCTTTGTGTATACCTGGTCCTGACTGAAGCCGTTAACCCTTTGTGTATACCTGGTCCTGACTGAAGCCGTTAACCCTTTGTGTATACCTGGTCCTGACTGAAGCCGTTAACCCTTTGTGTATACCTGGTCCTGACTGAAGCCGTTAACCCTTTGTGTATACCTGGTCCTGACTGAAGCCGTTAACCCTTTGTGTATACCTGGTCCTGACTGAAGCCGTTAACCCTTTGTGTATACCTGGTCCTGACTGAAGCCGTTAACCCTTTGTGTATACCTGGTCCTGACTGAAGCCGTTAACCCTTTGTGTATACCTGGTCCTGACTGAAGCCGTTAACCCTTTGTGTATACCTGGTCCTGACTGAAGCCGTTAACCCTTTGTGTATACCTGGTCCTGACTGAAGCCGTTAACCCTTTGTGTATACCTGGTCCTGACTGAAGCCGTTAACCCTTTGTGTATACCTGGTCCTGACTGAAGCCGTTAACCCTTTGTGTATACCTGGTCCTGACTGAAGCCGTTAACCCTTTGTGTATACCTGGTCCTGACTGAAGCCGTTAACCCTTTGTGTATACCATTACCTGGTCCTGCGATCTCTGTCTTCTGGATGAGTTCGTTGTCAGGAATGTTCTGCATGATCCTCTCAGCGATCTCCCTGGGGTTCACCTTCTGGTTCTGGGCCTTCAGCATCTACAGCAGACATGCATGTCCGGAAACGGTTAACCCATTCTGACCTGAGATCAGATTCTAAAAATGTCTTCTACATCCTGACAGTCTTCTATGTCAGTCGCTCTTCGATTTTTCAAAAATAGCAGACCTACAAGCTCGTAGCGCTATGAGCTTGTAGATCTGCTATTTTTAAATAGCTAAAGCATAACGTAATGCTAACACCGAAAGGGGTTCCCGCCTAAAAAGGGTTAACGCACATTTAACGCATTTAGACCTGAGCACGCATCTGTGTTCAGGTCTTTAACCATCATTTTAAACTTTAGCTGTTGGAAAAATAGATCTGCTATCTTTTGAAAAATGTGGCACAAATCTTTGGCTATATATTATTTCACAGACAATGTTTTTTTTTTCTCCAAGGAACAGCAATGTCCGTGTACACCTATGTGTTCACCTATGTATGTATTAATGAGCACGAGTATGACTGAGTACCAGTAGGGGCGCTGTTTGCCAAAAACAGAGAGATAGTATTAGTGCTGCACTGTTGCCTGCTAATATATGTGAGAGAGAGAGAGAGAGAGAGAGAGAGAGAGAGAGAGAGAGAGAGAGAGAGAGAGAGAGAGAGGAGATGGGGGGAGAGGGGAGTTGCACCACTCAGTTCACACGGGTGTGATTTTAACTCAAATCTTTGCTTCTGGGGGTCCCTGAAACAACATATTTTCAGATGGGCGTGTCGGCAGCGAATTACATATCATTTATGGGGTCCTGACATGAAACATTGAGATGATTGAGGGGGACTCCTGACATGAAACATTGAGATGATTGAGGGGTCCTGACATGAAACATTGAGATGATTGAGGGGTTCTGACATGAAACATTGAGATGATTGAGGGGTTCTGACATGAAACATTGAGATGATTGAGGGGTTCTGACATGAAACATTGAGATGATTGAGGGGTTCTGACATAAAACATTGAGATGATTGAGGGGTCCTGACATGAAACATTGAGATGATTGAGGGGTTCTGACATGAAACATTGAGATGATTGAGGGGTCCTGAGATGAAACATTGAGATGATTGAGGGGTTCTGAAATGAAACATTGAGATGATTGAGGGGTTCTGAAATGAAACATTGAGATGATTGAGGGGTCCTGACATGAAACATTGAGATGATTGAGGGGTTCTGACATGAAACATTGAGATGATTGAGGGGTTCTGACATGAAACATTGAGATGATTGAGGGGTTCTGACATGAAACATTGAGATGATTGAGGGGTTCTGACATGAAACATTGAGATGATTGAGGGGTTCTGACATGAAACATTGAGATGATTGAGGGGTCCTGACATGAAACATTGAGATGATTGAGGGGTCCTGACATGAAACATTGAGATGATTGAGGGGTCCTGACATGAAACATTGAGATGATTGAGGGGTTCTGACATGAAACATTGAGATGATTGAGGGGTTCTGACATGAAACATTGAGATGATTGAGGGGTTCTGACATGAAACATTGAGATGATTGAGGGGTTCTGACATGAAACATTGAGATGATTGAGGGGTTCTGACATGAAACATTGAGATGATTGAGGGGTTCTGACATGAAACATTGAGATGATTGAGGGGTTCTGACATGAAACATTGAGATGATTGAGGGGTTCTGACATGAAACATTGAGATGATTGAGGGGTCCTGACATGAAACATTGAGATGATTGAGGGGTTCTGACATGAAACATTGAGATGATTGAGGGGTTCTTGACATGAAACATTGAGATGATTGAGGGGTTCTGACATGAAACATTGAGATGATTATGATCAATATTTCACTTTTCTTTTCATAAATTAATGCCAAAAGTAGCCTTGCCGAGCCATGAGGCCCATAGGGCAGGAGCCTATCTCCTGTTTCTGTAGCGTGAGGCAGCTTGATGTACAAGTACACCCCCTGGACATGACGCTAGTATGTCGCAGGGACTTACCCCCCCAATCCAACCCTTGATGCTGAGTGTCAAGCAGGGAGGCATTGGGTCCCGTTTTTAGAGTCTTTGGTATGACCTGGCCGAAATGAAATTTGGCAGAGATGAATACTCCAAAACATGTTGTAACCGTGACCGCTCCTGCTTCAACGGAGTTGTTCTTGTTGCGAACGCAGTGAGCCACTTACTATGACAGCAGGGGCTGAGTGTCTGTGTGTGTGTGTGTCACGCTGTGTGGTGTCACGCTGTTACACCACCGGCCCGCCACCAGAGGGCGCAGCTGTGGCACGCACGCACGCACGCACACACATACACACACACACACACACACACAGGGCGCAGCTGTAGCACACACACACACACAACCACACACACACGAGCTGCGTTCGCTTCACGCGTTTGCGCGTCTTACTTGTTTGTTTGACTGACTGGTTGTTCTGCATAAAGTTCCTTTGTAATTTAGCCCAATTTATAATATATTGTGTTATGGAGGTATTTTTGTACTTCCGAGTATAAATAAAGGTGATGGTGATGATGATGATGACATGATGGAGACCCAGTAGTAACTCTGAGGACCCCCCCTATTGAATGGCCCTGTGCTGTGCTAAGAGCTTGTACCTGGGCCAGGGCCATGGCACTGGTAGTTACCCTGTTGAAGAGCCCTGTCCTGTGCTGTGCTAAGAGCTTGTACCTGGGCCAGGGCCATGGCACTGTTGCACTGGTAGTCACCCTGTTGAAGAGCCCTGTCCTGTGCTGTGCTGTGCTAAGAGCTTGTACCTGGGCCAGGGCCATGGCACTGTTGCACTGGTAGTCTCCAAACTTGGCCTGCTGGTTGGGGGTGACGGCCAGGGGCGGGTTGTCCAGCTGCGGACACGCTGCCCTGATGGCCTCGCCGAAGATCTCCCCCAGTCGCTGGTTGATGTTCATCATGGACTTGCTGCACTCACTCCTCTCCTCCTGAAGGCTCTGCACACACCACACACACACACACACACACACACACACACACACACACACACACACACACACACACACACACACACACACACACACACACACACACACACACACACACACACACACACACACACACACACACACACACACACACACACACACACACACACACACACACACACACACGTTAATAGTTCAATAAAAACCAATGAAATAATTAAATTAAGTATTATTTTAGTTAGAAAATAACAATGAGGCTTTGCAAAAAAACAACTAAAAAACGAAACAAAAAAAATGAATTGCATGGAGAACAAAGAGTTTTACAAAACTAACAAAAACAAACTCATCATGCATGCAGTGTTACTCTTGGTCAGTATTTCAAACATAAGCTTAGAATGGGGGGGGGGAATGAAATCCATATCGATATGAAAGAGATAGAGGAGGGGGGGGGGATAGATGGACAGAATGCGAGATATGGAAAATGAAAAATGGATGGAGAGAATGAGGGAGAGAATGAGAGAGGGATGGAGAGAATGAGAGGGATGAGAGAGTGACAGATATATGGAGAGAAAGAGAGAGGGAATGAGAGGCAGAGAGAGAGATAATGTGGGGAATAAGTGATGGTGGCTGTAGAGCAGAGCAGACAGAGGTAGGTAGGCCTGTCACAATTATGACATAATCGCCAAATCACAATTATTGGATATAATCCGAATGATTTTTGCATAATCATCCCAATGTTGAAAAATGTCCACAATGTCTACATTTTTCAAAAATAGCAGAGCTACAAGCTTACAAAATGCCACTTTGTGACGTGTTGTAATTTAAGCTTGTAGATCAACTATTTACGCTATTTCTTTTAAAGAAAATGTTATTAGAATTTAGAAATTATTAAATGTGTCAGTGATTTCTTTGTAGTTTGTACATTACATTTATTACTGAGTGAGAGAGTGAGTGAGAGAGGGAGAGAGGGGTTACCCTCTTGAGGATGTTGAGCCTATATTTGAGACGGGCGTTCTCCTCTCGCAGCTCATCCAGTTGGGGCGACAGGCCCTCCTGGGACACTGGGTTCTGAAGACTCTCCACCTCCGCTGTGAGAGACTGGATCTGTCGCTCCTATGACGCACACAAAATGATAAATCAAACCATCTGCTGAGCTCCACGCAAAATATACAGTCAACGTTGTGAGCCCAATGTCCAAATTGGGACCGACAAACATTTGGCTGCATATTTATTGATATGGATGTCGTCAAAAACTAAAAACAACCATACAAGGAAAAAACAAACCATCACTTCAATGAAGAATACAATATTTTGTGTTTGTCTCTCGACACTCACTTTACTGTTGCACCCCCAATAAAGGCAGGCTAAGTAAAAAGCCAACAACCTGTCAGTACACAGCCCTCTCTCTCCCTCTCCGTAATGAGTCAAGTTCAACACCTGCTATGTTGCTGTTGTGCTTTTGAGCTGCAGTTGTGCGGTGGGCAAACTGATGAAGAATAGATTTGTAACCGCCGCCCTCTGACTAATGGATTAAATCACAGCAAGAATGCATTTCCAAATGTTTTATTCTTTTACATCTCAAATGACAGACGTTTCGACTAGTATCCAGCCTTCCACACAGATAGTCGAAACCTCTGCCATTTGTGATGTAGAAGAATAAAACAGTTGAAAATTAATTATTGCTGTGTGCGACCCTTTACCTATATTCCAAACTGACGAACAGTAATCTCACTGTTGTGTTGTGTTGCATGAATGGTGTATGCAATAATATGACAGTGTTTTTGATGATGTTTTTGAGAAAACAGGAAGAGTAGCTGCTGTCATGTACAGTATGTACAGCAAGCTAAAGGGGATATAATAATTATATCAAACCACAAGATGCCTTTGGCAGAATACAATGAATGAAGAAGCTAATAGATGTGAGCTGACGCATTAAGGTCCATCTCAACAGAATACTGTGTGTCACATCTTAGTAATGGGATGTTCTTATAACATGTGTGTGCATTTGAGTGTATAAAAAATAAAATAAATATATACTGTATATATATATATAACTGGAATTTGTGTGTTCACTTTCCACTGTAATGGGTCATTCTGCCAGCATGCTTTACTTTGCCCTGCACCAGTAACAGATCATGACAGCAGCCAAATGTTCTATACGTTGCATCTACAAGCTTACAGCACGTTGTTAGGGTTAGGGTTGAGTCGACACGCTGTGTGAGATTGTGGTTCTGTGATATTCTGCACGCGGTCCGCCGCACGGCGAGGTATAACCCCAAGCACACCAATGACTCGCCATGCAACTCTTTCAATTATTTTTCTAAGTGTTGCAGTTTGGAAGCACTCGTTTTTGTTAACGGGTCGCCCTGCTGCCTCCTGCATATGTGCAAATTCGAAACAGGTGGAACGCAGGGCCGTTCAGTGACATACGACGAGTGCTTCCAAACTCCAGCACTTTGAAAAATAATCACCTGCAGAGGATGTCTTGACAGAAAGTAGCTCATAACATGTCTACGGTGGATTTTTATGAAAAACAAGCTCGGCAGATTGAAAGAGGATAATTCAAGCTTGGACTACAGCTGAAATGTTGGTGAGTTTAACGTTGTTTAAGACAAACAGATCGCAAACCAAATTGGAGGAGTGGGGGAGTCAATGGAGGGTATTGCAACTCTAGATTCATCATTCATCCCATTATAAAAAAATCTAGAGTTGCAAATTGCGGCTAGCATGCGCTGTCCCTCTGATGTTCTCGTTCCTGATCCTATCCAGAGAGAACCTCAACATTTTAGTCTCTGCTACCTCCAGCTCTATTTCCTGTCTTTTCACGACTGTCTCTAAACCAACATAGCTGGTCTCACCACCATCTTGTACACCGTCCCTTTCATTCTTGCTGATACCTTTCTAATTCTATCACACATCACATCCGACACTTTTCTCCACCCATTCCAACCTGCTAGCACTTGTTTCGTCACCTCTTTTCCACACTCTCCAAGTCTCCATCGATGTACAGTGTATTGTTTACCGTGAACCGATAACCAAAATAAAACATGAAAAACATAAGTTATATATAATTTACTGGGTGCCATTAGCTATTTACCAACAGTTAAAGCAACTAGTTGGAACTATAGTGGCACTTAACTCCACTATATCTCAGTCGCAAATATTGTACTGTTACTCCACTGCAAAACGTACTAGTTACTAATACAGATGACTAATACAAAACAAATAACCACTTCAGCCATTTGAAAATAGTACAAGGTAACCATAAATTAGTTTACATTTTGAACTTGAGTACTATAATTTGGTACTTTAATTGTAACAGAGTACATCTACATTGCAGTATTGATACTTTTAACTGTGAGTACTTCCTCCATCACTGGCTATTTGGCAACTTAAAATGTCATACTGGCCAATATAGGCTACCATGCAGTAAATATAACGCCTGGGTTTCCGAGGCTAACCATGCAGTAACTACTGTCTACTATAGTTACCATCGGTTACATCAGCAGCAGCAAACAAACAGTAGACCGTTAGCATAGTTTAGCATGTTGTGTGTCATGTCAGTCATGCAGCTGTTTTACAGCAGTGGTTCCAAAACTCTCTCGTGTCAAGGACCCCCAAAATGACAATAATTAGCCCCGCGAACCCCCCATTTGAAAGGATATGCCAGGGACCCCCATGAGAGAAGACGTGTACGGCTTTAAGCAGTGCTTGTCAACCCGTTTAATGTCATGGACCCCCATTTAATGGCATTTCTATCTCTGGGACTGGGATCCCTCAATGTATTATTGTAAAATCAATGTTAATGTAACTCTGAGTGTACAAATGGAACCAAATGTTTGGTTCCAAACTATCATTTAGCTGGGGACCCCCTATGGACCAGAGCTATAGGGACCCCTGGAACTTCCTCAAGGACACACAGGGGGTCCCCCGAAACCCACTTTCAACCCCTGCAGTAGACCGTTAGCATAGTGTAGCATGTTGTGTGTCATGCCAGTCAGTGGTGTCAGTCATGCAGCCGTTTCACATGACAGCCTGCTGTACAGCACTCACCTGCTCCTGCAGCCTGCTCGTGTACGCACACAGCTGTTCGTCCATCATTCCAGCCTGAATCTAAAGCGTTCCGTTTGTTAATATTAGTAGTAAATAATATAAACTCAGTGGCGCAGTCTCTCTCTCTCTCTCTCTCTCTCTCTCTCTGCCTCAGTCTGAATGAAACGTGTGTGTAGTGTGTGTGTGTGTGTGTGGAGAACAGAGCAATGAACCGGAAGGGAATGACATGACAGTGACACCACGCCGACACGGTGGAGTGTAAAGGAGGAGCGGTCGCACACGTCACGTACATGAAGTGAGTGGCATGTGCTGTACTGTCTGTACTGTACTACTAGCTCTCCTCCCTCCCTGGCTTTCTCGTGTGTTAGGCTGCGCAACAGTGACACTTGGTGGTGAAAATATGCTTTTTCCATGCTTGATTGATTGATTGAAATATTTATTAACAGTTTGCAGAATTTACAGTACATTTCAAGCACAAACTCAATACAAAGACTGTTAACTGTGAGTGGACGACCCAATTAAGCATTACACTTGTTTACAACAGGGTCAACATTGTTCAATTCATCAAAGCTCAGACCCAGGGACAAAGCCAGCCAGCCAGGGACAGCCGTCTAGGCCTATAGGCCTACTAAAAAAATTGTGTAATTTTTTTCCATTTTATCATGAACATTAGTGATGTGACGACCAATTATATGAAGGTAGGTTGAAAAGTGGTCCTTAAATTGGAGGTGGCCAAGTTGGCCAACACAGGCTTGAACTCCATATCATTATCACCAAGCATAGCCTATAGCACATCTTTGTTTGATCCAATACAGATATTGAAGTTATCGCCTCCTCCAAGCGGTAAAGAAAATCACACCTGTGTGAACTGAGCAGTGCAACTAGTTACTGTACTGTACTGAATTATATTATTATATTATCACACAAAAAGATGAAATTACCTACAATCAAAGAACAAGATTCCTTTACAGGATCTCCTCACTGGTCAACAAAAACACCTTCAAGACCTTAACAGGAGGCCTCGTACAAGGTTTCTTTGAATATGCATGCACCTCTTGGTACCACAGCACCTCAAAGGCCCTTAAAACAAGGCTCCAGACCTCCCAAAACAAACTGGTCAGGCTCCTACTTGGCCTCACCCCCGAACCCACCTCACCCCTGCCCACTTTGACAGGCTGGGATGGCTTAGGGTCGACAACAGAGTACAGCATCTTGCAATGGGTCTGGTCCACAAGATTCGATACACCTGCACCAAGATACCCATGTACCTGTCTAAATACTTCCTTAATGTAAACGAAGTCCACACCCACAACACCAGAGGGAGTGCAACAAACCATGTACAACCCAGATTCGGCACAAACAAGGGACTAAATTATTTTCGCTCCTATGCCACCAAAATGTGGAACGCCCTACCAACAGTCATTAAGACATGTGAATCCCTTGACTCCTTCAAAACCGCTCTCAAAGGGCACCTACGGACGGCTGCAATTCGAAACTGGCCCCTGTAAAATCTGAATCCCCCCACCCCTTTTCCCCTCACTGTATATGTTTCTTTTCCCTTTTTGCAGCCTTTATGATGAATACCTGTTCTGTTCTTTAACTATATAGAAGTGTCTATTTGTACATCTCTAAATGTTTTGATGAATTGAACATGGTGGACCCTGTTGTAAACAAGTGTAATGCTTAATTGGGTCGTCCACTCACAGTTAACAGTCTTTGTATTGTATTTGGCAGGTTTGAAGCATCATTTGAATCCTAATGGGCATCAAAGAACCACATTCTACTTCGACCAAAACGGGGGTTTCACTTCGCTTCCAATCGCACTTGATTACGTTTCGGTGCAGGTGGGAAATGCAATCCGCAGCAAATAAAGGAAATGAAGCAAACACTGTGGCGGGTGAGGAGCTAAACACAGTTGGAGATGGAGAAGGCATATTTTATGCAGTGCAAAGATGTCCCGTTACCATGGATAGACCATAGAGCTATAAAGGATAGACGTGGTCGAATGAGGAGACTGAAGCCCTGGTCGAAATGAGGACGAGCACATTTATCAATTGCTTAAGGAAACACATAAAAACACTGCAGTGTAGCCTACAGAATATTCTGTCTGTCTCAGTCTGTCTGTAAACATGGAGTACGTGCTGTCACTGTGTGGGGACTGGGGAGTAGGGACTTTCATCTCGATAAACATTTTGTGCTGCTGTCTGTTCTCAATGCGCTCAGCGCTGTGCCTCCATGCTCAAAAGAACAGTGCTTGGCTGCGTGCGTACACTAGTGTGTGAGAGAGAGAGAGAGAGAGGTCCAGTCCCCGACGGCACGACACATGCACGTGTGACGTTATAATTTTAACACCATAGATTTCACTGTGTAGGCTATAGTTTATGAATTGAACAAATTTATGAGGTCCCTGCGTTTCCTTGCTGTGCTTGACACAGCCAGTGTGAAGGCAAACCGCAGCAAATTAAATATGGAAGAATTCCAACTTCTCCGCCCATTCGCATCGAGTCTACCGAAGTATTAGGTGGGAATGTGACCCAATACAGAGGTGCCTGCGGTTTGATTATGAGTGGAGAAATTCATATAGGCCTAGATATTAGACCACAGTGTTTAACTCTTGTACAACAATCATCTAAATGAAAATACAGTTTTGCATGTGTAAGTGTAAGTTTTACAGAGGTAATACAAATACAATAGTAGACAATAAGGTTTAATAATAAGAAATATTTGATTGGAAAGCTACAGTCAAGTGGAATGTTGGTGGGATGTGTTCACAGAACAAAACAAGTTGTATAAAAAACAACATAATAAAAACGTTAAAAAACTACAAAAATAATAGATACCAAAATAGAAATAAAGGGCCTGGGCCGGTTTAGCGGTCTAGGCACCGTGGCTGGTAATCCCGCATGATAGTGTGTCGCAGGTTCGAGTCCCGTTCCACCATCTCTCTCCCCGGTTCCTGTCTACCTACTGTGATCTATCAATAAACGCAAAAAAGCCCCAAAAATATCTTAAAGGAAAATAAATAAATAAAGAAACTTGGGACTGCAGGTATGATATACCTCTTAAGAAAGGAAATGTATGAACAGCAAAGTGTCAAATGTGCTAGAGCAGAAGATACTTTATCAGCAAATATGCAGCAGTACTATATCCCGCACATCAATAATCGCTTGTACATTATCCAGGTAAATGTAAAAAATATGTATAAGAATAAACCGGTAATCTATTTAGCAGCAGTGTGCACCAAATGTGCAAGAACAGAAGGCACACCTTTTATTTATCAGTAAGCGTGCACGCATACATTATGCCGTAGCCTATAGGCTACATAAAACGTCGATCACTTGTCCACTACAGATAACAAGATGTAAAATAAAATAAAATTTAAAAGAATAAAAAAAATGAACCCTGTATAACTATTGTGTGTCTCTTCAGCCTTTCCATTGTAATCCCCGGCGGTGACAGAGCCTGGCAGACCTCTATCGCGAGCTCCCCTGAACCACTTGGAGAGAGCCTGCTCTACATCCTTCTCGTTGATGCCTTGAGTGTCGGCATTGTTCTTTAGTGCCCCTAAAAGAAATGACATGAAGCTTGGGTAAATCTAGTAGTAGGGGAGCATAGGAGAGAGAATGGTGATATTGCGCTAATTTGTCTAAACGCGTAGCCCAGGACACGCTCTAATTATTATGATTAGGATGATATGACTCCCGAGTGGGCGACCTTCGGGGTCGCCGGGGTAGACATTCCGGGTTGCAGTCTACATGTTACGTAGACTGTAATTCTAGTGCTGTCTACGTAACATGCTATAAGTCTGTTTAAAATGCTATCTAAGTCTACATAAAGTGCTATCTAAAGGCCTAGGGCAAGTGCTATGGGCCATGGTGGCGTCTGAAAAGGTGGGTTTTCAGACTACGGCATAATTACATTTAGAAAATGTTGCCTTATAGGCCTATAGGTTGTCAATGGTGGCCATATAGTGTCGCAGTCCCCAAGATGGCGTCATCCCTTTTCATGACGACGCCAGGCCCAGGAAATAATTCCCAATGAATTTTTCCCATAGACATTTCAAAAAGTATTTATTTAAAGATGGTTACGCCGCGGACAAAGCCAACTGGAGTTGTGACAACTCATGACAACAAACACAATATTTTGGACCAAACAAATAATTGCAATGAAGAAAAACAACAACAAAAGTGTTGTAACCTTCTGTTTCTTTTCTTCTTTATAATTATTTGTTCTGCCCAAAACATTGTGCTTGTTGTCATGATTTGTCACGACAAGAGTTGACTTTGTACGAGGCTTAAAAGGTCTTTAATACTTTTTGAAATGAGGAAAATGAACGGAGAATCATTTCCTGGGCCCTGGAAGGCCAGGGCTGGACTGCGACGCTCTATAGCTAAATCATTAGAGCATGCCCTGGGCTACATGTGTATATCAAATGTTTTGCCAATTAAAGATGTAATGCATGCAGTCATCCACCCACCCCTAAAACATGATAATCAGGTATTGTGATTATACTAGGAGGAAGATTTTTTTTTCCAGAAAAGTGTAGGCCTACAGAAAGTGTTAAAATGATGTTTCTATGTGGCCACACCCACCAGTTCAGACATTAAGCACCACCCACCTGAACTGAAGCCGTAGAGGATTTTAGTGTGTCAATTTGGCCTTTTGACTCAAAGGCTTTCAGCTTTCAAACCGCAACATTTATACTAACATTATACTATACCTTATCTTAAGTCAGTTAAAGGAAAAGTTGCATTGAGCAATGTAAAACTCATATTTACCGTATACAACATCAAAAAGACGCAGGTCTCGGAACTTCCTCTTGCCTTGATGTCCAAAAAGGTTGTACTGGTGTGCCAATTCCTGTGAGAGGAGAAACGCCATCATTCGTCCGGTAGCATCATCCAGTGAACTACCTCCTTTGTCTCCAACCATGGCAACCTGGGTGTGTGTATGGTAAAAGTTACAGGAAGGAAAAGCCACATTAAGTGAAACAGCCAAGATATCAATGCAGAGTTGTCATTCTATCGTTAACCCACTTTTGCACCTACAGTATTCTATAACTCTGTTCTACGGCATTTGAATCAATTGGTTTACCCTGCCATGCTTTCCCAAGACCACCCTCCTCCAAATGCCACTTCAGCCCTGTGTCACTTTCACCCAGTAATACCACAGCACCAGAAGTCCAGTCTTGTCGCTGCCTGTGTGATAGAGTGATATAGATGGGATCCATGGCAGTGATCTAGTTGGACAATTCATTTAGCAAATAATATGTTCTGTGATTCAGATTTAATAGTTAAAAGGAGAACAGAGTCAGAATAGATCAGTGCATCTGTAATCTACTACTTCACACTTGGTGTTGGTAATCGATTGGTCTTGTCTGTAGAGGGAGCAAGTGAGAGAGCGCGGGCTTGTTGTTTCATTCTCATACTGCTGACAGAGAGGAAACACTGTGTCCAGCTTTCTTACTGAGATCTCCCCTTTTACAGGTATAAAATGAGTATTTCTGTTCATGACTGATTACAGTGTTGTTATGATGTGTTGTGTATATCTTGAGTAACTTTGTGACCAAATATAAAGTGTTTTGGAAGTATTATTTTGAGAGTTTGGATCATACAGTATGTGGATTCAGTGCACAATGCAACACAACGTGGCCATGCTACATGCAGTGTACAACGTTGCTAATGTGTGTGTGTGTGTGTGTGTGTGTGTGTGTGGGTAACTTGCATGCATTCATGCAGGCAAGAGAAGTAAGAGAAAACGATTTTGTGTTTATGTTATTGTGAGAAAAGAGACATGTTATTATGCTAAAAATGGTATTTACCTGCATAGAGAAAAGTTGATATTGCAATGAAACATTGTGACTATGTTAATATTTCTGAACTAAAAGTGAATAAACCATTCTCATACTGCTGACAGAGAGGAAACACTGTGTCCAGCTTTCTTACTGAGATCTCCCCTTTTACAGGGTACTACATTTTGGGGGCTCGAGCCGGGATGAATGCAACGAGGGCCAGCTGTCTAAGATAGACGTCCCCGATCAACATTCAACCATTTTTCATCTACAACCAACCAGGGTGGAAGATAGTGTGTGGTGGTTCAACAACTGCGTAGAGAGACTTGTATGCAATCTGAGGTTAACCACTGGTGCCAGGAAAGCTGCGTTTACTCTGCAAAGAGAGTCGCCACCACACTGATGTCCACAGGTTCACAAGTTGTGTTGTCGACTCTGCAAGGAGGTCCCACACCACGCCAACATCCACGTGTCAAATAACCGTTGCCGTCCCTGCAAGAAAATTCTACACCGCAGAATCAACGGGCCAAAGAACTGTGTTGCCTATTCTGTGAAGAAAATAATTCTACACCACAGAATCAACGGGCCAAAGAACTGTGTTGCCTATTCTGTGGAGAAAAAAATTCTACACCGCAGAATCAACGGGCCAAAGAACTGTGTTGCCTATTCTGTGAAGAAAATAATTCTACACCACAGAATCAACGGGCCAAAGAACTGTGTTGCCTATTCTGTGGGGGAAGAAATTCTACACAAAAGAATCGACGGGCCAAAGGACTGTGTTGCCTGTTCGGTGGAGAGAGGGTTTTGGATCACACTGACATCCACGGGTCAGAGAACAGTGTGGTCTATTCTACAAAGAAAAGGTATTTTATCGCACTGACATTTCCCACAGGCCAGCGACTGAGATGTCTGATTCAGACGCTGACATGGGTTCCTCAGCACTAGAGGAGTTGAAATTAGAAATTGGTGGTGCTCTATATACATTGAGAAGGGATGCCTTGATTGAAATTTGTGATTTTCTGTCAATTGCTGGTTCAAAGCGTGAAAATGTAAAGGGGAAAGGTCGCCCTGCTCTCATTGCCCATGTCACAGGACATTTGGAGAGGGAAGGTTTACTTGAACTTGAGGACCTGGGTATGGCAGAGTTACTTTGCCTGAAAGATAAAATTACTGAGTTAAAACGGGGTGAACAAATGGAAAAAGAAAAACAGGTGTCCCCTGGTGCAAAAGAGACGGGCTTGGGGCAACAGGTTGTTCAACCCTCAGAAACTGAGAGGTTGCAAAAGGAGCTTGAGATGTTAAAATTAACATTATCATTAGCACTACACGAGAAATCGAACCAGAGAGCCAACAAAATCAGTGGGGGGGAGGATAATGTTGGTAAGGACCTTGCCTCTGTCCCCCAACCGCATGTTTCATTACAGTGGAATAGAGAATACAAAATATCAGGCCAAATTGGCGAACCGGGGCAAAAAGATAAACTCACATTCTCCAGTCTAGCCCACCAAATTGAGCAAGGGATCAACAAGGGATTTCCTGAGATTGAAATAGTTGATGCAGTGATCAGGGCAATTGCACCAGGCTTACAATTACGTAGTTACCTGGAGGGAAAAAGCAACCTCACACTACCTACTTTGAGGAGAATTCTCAGGTCCCATTACCAAGAAAAGGGAGCAACAGAACTGTATAAACAGCTCACGTCAGAGGCCCAAAGTAGTAAGGAAACGCCACAAAACTTTCTTATCCGGGCCCTAGATTTAAGACAAAAAATACTATTCGCTTCACAGGAAGCAGAGTCTGGTCTAAAATATGATCCTGTCCTTGTACAGAGCATGTTTCTCCATACCGTTCTCACAGGTCTGCAAAATGATAGCATTAGAAGCGACCTTCAGCCTTATCTGCAACAAACAACAACTAGTGATGAGCTACTCCTTGAAAAACTAAACATTGCATGTGCAAACGAAACAGAAAGACAGGATAAAAAGAAACTACTTACCCACCAGCGGCCAACCTCTGTGCACACAGTCCAGTCTGATGACACAGATAAAAAAAATAAACCCTCAAACTTAGAATCCACCAACAAAACTCATCCTGATGTACTAAGTCAACTAAAAGAAATGCGTTCCGACATGGCATTATTAAAAAACATAGGCGCTGAGGTTGCACAAATCAAAGAGTCAATCCGCCAGCCTAACTCAGCACAAACACAGTATTTTGCCTCCCCAGTAGCGCAGGAATGCATCCCCCCTCCCCAGTTCCAGTATCCCCCACAACACTACTGGCCTTCCCCAGGACGAAGAGAAGAGAGAGCACAGTATCAGCAAGGGTTCTCACCACAGCAATACCCGACCCAGAATCGTGCTCGTCAGAACAGATGTGTTGGCTGCCAGCAAAGTGGAAATGAATATTGCACCCACTGTTACAGATGCGGTAGTAGCGAACATTTCATCGCAGGCTGCAGAGTGAGAGGAACCAGACAAGACAAAGAGGGTCCTTTAAACGGGTGAGGGTTGCCCCCACGGGACTGGGAGTAACCAGCAACAGTATAATGTCCCAACCACATTGCTCAAACTGTGGTGCCCCTGGGAGAGACCAAAGGCTTATGAGATGTGCAACATGTAAAAATGACACTTACTGTTCAAAAACATGTCAAGTGGAGCATTGGCCAAGACATAGAAAACGGTGCAACCAGTACTCTCACCCAAAAGTAAAAGCTGTCTACACAGAAAAAGAGGACAGCCGTCCTCGTCTTGTTGGGCTGGTCGGAAAACGCTGTATAGTTGAATGCTACATACAAGGTCTTAAAACCAGAGCATTATGGGATACAGGCTCCCAAGTTTGTATTGTTGATGAAGAGTGGAAAAACACAAATTTGCCACAGGCACAGTTAAGAGATGTGTCTGAACTACTGGATGCCCCTGGGGATTTGAAGATCACAGCCGCTAATGGAGGGAGAATGCCATATAAGGGTTTCATTGAGGTCACTTTTGGATTAGCTGCAGAGGGAACTGACCCTACGAAACTTGTTGTCCCCATGCTAGTGATGGAAGGCGGATGTCTTTCACAGCCCATCCTAGGCTTTAATGTCATTGAGGAAATTGTCAAAACCAGCACTACAGAACAACTTGATACTATGAAGAGAGAACACTTGCATGAGACATTGAGAACAGCGTTCCCAAGTCTTGAGAGAGAGAATGTCACGGCATTCATTGATCTGGTTACTGCAGAACAGTCATGTGACTATGTTGTGAGGACAACAAAAGAAAAAGTAACTGTCCCAAAACACACCTCTGTTCAGATTGACTGTAAAGCACAGACATGGCCATTGAAGAAGGCTACCACACTAGTATTTGAGCCTGACATAAATCCTCAGTGGGCTGAAGGCCTAGAGTTTTGTGAGACTTTGGTAACCCTCAGAAGTGGGGCCCCACCTTACATTGTCCTTGATGTCCAAAACCCCACTGATCATGATATTGAGTTGTCAGGGAGAACTGTTGTGGGCACCTTACAGCAGGTGCAGGCTGTGTATCCAGCTACTGTTTTAGAGAAGCCCAAACACCGACCCCCAGTGTTAGTGAGTCAAGTGAATGCAGAGGGTGAGCTGGTTACTGACACTCAATGGAGTCCACCAATTGACCTCAGCCACTTGGATGAGCCCGAACGAGAAATAGTAAAGAATATGCTTCATGAAGAACGTTCATCTTTCTCTGAATCAGACAATGACATTGGATGTGTCGAGAAATTGAAGTTGAGCATATCATTGAAAGATATGGAGCCTGTAGCGCGTACTTACCTGTCGGTGCCGAAGCCATTATATAAAGAGATGAAAGACTACCTGCACAATCTGATTGCACAAGGGTGGGTGAAGAAATCCAACTCACCTTATGCCTCACCGGTTGTCTGCGTAAGAAAAAAGGATGGCAGCCTACGCCTTTGCATAGACTACAGGGAACTAAACAAAAAGACCCACCCTGATAGACAACCCATTCCACGAGTGCAGGACATCCTTGACAGTCTTGGTGGCAACTCGTGGTTTTCATTACTAGACCAAGGAAAGGCCTACCATCAGGGCTTTGTGGATGAAGACAGTAGACAGTTGACTGCATTTGTGACTCCATGGGGTCTGTATGAATGGGTAAGGATCCCATTCGGGTTGATGAATGCGCCCGCAGTCTTCCAGCGCTGTATGGAGGAGTGTTTGGAAGACGTACGAGACAACATTTGCATTCCATATTTGGATGACACACTTGTGTACAGTCAGTCATTTGAGGATCATGTAAATCATGTCAGGAGAGTGCTTCGGCTGTTGAGGAAATATGGGATCAAACTAAAACCGCGCAAGTGTGAGTTGTTTAAACGAGAGGTGCGCTATCTGGGAAGAGTCGTTTCGTCCGAAGGTAGTAAAGTCGATCCAGCTGACACTATTGCTGTGCGAGCCTTGAAAGATAAGAGACCGAGCAACGTAGGAGAGCTACGAACTGTCATGGGACTATTAAGCTACTACAGACAATACATAAAGGACTTTTCCCGTATCGCTGGGCCACTTTATGACTTGCTGAAAGCAACGGAAGACAACAATGTGCCACAACTTAAGACAAACACCAGGCGGGTGACGAGGAAGAGTAAAGGAGTGCCGTCAAATAAACCAATTGTCTGGATTGAAAAACATCAAGCCATATTGGAGCGGCTAATAGATTGTCTGGTTGAGCCACCAATCCTCGCATTCCCAGACTTCTCGCAGCCATTTGTCCTCCATACTGATGCGTCAAATCAAGGTCTCGGGGCAGTTCTATACCAACAACAAGAAGGTAAACTCAGAGTGATAGCCTACGGTTCCCGGACACTGAACACAGCTGAACGAAATTATCATTTACACTCAGGAAAGTTGGAATTCCTAGCCTTGAAGTGGGCAATCACAGAAAAATTTAGGGATTACCTGTATTATGCACCGACTTTCACTGTGTTCACGGATAATAATCCACTCACTTATGTCCTGTCAAGTGCCAAGCTCAATGCAACTGGATATAGATGGGTAGCGGAGCTCGCTGACTTTCATTTCACCATCCGATATCGTCCAGGGAAAGAAAATGTGGATGCCGACAGCCTGTCGAGAATGCCTGTGAATATTGAGAAGGTGATGGAACAGTGTACAGAAGAGTTGGCATCAGATTGTGTGGCAGCAACAAAGCAAGCTGTTGAAATGCAAGACTCCAGCTCGCCGTGGGTCTGCTCGATACTTACCGATCTTCAATGTACGGCATTGAGTGAAGATACACACAGACCGCTCTCGATTAAAAAGATTCAGCAAGCACAACAAGATGATGAAAGTATTGGTCTAATAATGCAGTGCAAATTGAGGGACAGCAAGCCCCCAGGACATGTAATTAATGCCCTCAGTAAGCCAAGCAAGTGTCTACTGCGTGAATGGGAAAGACTTCATATTGATGAACATGGCATTCTCCGCAGGAAAACATCAAACAAAACGCAGCTTGTACTACCTGAGAGGTATAAGGCCACTGTACTGAAGGAGTTGCATGATGACATGGGCCATCAAGGCATTGATCGAACAACATCACTGATCAGGGACAGATTCTTTTGGCCCTACATGCAAAAGGAAATTGAACATTATGTGGCTAGAACTTGTTCATGCCTGAAGCAAAAGAGGCCATGCAGAGAAACACGGGCACCTCTTACCAATATTGTCACCACGCAGCCATTTGAACTTGTGTCGATCGATTTCCTCCACTTGGACAAATGTAAAGGCGGCTACGAATATATATTGGTGATCGTTGATCACTTTACTCGTTTTGCACAGGCTTATGCCACCACCAACAAGTCTGCCAAAACAGTTGCTGAGCGAATATTCAACGATTATGCCCTGAAGTTCGGCATGCCAGCACGGATCCACCATGATCAAGGAGGCGAATTTGAGAATCAGCTTTTCGCACAACTGAAAAGGAACTGTGGCGTAGCAGGATCGCGAACGACACCCTATCACCCGCAGGGAAACGGGCAAGTCGAACGCTTTAACCGGACATTGCTGCAAATGCTAAAGACACTTACCGATAAGCAGAAAACCAACTGGAAAGAATCCCTGAACAAGTTGATCTATGCATATAACTGCACACGATGCGATGTTACAGGTTTCTCCCCTTTTTACCTTCTATTTGGAAGGTCCCCAAGGTTACCCATTGACCTTCTGTTTGGTCTTACCTCTGAAAAAGGAAAAGCAGACCACCGTGCATACATGGAGAAATGGAAGAGAGAAATGCAGGAAGCATATGAAATAGTGCAAGAGAATGCAAAGACGTCAACAGACAGAAGTAAACGACACTATGATGAAAAAGTGAGGAGCTCATTGTTGCATCCTGGTGATCGTGTCCTGGTCAGAAATCTGACACCAAGAGGAGGCACTGGAAAGCTTCGCAATCATTGGGAAGACCACATCTATGTGGTGGTCCGCCAGGTTGGAAAAGACATCCCGGTCTACGAAGTTAAGCCTGAGCATGGACAAGGAAGATTGAGAGTCTTGCACCGCAACTTGTTGCTACCATGTGACCACTTACCGTTGGAAATCCAGCCAAAAGCAGCACCTATGGAAAAGGAAAGAAGGACAAGAACAGTCTCAGAAAACACGAGCCAGGAAGAGGAATGTGACAATGATGAATGGGGTTTTTATTATGAGCCGGTGGTGCAGCGTCAAGTACCCAATGCAGAAAGGGCTATTGAGCGTGATGACATTGACTCACAAGAGGACAGTGAACAAGAAACACCTGTTGGGAGTGCTGACGACCCAATAGTTGAAGAAAGGCCTGTAACGAACACGGAAGAGTCTGAGATACAGGATGACTATGTACAACCAGTGGAAGAAGCCCAGTATGGAAACCCCATATCCCCATGTCCAAGTTCAAGCGAAGATGAGGGAGAACGAGTGCATGGCAGGCCGAGTAGGGAAAGACACGCCCCTAAAACCTTTACTTATGACCAACTAGGCACCCCATCATGCTATAGTGCAGCACATGCCAATGGAGTGTTTTATCAGTATCAGCCCCAATATAGAGAAATGCAACCCATGCCAATATGGCCGAACCCATTCCAGGTTTACCAACCCTTCTTTCTGCAGGGATACTAGACATAAAATAGGGTTTGGACTGAATATGAGAAACTGATACCAGGTTGAGAACCTTTGGTTCCTAAATGTGATGTCGGGACGACATCTAATGTTGCAGGGGAGTGTGTGATAGAGTGATATAGATGGGATCCATGGCAGTGATCTAGTTGGACAATTCATTTAGCAAATAATATGTTCTGTGATTCAGATTTAATAGTTAAAAGGAGAACAGAGTCAGAATAGATCAGTGCATCTGTAATCTACTACTTCACACTTGGTGTTGGTAATCGATTGGTCTTGTCTGTAGAGGGAGCAAGTGAGAGAGCGCGGGCTTGTTGTTTCATTCTCATACTGCTGACAGAGAGGAAACACTGTGTCCAGCTTTCTTACTGAGATCTCCCCTTTTACAGGTATAAAATGAGTATTTCTGTTCATGACTGATTACAGTGTTGTTATGATGTGTTGTGTATATCTTGAGTAACTTTGTGACCAAATATAAAGTGTTTTGGAAGTATTATTTTGAGAGTTTGGATCATACAGTATGTGGATTCAGTGCACAATGCAACACAACGTGGCCATGCTACATGCAGTGTACAACGTTGCTAATGTGTGTGTGTGTGTGTGTGTGTGTGTGGGTAACTTGCATGCATTCATGCAGGCAAGAGAAGTAAGAGAAAACGATTTTGTGTTTATGTTATTGTGAGAAAAGAGACATGTTATTATGCTAAAAATGGTATTTACCTGCATAGAGAAAAGTTGATATTGCAATGAAACATTGTGACTATGTTAATATTTCTGAACTAAAAGTGAATAAACCATTCTCATACTGCTGACAGAGAGGAAACACTGTGTCCAGCTTTCTTACTGAGATCTCCCCTTTTACAGGGTACTACACCTGCACTAGCTCCATTTCCCCCCACATATAATACAATACAAGCTCATTTTCCAATGTGAATAACAGATTCAAACTTACAACTGCAGACATGAACACCGAGTCACGCAGCTTCTCATTCATGGAATGGACATCGTCGCTCGTGTTCAGCGGGAAGACCGCACCTACGGGTGGCTCCAGCAACGGCCCATCCGGTTTCTGAGCCCCTCGCTGCTGCTTCAGCAGCCGGTTTAACATTACACCTTGCAGTCGCAGGGTTTCGCCATTCTTCTCCAGGAGACCTAGAATTATGTTGAGCCTTGTTTCACACATGCATCGAGGGCCACTGGGACTGCTCGCATACGGGTGGCTCACTCTGTCCCTCTGTGTATCTTTGGGTGCGTCCAGGCCACACTGCACTAAAACATGCAACAGTTCGGACAAGGCCCTCTGAGAAATATTGTGACCTGCCGACCAATCGGTCAATTTTGATTTAGTCTCACTACAGGGATCCAATACTTCAACAGCAAACTCCGATTCAGCCTGGTCATCGTTTTCTTCATTGGAGTCATAGTAAGCAATCTCAAAATCTGATTCTTGGTCACTTTCACTGTGAACGGCCTGTGACTCCGACTCTTCATTAGGATTCCTAACAATCTCACCGTCAAAAGAACTTGTGTCCTGATTTGAAGATACACTGTTTTGGTCAAAATCGGTGTCTTGCCAAAAACATGTGTGCTCTGCAACTCTGGCAAAGCTACCATAGGATTCCATGTCTCCCACAATCTGTAACACATAAATGGTGGTTGGTGCTTAGACATCATTTATACTTGATTGTTTAAGAATTTGTACCCCAAAAAAGCAATGCTAGGACTATTGTGGTTTAAATTAAAATTACCTCAGGTAATATTTGGGTTGATGGTACATTCATTGGGTAAAATTAAATAACTAGCCTATATTCCAACAGGAAACATTCCAACATCTGTATTGTCCCCTATGGCACATTTTACACACACAATAGACAAATAGTAAGAGCTTTAAGATTAAAAAAAAGGCTAGAGAGAATGGTGTTATTGCGCTAATTTATCTAAAAGCCCAATGCATGCATGCTCTGAATATTATGATATGGCGCCCAAGCTAAATAACACCAAATGCAATGCCACATTAAGTTACCTTACCGTAAATGTGCTTTTGAATATCCAAGGATTAAGAGACTATACAGATGTGTTTGCCAGCAGCCAGACACAATGTTCTGTTGAGACTGCAATGGGGTTTCTCTCTTAAATGAAGATCTGGACTGCCAATTGGTCGGGGGGGGGGGGGGGGGGTCATGGTTCATTTGAATAAGGCAGGTTGATGACAAAATGGTGAGGACAAAGAAACACCTAGGCCATTCAACAACAGAGTGGTGGGACACTCAACTGAATTTGGATAACTGTCATATACCAGTCTCCCACCCATTCACAGGCAATTCATTCTGGGATGTGTGAATGCTCCAGTTTAGTTTTAAAAATAGTTACATTTTCAAAACTTTACATAACTTGTTAAGTCATAATCACTGCTTAGCGGCACGGCTTAGCAATAAGCTTTACAAAACTTGACATTATTTATAAAATAACTATAGTGTGATTTCAGACCAATTAACTTGGGTGTGTTCACTTCAGGTCGGCGGCTAAAAACAGTTACATATGCACAAACAAAGGAAACCAAAGTCGATTAATACATCTGATTGTTTCTGTGTCTTTAAAGTGTCAAACGTCTTTCTTTGTTCAAAGCAACTTTTCAATAAGGATATAGACAATTTTACACAAGGTGTACCATTCTACCATTCTGCCACTCTACCCCTGAGCCACCGCCGCCCGATGTGTGGAATGGCTTTTTGGCCCTAATAATATAACGACATAATGTATATACAATACATTGCTATTTGCAATCTATACAGTGCTCATGTTCATTTTTAACTATGTGTGACCTGGGCACTAAGGCCCGGACACAGAACACCAGACTACGCCACCCTGGGAGTTTCCCCCAGATAATATATGAAAACACATTGATACACATTGAATACCCACAGGGTTGAAATAAAGGGGAGCAGAGAGGTGCGTTTCCAAACTTCCAGTTATAGAAAATATATAGTTTTGTTTTATTCATAACTCAAGGCAGAATAAAGATCAGGTTAGAATAGCCTATACACATTTATTTATCAGCTACAAAAGGTTATTTAATTAAAATGACTTCATTACTAAACCAATGAATATGAAAAGGGATTATGAATATGACAGTTAGGGGCCTATATGCTATACTATACCAGGTATCAGGGGTTTTAAACGTCCTGATGTGTCAGTGAGGGGAGAGAAGGGAAATGTCTAACCGCCACCAAAGTGCCCACACACTGCAAGGCACACTTCACTCTTCAATCACTGCAAGACAAAACAAATGCTGTTAAGGCCTATTCATAGTCTGGATTTTCAGTGGTGAGGTGACCACCGCTCCGGTGGTGAGCCGACCACCGGAGCTGAAATAACGTTGAGCGGTGGTGAGTAAAAACAGAGAGAAGGGCTGGAGCGGTGGCCGTGGCCGTGCTCTTTACCACAGCTTGTGACGTCATGTTGTAGTTCGGTGGTCACCTAACCACCGAAAATCCAGACTATGTATGAGGCTTTAAACACTCACAATATAACTGGGAATAAGCATGCAGACTATACTAAACCAAACACAGCCTACAACCCACCTGTCGGACTACTATCTGAACCACCTGCTATACTGGCACAGCTGGGGCCAAATGTACACGGTTCTGAGGAACTACCATTAAATCACTAAACAGCTGGTTTGCACAACCAAAATAAATAAGACAAATAACCGAAATAATAGGGGCAAAAAACAGCAGAGACAGAGAGCGCCTCCTTAAATTCCCACTGTCAATGACTGTCCATCAATGAGTCTCTTGCACCTAAACCCAACACACCACCATAGGCAACCACAACAAGCCAGCCAGCTACTCTGAAGGCCCGGGTGTGGCTCCCTTTTATTCAGTCAGCAGCTGTCCAGCAGCTGTCAGGACATCTGTCCTGAATATGTGTGATTGGGGAGTCACATCACAGGTCTAGGAAAGCTCAACTCACTACATATGCAAAGGCCATGAAATGTAGTGATGAAAACTACCTTGTAGCCTTTCTGTTGTTATAGGAGGCTAAATAAGTATTTTCCAGTCTAAATCATTTTAACCCATTCTGACCGGGCACCCATTTTGGTGTTGGCATCATGTCGTGCTTTAGCTATTGAAAAATAGCAGATCTACAAGCTCATATCGCGCCACCGAGTGGCGCGATACGAGCTTGTAGGTCTGCTATTTTTGAAAAAAATCGAAGAACGACTGACATTTTTAGAATCTGATCTCAGGTCAGAATGGGTTCGTCAGACCAGCGTGTGTCCAGTGGAAACCTTGTATGAATCTGATCTCAGGTCAGAATGGGTTAATGTGATTTATTCCCAATCCTATATCTGCATGTTCCACACCATTCACTCAATACTGTTGGGGCCGTTCACTACATGTCACATTACTGAAAGGAATACATGCAAATTGGTTGGTCCATCCATTCAGCAATGGGTTACACACAAAATTCTCACCTGTCGATGAACCCATTCTGACCTGAGATCAGATTCATACGAGGTTTCCGCCGGACACACACTGGTCCGATGAACCCATTCTGACCTGAGATCAGATTCTAAAAATGTCAGTCGTTCTTCGATTTTTCAAAAAATAGCAGACCTACAAGCTCGTATCGCGCCACTCGGTGGCGCGATATGAGCTTGTAGATCTGCTATTTTTCAATAGCTAAAGCATAACATGATGCCAACACCAAAATGGGTGCCCGTTCAGAATGGGTTAACAAAGGGACAAGCAACGTAGGCCTACCCCAAAAACTTTCCACATTCACATACAGAGTTGCAACCAGAAATAAACTAAACTGCACTGTAAACTGCACTGGCGTATTTAAATAGGTTGTAAGTGCTTTGTCTTATAGCTCCATATTCCAACACTATATCACAGACAAATATTGCGTGTTTGTTCATGAGCAGGGATCTCCGTTTTGTCCAGCTCTTTAGTAAACAGAAAAGTCACATCCGTGTGAAGTGAGGAGCGCTCTTATCATCGTACATCATCATGACGTAACATAGACACTATTTGCTCAGACACTATGTGAAATTATCCATTCATTGTCAATGGGAATGTAATGTTTGTGTAGGACAAAGTTTGCGGACAGACACAAAAAGCTGGATATAGGAGGGGGCAGAGGGGCTTGCGCCCCTCAAAAATACACTTTAATTTCAGGATATCCAATTTCATCCAAGACAGACCTCCTGCAGGATATTGCATAGAAGTGAAGAATCAGGAAGGAAAACATTGGTAACTGGAACTATATGATATATGAATTCCCCACCTGAATGTTTATTAATGAGTAGGGGAGATGGGGACCCCTGTTACTGAAAAAGCATTATACAGTACATATAGCAATGATTATCAGAATATAGGGCTTCGGTTCAGACAAACAAAAAACAGTACTTGAATGTTATGTTAAACATAATAAGTGTTGCTGTCGGAAGAAGCCTATCTTTAGGTTTTTGAGTATATATATATATATATATATATATATATATATATATATATATATATATATATATATATATATATATACACACACACACACATACACACACACACACACACACACACTCACCCTATCTCTAAGGGAGATGCCAGCCACCCGTCTTCGTCATTCGCGACCTTATTCTTTTGGTCATGCGACGCACACTTCACGTCATGACCATATAGGTGAGAGTAGGAACGAAGATATTGCTCGGTAGACAGTGAGCTTGACAGAGACAGAGTTTGCAGAATGGTTATATTTCACATGAAAGCACAACTCCACCATTTTCAATTCAAACATTTAGAGACGTACAGTACAAATATACACTTCTATATAAAAAACAGGGTAATCATGTAAGGAGGTAAAAAGGGAAAAGAAACATATACAACATATATAGCCTGCCTTACTGTATATGTTTCTTTTCCCTTTTTACCAGCAGTACAACAACAGTGCGGTACAGCGACTGCAATACCACCCCTGCCACGGCCCGCTCTCCGATTCTCCGGCTGATCTCCTGCTCTGTCCTCCCCTCACTCATGAACAAGACCTCAAGATACTCAAACTCCTTCACCTGGGGTAATGTCAATGATCGATTGAAATCAATCACACGGAAATATAAATTGCATAAGCTATAGAGACATATTTCCTATTATATCCACATATATGAACCTGAATATGGCATTAACATGCATGCAGCATAGCGTATAGGCTATATTCCGCTAATTGGCATAATATGTTAATATATTCAAAATAAAACCATGCTGTATCACCACAATTAGCCTTCTCATGCCGCGCACCCCCTAGAAGGCGCTCGCACACCACAAGGGGTGCACGCACCACAGTTTGGGAACCACAGTCCTAGTAGTCGGGAGCCAGTCACCCAAAATTTGAGACGACCCATGTGATGTCATGCCATACTTTTTATTTGTGTTTATTAATTTTGTCATTAAGGTCCACAGAATAAGAGGCCTGCTCTGCCGGAAACAATCGCTGAAAAACAGTTATGGCCATTTTTCTATACACACCATAGACAACCAATATGGCAAAATGTTCTACATTTCATCATACTTTAAGTAGCCTGTGTCGTGTCAAACTAGGGTTTTTTATGATTCTGAATCCATTCCATTCCAAGCATTAGGTTTGCACAAAAAATGCTTGGGCTAAATTCGGCCATATAGCCACCAAATGTGCTGACATTATTCTGATAATATTCCCTGACTAGCTAGCATTCTCACAGAATATCCTAGTATTTGCACTCTGGGGTTGTGGAGATGAACCATTTTTGTACCATCCCCTCTCGCCTTGGATATACTAAACAGGGAGAACACACTGAACTAGAAAATTCGCAATTTAAAAAAATTGCAGAGTGTGGTTGCCGCAGTGGCTTACATATGCCCCTCCCACTAGTATTGCCAGCCAATTACAATTTCAAGTCACGCCTTAGATCATGCGTAAGTAATTCGGAGGGGATTTAACCCCCGAAATTCATGTTTTTGCGACACACGGTTACATTTCTCGCATTTGCGGCGCCCCCTATGGATGAAAATGGAATTGCTTTTAGAACTTGGTTGATTGAACCACCCCGGACATGTGATTGAAATGTGGGATGGATTGGACATTCCGTTCGTGATTTATGGCATTTTTTGTGATATAGGCCCCTCCTACTAACTTCGGAAGACGATTACGGCCGAACGATACGCACTTTCAAAATTCTGCGGCTCAGTTTTAATTGGATGGGTCCAGAGATCACGTGTGCCGATTTCTGTGAGATTTGGACAAAATCTGTAGGAGGAAAAGCAAAAAGTGTGTTTTGGACAAAATTCAAAATGGCGGAAAATCTATCATGGCGGAAATGGGCGTGGCCTATATGGGGAGATGCGTCATGACCCAAGGAATCCAGGGAAAAAATAATTTTGATTTTACGACCTACGGTTCAAGAGTTATAAGCCAAAAGGTAAAGTGGGCTGTTATAGCGCCACCATGAGGCCGACCGATAAAATTTTAGGGTTAAATAATTTTAGGGATAATGTTGAATTATCCCTAAAAGTTTTGTAACTATAGTGATTACAGTCTCCGACGAACAAATACTTTTATGTGAATTTTTGCCTTTTCCCATTCATGTCAATGGGGACATTTAATTCACTAATAAATTCATATCAATTAAACTATACAACATTTCTCTTAACAAAATACAAGCACACGATTCCCGATTTTTCCGGTCAATTTGACATATGGCTCAAGTGCGTACAGCGTACAGTGTGGGAGGTATAAAGCGTCAAAATAAAGACTACTCCAGTGAAAAAAAAATAATAATAATAACTAGAAAGCAGTTCCTGTAGAAACTGCGTGGGCTCGCGTAAAATGCTTTGTATAAAGTTATTGCCGTGTCAAGTTTGAAACTCGGGGACCGGAGTAATGGTGTTACCATTGGTGTTCTAAATCTATAATCAAAATTTCGGGACTGTAGCATATTGTAAAGAAAAGTAGAAAATGCATTAAAGCTGAAGTAAAAGTTAAAAAAAGTATGAAAATGTGTAAAAACTATAGTTTAAGCAGAATAAAGTATGTGGAAGTTGTAGAAGTGTTTTTAAAGTTTTTCTTTAAATGTAAAAAAAAAAAAAAAAATCTAAAAAATTGAAGTTTTTTCTTTTTAAGTAAAAAAGAAAAAAAATATTTTTAAGTTTTCATTTTTTTAATTTTTTTAATTTTTTTAATTTTTTTCATTTTTTTTAATTTTTTTTAATTTTTTTAATTTTTTAATTTTTTTTTAATTTTTTTTATTTTTTTTTATTTTTTTTTATTTTTTTTAATTTTTTTTAATTTTTTAATTTTTTTTAAATTTTTTTGAAAATATTTTTTTATAAACGTGTGTGTGTGTGTGTGCGTGCGTGCGTGCGTGCGTGCGTGCGTGCACTTGCGAGAGCTGTGTAAAGGCCAGCCAATAGGAAGACAGGGTGTGTGTGTGCGTGCGTGCATGTGTAAAGCTGTGTAAAGGCCATCCAATTGCACAAATAGCAGACCTACAAGCCCACAAGGTATCGCAGAGCAACTCATTGAGATCTTGTAACTTTAATTTCAGCCCTGTAATTAAGCCCTTATATGTCTCAGCTGTGGAAGTGTAAAAGACAAACAAGTGGCGCGCAACTTGATCTCTTATTTTACAATGGTTCTGAATGGGGGGAAACTATGCCCGAACAAATTGCTCTATCGCAAAAAGTAAAAGTCGAATGCAAATAATTTTTTCGCTGTGAGTGGCCTGAGATATTGAGGTACACCATGTGCGATTGTGGTGTTGGTACGATCGAAAATGTGGTTATAAGAGCGAGTTAAGAATTGTCATCGCGATAATTTCCTCGTAAGGATTTTACAATTGAGGTCAATGAGCAGATTGACTGTATTTGTGTCACTTAAAAGGCCGTAGTTCACATTCTGTATGTCTCTGTGTTTTGGTGGTCACATTGTGTGAAAGAGGACATGTGTGGCTACAAAATGACCAAAGGACATGCGTGTAAAGTGAATATTTTGGCCGGGACGGCAATTTGTTTGGTAAATTTTCAAGGAAAGATTTTCTGTTTGTACACTCTAGTGAAAGAAGCCCTGCACTCTAAGTTGGCACTAATTAGGCGAAACGGCCTGCGATTGAACTGAGATTTCGGAAAAACCGTTTAACGTATTCGAATACGGTTTGAACCACGAAAAAGTCCAGAGTCGTGTGAGCTTTCTAAAGTTTAAATCACGTTTCTACGACAAAGTATGCCAGAGTAATGAGGCTGCAAAAGTGAGGTTGATTTAGAGATAAATCCCATACATTGTCAATGGGAGGAAAAAACTATAAATAAAGTTAAATATTTTAAAAAGTATAAACTTTTTCAAAACAACTTTTTCACCAATTAAAGTTCAAAGATAGATGAACATTATAAAGTTTGAATGAAGTTTCAAAGTGAAAGTATGACGGAGTAATAAGAGCTCAAAAAAGTTAACTGTGAAAAATGGGACCTTTCTTCCATCGACTCTCACTATAAAGAATGTAAAAAAAAGTTAAAAAGTTAAAAAGTATAAAAAGTATAAAACTTTGTAAAAATAAAAATACAAGCAACCATCACTGCAAAGAGCTGAACAGTTTGAACTTTGAACTAAATTTCTAGTATAAAGTATGCGGAAGTAGTTAGGTGCCAAAAAAAAGGGTGGAATAAAGAATAAATAAATATAGGCTGGCAATATCTATTGTGTGCTCGCTGTGGCGAGCCCACAACTAGAAAGCAGTTCCTGTAGAAACTGCGTGGGCTCGCGTAAAATGCTTTGTATAAAGTTATTGCCGTGTCAAGTTTGAAACTCGGGGACCGGAGTAATGGTGTTACCATTGGTGTTCTAAATCTATAATCAAAATTTCGGGACTGTAGCATATTGTAAAGAAAAGTAGAAAATGCATTAAAGCTGAAGTAAAAGTTAAAAAAAGTATGAAAATGTGTAAAAACTATAGTTTAAGCAGAATAAAGTATGTGGAAGTTGTAGAAGTGTTTTTAAAGTTTTTCTTTAAATGTAAAAAAAAAAAAAAAAATCTAAAAAATTGAAGTTTTTTCTTTTTAAGTAAAAAAGAAAAAATAAATATTTTTAAGTTTTCATTTTTTTTCATTTTTTTCATTTTTTTCATTTTTTTTCATTTTTTTCATTTTTTTCAATTTTTTTTAATTTTTTTAATTTTTTTAATTTTTTTTAATTTTTTTTAATTTTTTTAATTTTTTTTTAATTTTTTTATTTTTTTTTATTTTTTTTATTTTTTTTAATTTTTTTTGAAAATATTTTTTTATAAACGTGTGTGTGTGTGTGTGCGTGCGTGCGTGCGTGCGTGCGTGCGTGCGTGCGTGCGTGCGTGCGTGCGTGCACTTGCGAGAGCTGTGTAAAGGCCAGCCAATAGGAAGACAGGGTGTGTGTGTGCGTGCGTGCATGTGTAAAGCTGTGTAAAGGCCATCCAATTGCACAAATAGCAGACCTACAAGCCCACAAGGTATCGCAGAGCAACTCATTGAGATCTTGTAACTTTAATTTCAGCCCTGTAATTAAGCCCTTATATGTCTCAGCTGTGGAAGTGTAAAAGACAAACAAGTGGCGCGCAACTTGATCTCTTATTTTACAATGGTTCTGAATGGGGGGAAACTATGCCCGAACAAATTGCTCTATCGCAAAAAGTAAAAGTCGAATGCAAATAATTTTTTCGCTGTGAGTGGCCTGAGATATTGAGGTACACCATGTGCGATTGTGGTGTTGGTACGATCGAAAATGTGGTTATAAGAGCGAGTTAAGAATTGTCATCGCGATAATTTCCTCGTAAGGATTTTACAATTGAGGTCAATGAGCAGATTGACTGTATTTGTGTCACTTAAAAGGCCGTAGTTCACATTCTGTATGTCTCTGTGTTTTGGTGGTCACATTGTGTGAAAGAGGACATGTGTGGCTACAAAATGACCAAAGGACATGCGTGTAAAGTGAATATTTTGGCCGGGACGGCAATTTGTTTGGTAGATTTTCAAGGAAAGATTTTCTGTTCACACACTCTAGTGAAAGAAGCCCTGCACTCTAACTTGACACTAATTAGGCGAAACGGCCTGCGATTGAACTGCGATTTCGGAAAAACCGTTTAACGTATTCGAATACGGTTTGAACCACGAAAAAGTCCAGAGTCGTGTGAGCTTTCTAAAGTTTAAATCACGTTTCTACGACAAAGTATGCCAGAGTAATGAGGCTGCAAAAGTGAGGTTGATTTAGAGATAAATCCCATACATTGTCAATGGGAGGAAAAAACTATAAATAAAGTTAAATATTTTAAAAAGTATAAACTTTTTCAAAACAACTTTTTCACCAATTAAAGTTCAAAGATAGATGAACATTATAAAGTTTGAATGAAGTTTCAAAGTGAAAGTATGACGGAGTAATAACAGCTCAAAAAAGTTAACTGTGAAAAATGGGACCTTTTTTCCATCAACTCTCACTATAAAGAATGTAAAAAAAAGTTAAAAAGTATAAAAAGTATAAAAAGTATAAAACTTTGTAAAAAAAAAAAAACAAGCATAAATAACTGCAAAGAGCTGAACAGTTTGAAGTTTGAACTACATTTCTAGCATAAAGTATGTGGAAGTAGTTACGTGACAAAAAAAGTGGCGGAAATTGGAATAAAGAAGTATAAATAAATAAATAAATATAAACTGGCAGTAACAATTGTGTGCTCGCTGAGGCGAGCCCACAATAATAAAGTGTCACAGTTACAAGAGTCTGGTTGCCCATTCGGGCAACCACACTAATTAGTGAAGTTCTTTGGATCAGGCTATAGGTGACCGGGGGTTTCACGCAACAAGGCAACATAAGTTTGTTTGGTTTGATAATTAGTCTGGAAAACCCAAGGCTGTTGGTCAGTACTAGTAGTAAGGTCATATCCAAGCAAAGGCAAGACAGCAGCATGGTTCCTCTTCCTAGTCTGGAATACAAGGAGCTGTGTTAGCCTACCATTTATAATATAATAATTAACCAGATACAAGAACCAGAAAACAGACAGTAACCTACCACTCATTCCAGTGCAAAATGCACAGTTAGTGCCCATGGACACACTTTGAGCGGTCCAGTCTCACAGACTCACAGGGGGCCCGTAAAGAAGTACTCTCGTGGAGAGACGTACAGTTGCACACAGGGACTAGTCTAAACAAGAGGAAACAACCATAAGTTGTGACCATGGCATGATATTCACTGGACCACTCGCTAAACAAAGGGACACATACCTGCGCTGACGCATAGTGGACACTGGACACACAAAACTGAAACCCAAACGGGCCAGCTTTGTCCAAGGAACCTGGTCAGTAAGGACAGGACATGACGCACACACAGTGGACAAGTGTGGCATAGCTGAAGCCCAACGGGCCAGCTCTGTTTGTGAGACCGCAGGTCTCTGGAGACACGCACACCAAACTGAGGGGTCAACTAACACAGGCAGACAGTGAGCTGCTTAAATAGTGCAGGCAATCAGCCCACTGATTAGTGAGAGGAGGATGGGCTCTACGATCTGCTGTAACCCACATTGTTTTTAAGGCAGACAGGACAAAAAGCTTTTTATTTAATTAGTATGTAGCTCAGTCACTCAGTCAAATGCTCTTTGAAAAGTTGACTGAAGCCAGCAGTATTTATGACACGTAATCAGCTGGTCACATATAGGCTACAAACATTACAGTACTTGAACTCTCTCCCCACCTGCAACCAGGATTGGACAACATTGGACGTTCAAAGGTTCTGTTGTCGCAAACCTTGTCCTCATTCTATTTTTAAGCCCCAAAAACGTTGCGTGTGACGAGTCAGTTAGCTCCTTGACCTAACTTAACGTCACAAAAATATAACCATAGCTAACCCTAAACCTAACCTGAACTCTAAACCTAAGCATAAATACTAGAAAAAGTGCCCTTCTGGTCACAGGTCTCCACCAGGAGGATAGGAGTGTGTGTGTGATGTTTGGCAGAATGGTTAGGAGCAATATAAACGTGTGTGTGTGTGTGTGTGTGTGTGTGTGTGTGTGTGTGTGTGTGTGTGTGTGTGTGTGTGTGTGTGTGTGTGTGTCTGTGTGTCTGTGTGTCTGTGTGTGTGTGTGACGCAGCCTGACCTGTTGTAGCGCCACCATGAGGCTGATTTGAAAACTGTCAAGTGGCATTTCTGTTTAGCTGTTCACAGACGGAAGGACGGACGGACACACACACACACACACACACACACGGACGGACGGAGTGCAAAACACTCTCTCCCCATGCCTTCGGCCTGGTGGAGAAAATAAACGTTAGGTTTATGGTTAATGCTTTATGGTTAATGGCATAGCTAAATGTAACATGTCTGGAAACAACGTCAGTGTTTGCGGCGTGGAGTGGTCAGGTGGAGTTAGTGTGTTTATAAATACTTCTGGCTTCAGTCACCTTTTCAAAGAGCATTTGACCGAGTGACCGAGCTAGATAATTATTCAATAGTCAAAGCTGATCCTCCTATGCAAGGTAATATTCTACATGTGCAAGGTAGAATTCAAATTCTCTAATTTGTTCTTTAAAAAACCCATTTAGACCTGAGAAGTGATGCTACAAATGTCTTCTAAATCTAAAAAAGCAAAGATTAGAGTAAAAAGCGTTCACCGGGAAAGAATATATATTCAAAGATTTGCGCGCAATTTTGTGAAAAAGTTGCCAATAAGCTTCACGGCGCACACAAAGGCTAAGATTAAAGTCATCACTGCTCTATGAATTTAGATAGTTTGGTGTAAACACACAATACAGTTTCAGTTAGTTTCATGTTCTTTTTTTGTAAAGATTCCACATTTTATTTCAGAATGTTTCTTTCTATCTATTTAAAAAAAATTGATTCATGTTTTAGTCACAGAGTATTATAACTTATACAATTATTGGGGTGGTTATATTTGGCCTCCCTGCTCTTCTATTGAGACATTTAGATTGTGTCAAAGGTCATGTCATGTCAAAGGTCATGTCTCACCAAATTTTGACCTAATGGTCAAGATTCAGTTCATCCCCTCAATGGTAAACATTTCAGTCACTTGCAAATCCATGGTAGAAGAGGAAAGTATTGTGAAGCTTTGACAAAAATACCCCTGTGTTGCCTTTTGCATTTCTTCATTCCCATATAGGCGTACTTTTTGGAACCTTTTCCATTAAACCTTTGTGAAGATCTGGGGCTCAGCCATGTTTAGAGTGTGGAGCAGCAGTGGGGAACGTCTCGGAGCCCCACCTTTTGTGTAAAATCCACTTTTTGTCTAGAAAATAAAATATGTCCACCAGACGGATATTATTTTTATTTACCTACATATCTGGATTGTAGGTGGCACACTTGAATGTGATTCAAGGTGGGACATCATCATTGGTGATCATCTTTTTTTTTTATATGAATTTAAAACGTGGGTCAATGTGTTGTCTACTTGTGTTGTGTCAACTGTTTCGTTATCAAATAAAAATAACGATATAGTGGGTCGCGCACACCAAGACTGCAGTTCAAAACATGTATTTCATTTTTGAACAGGGACCAACGTTTCGGCTGTCCAGCCTTCATCAGTGAAGAGTAATTAACTGTTTCGTTATCAACATCAACATGACTGGCCTTTCGGGGACCACGCATAAACATCTGTTTATGTATGGTAATTGGTAAGTATGCCGGAAGGACAGCTTTTTTTTCTCGAAATAGGATGATAAAGGTTTCTCCACTCTCTATCATGCAGGCTGGATGGGTGAGCATAACATATCACAGTCCAGTAGATGGCAGTAGGCTAGTGCAACACTAAAAGGAAGAGCAATAAGATGGCCTCGGCCTTGTCACAATTTAATTGTATAATAATAATATGTTGTGAAAAGATTTTAAAAAAAAAGAAGATTACTCTTCTAATTGATTTCTTTTTTTTTAAATAACATTTTTTATTTAATTTGTATGTTTTCACATAAAGATGAATGAAATGTATACAGATAAAGTGAGTACAAACTAGAAAGGTATAAATTAAAAGCACAATACAATAAAACAGACAAGAAAAACTAAAAGCACAAAAACAAAACAAAACAAACAAACAAAAAAGAAAATGGCGAGCAGCACATACACAATACAGTCAGTTATTCATTAGGGAAAAAAATATATATACAAATATATACACATATACATACACAACACACATGGGCAGTACAGCTGGGGCTCTCCAATCCAATGAATCACTTCCTTTATAAATCACAGTAGATAGATCCCTGGGCAAGTAATCTATCAGCGGCTGCCATATATTCATAAAGTTATTTTCTCTCTCTTTTAATCTAATTGATTTCTAACAAAGAAAGTCCAGAAATAGCACAAATCCTGAATTCCTCCTCCGCCCCTTCAAAATGAATCTATCCATTCCAACGTCACTGTACTGAAATGCTGTCAGAGTATAGGCTGCATTTCATCATGGACACTGGCCTCTTGCAACATCTGCAGGAAGCTGATAAAGTAATTTTCGATGTTGTGGTGTGCTATAGGTAGAGGTGCCATCAGGGTGTGTGTTTGACAAAAATACCCCTGTGTTGCCTTTTGCATTTCTTCATTCCCATATAGGCGTACTCTTTGGAACCTTTTCCATTAAACCTTTGTGAAGATCTGGGGGTCAGCCATGTTGAGAGTGTGGAGCAGCAGTGGGGAACGTCTCGGAGCCCCACCTTTTGTGTAAAATCCACTTTTTGTCTAGAAAATAAAATATGTCCACCAGACGGATATTACTTTTATTTACCTACATGGCATTTTCGATTGTAGGTGGCACACTTGAATGTGATTCAGGGTGGGACATCATCATTGATGATCATCATTTGTTTTATATTGGTGTTTGGAGGAACGTGCAGCTATGGGAATCAATCAAATCAAGAGTCTGTCTACCAGTATGCCATTTCTGTTTGTAATTAAGATTGTCCTTTTATGAGGAATACACAAAAATAGATGTGTTTCCCATTTCTTGACCTACTGTTGTTAGGCATGTCTATATTATTATATGCTCTATCAGTGTGGGGGCGAAAAAAGTAAGCAAAGTAAGTTTGTGACAACAGAACCTTTGAACGCCCAATGTTGTCCAATCCCGGCAGGGGGAAAGAGTTCAAATGCAAACAGCTTTAATGTTTGAGGGAATCACAGTTTCGAGTTTGTGAAACAGCTGTGCCGCTGGCTTCAGTCAACTTTCCAAAGATCATTTGACTGGATGGATCATGGATGCTAGATAATATAGCCAAAGCTTTCCGTCCTGCCTGCCTTTTTTTCTCCAAACATTTTTCATTCCAGGTGGCTACTTTTCGGAGCATATTCTCCAGTAAACATTTGTGAAGAAGCCTGATCTGGGGGGTCAGCCATGTTTGGTGTGTGGCGCAGCGTCTTTGTTTTGGCGGTGGGTTTGAGTCTTGGTAAGGCAGCACCATCACCATCAACACCACAGGACTGCCAGAGCATGATCACAGCGCTGAGTCTGGACAACACTGCCAAGGTCCAGTTCAAATGATAATGACAATGATTATGATTTGTTACGTATAGTGCTTTTCCTAAAATAATTACAAAGTGCATGGTATAACCACAAGAGACAAAGCTACAATAAAACATAAACAAACATGAAATAATAAAAGTGGGTGTTATGATAAAAATAGGTACATTATAATGGTCTGTAAAACAGAAAACCTGCCACGGACACGACCAAGTCTTTGTCCGTGTACGGACATGTTGGTGACCCCTGCATTTAGTAGAATCTGGTCTTTTAGGTCACAATGGGTTCATCTGTGTTTGTCTATCCCTCTGCTATAGCTTTCAGGTCGCTGGAACTTAATTGAAGGCTTTTCGGACCATACTGACTTTATATATCTTCTGAACTGGACTCAGTCTTCATGGATTGACTTCACGCCTTCTGCCGAGGACAACAGAACGCTCACCATGGTGGCACACGAACGCATGTGAGTGTGTGTGTGTGCGGGGTGTGCCGATATGGACATTCTTGGCCTATACCGATGTTTAAAATAGTGTCACAAAAAACAATCTAGCCGATACTGATACAGATATGTTTATTTCGCTTTGTTGTTTATATTTCCCCCTTTTGTGCCAGAGAAACAAACATCTTCAATACAATAAATAAATGTTCAGAATTTACAGCTTGGTAGGCGGCCGATAAAGATAACATAGCCAACGCAAAATGTACGCTTATTAACAACAGATAGTTTTCAGTTACTGCCATCGGTTAAATGTCCATTTTATTTGCCAATACTAATATTGACCAATAATGGCAAATATCGGCCGACACCAATATGTGGCCGATATATGGTTTCCTCCCTATAGTGTTAATAACAAAGTGTGTCACTGTGTGTCCTCGTCTAAAGGAACGGAACCTATACCGTAGATCTGTTCAATGTGACAATCAACTCTAACATCACCATGGACGTCAGAGGTAAGCATTGTTGGAAAAGTTACTAAGTGTCGGTAATATTGTCAGAATGGTTTTCAAGTATAGGACCCAAAAATGCAAGGACGTCGGGAATCTTAAATGGAAGTTTTATTTAACAAAGGTTTGCAGGAGCGCAACACTAGCAAACATAAACAGACTTGGAACTCAGGTTACAATACAATAATCCAACCAAACACAGGGTTTAAATATAGGGTGCGTTCGGAAATGCGCACCGGGAATGTGGTCAGTTTGTTGAGTGTGGTGGGCGGTGACGTTCAGTGTGCCTTAAAGGCCTATTCATAGTCTGGATTTTCGGTGGTGAGGTGACCACCGCTCCGGTGGTGAGCTGACCACCGGAGCTGAAATAACGTTGAGCGGTGGTGAGTAAAAACAGAGAGAAGGGCTGGAGCGGTGGCGGTGGTTTGCTCTTCACCGCGGCTCGTGACGTCATGTTGTAGTTCGGTGGTCACCTAACCACCGAAAATCCATGTACTATGTATGAGCCTTAAGACACAGGTGAAACAAAGAACCAAAAATCAGGGAAGGCGAGACAAGGCAGGTCACAAATACAATGCCTTGTAGCTAGAATGTCTGCCCTGAAACTGGGAGGTCCAGGATTGATCCCTGGCCGGGTCATACCAAACCAAAGACTGTAAAAATGGGACCCAATATCCTCCCTGCTTGGCACTAGATCAGCATCAAGGGTTTGTATTGGGGGGTTAGATCAACCACAACAGTGCGACACGGATGCTGTTCACCGCTCCAAGAGTTGGGTTAAATGCGGAGAACAAAATCTCACATCAATACACCACAGCAATGTATGACAAATGGCTTGTAGATTAGCTATTTTCAGCATGCAACTAATTGTAAAATGACTTATACTGGATCTCTTCTCCACTAGTCCCTCCCTAACATTTTAGTCTACTTTTTATTTGTTGACGAAATTGTCAGTATTTTTTGTCTTAGTTTTAGTCATCATACTGTAGCTTAGTTATTACTTAGTTTCCATTTTGTTTTCGTCAGTGGAAAAAGGTAGTCGACGATCATTTTTCGTTTTCGTTTTAGTCGACGAAATCAACAGTGGTTTGGTCACCTCTGGTTTCAATGTGACGTTTCAGTGAGCAGAGAGCTCATGCAGTCTCCCGACATCATTAATGATGCTCCAAAATAATTACATTATTAGATACAGTATTATTAACTGCTACTGTAAACACATTAGTCTTCGAGTAGCGTGTAATGCATTACGTTTTGGATTAGAGCAATCGGTTACGGTTACTTAGATACTTTTGTCAAAACAATGGCATTACGTAGTGGCATTTAAGCTCTGCATTTCCCTGTTGTGTGACAAAAGTAACAGTAACGAGTTACTTAAAAATAAAGAAAAAAAAACGTTACCCAACACCCAACACTGCACATCAACATATGACATCATCATGATGTAACACATCAGTAAATTGGATGTTATTCTCCTCTCCAGGTGATATAATTGAGAGCAAGTTCAACTTGCTGTCTACTTGTGATGACTGTTTGGTTGTTAACATCACCACGGCCAAACGATGTGACAAGTCAGACAACCCCCCCGTTCATCACTCTCTGTATATCTTAGGTAAGTACAGGTATGCAGCTAGTTATCAGGGGGGCTCGCGAACCCGGGCTCCCCCAGAGTTAGTGTCGAAGCGTCCTTGAGCAAGACTCGACTGAACCCCTAATTGCTCCTGATGTGCTGGTTGGTGCCTCGCATGGTTTCCACCGCCATCGGCGTGTGTGTGTGTGTGTGTGTGTGTGTGTGTGTGTGTGTGTGTGTGTGTGTGTGTGTGTGTGTGTGTGTGTGTGTATGTGTGTGTGTGTGTGTGTGTGTGTGTGTGTGTGTGTGTGTGTGTGTGTGTGTGTTTTCAGCGAGGGGGCGGAGCCTGAAACAATCTGACCTGGAAGTGTTTCATCAGCAGGCCAGGTGTATGAACTTCTCTCTGCCGCCACACTTCCACTATGACCACAGACAAGGTGTTTTAACACTTTTATTAATGTCCTAATTCAGTGGTTTTTAAACCCTTTTCAAGGCCCGTTATTTAGTGGGCATTTGAGCCACGGACCACCATGTGATGAGATTTAGCCTCTCACACCCAAAAGTCATTGTAGAACTGTTTTTCATTGGATAAGATTATGTCTACGATTACATGCTTTTGGCAAATGTTGATCAAAAGTAGATTTTTTTTCATCATCAGCACCATCATCATCAACACCACAGGACTGCCAGAGCATGATCACAGCGCTGAGTCTGGACAACACTGCCAAGGTCCAGTTCAAATGATAATGACAATGATTATGATTTGTTTCGTATAGTGCTTTTCCTAAAATAATTACAAAGTGCTTTACAAAGAGCAGCATAGTAACCACAAGAGACAAAGCTACAACATAAGATCAGTGAATGCAATGAATAAAATAATATAACTACAGAAACAGATAGGGTCGGCAGCCAATTGCATATATTTTTGGGGGTCCTTAATGGAATAGTTTGAGCACCACTGCAGAGAAACATTTTCTGAAGAAGAAAAACATCAGGATTTAGAAGACATTTTGTCAGGGGTCATCGCCATGTTGGCTTGTGGCAGACATTTTTGTCAACATATTCCTTTGCCACAGACATACAACATGAGTGGATAATAATAATACCAGAAACACATAAATATAGATAGCCCTGAATAACAGGTCTGTAACTCTGAGAGTGTTCAAATGGAACCAAACGGACCCTTACGGGTCCATAAGGGTCCATTTGGTTCCATTTGAACACTCAGAGTTTCAGGGGTCCTTGCAAATAAAACAATTTGAGAACCTAGTGGACTTCTAATGCGCCAGGCCATAGTGTCACAATAAATAATTATGGAGAAAACCTGGAGACCTGACATTCAGTAAAGTGGGTGTTATGATAAAAACAGGTACATTAAAATGGTGTGTAAAACAGAAAACCTGCCACGGACACGACCAAGTCTTTGTCCGTGTACGGACATGTTGGTGACCCCTGCATTTTGTAGAATCTGGTCTTTTAGGTCACAATGGGTTCATCTGTGTTTGTCTATCCCTCTGCTATAGCTTTCAGGTCGCTGGAACTTAATTGAAGGCTTTTCAGACCATACTGACTTTATATATCTTCTGAACTGGATTCAGTCTTCATGGATTGACTTCACGCCTTCTGCAGAGGACAACAGAACGCTCACCATGGTGGCACACGAACGCATGTGAGTGTGTGTGCGTGCGTGTGTGTGTGCGTGTGTGCGTGCGTGCGTGTGTGTGTGTGCGTGTGTCTTGTGATAAAGTACGCATTAATTAGGGATGTGCCGATGTGGAAATTCTTGGCCTATACCAATAACAATCTAGCCGATACTGATACCGATATATGTTTATTTCGCTTTAATTTATTTCCCCCTTTTGTGACAGAGAAACAAACATCTTCAATACAATAAATAAATGTTCAGAATTTACAGCTTGGTAGGCGGCCGATAAAGATAACATAGCCAACGCAAAATGTACGCTTATTAACAACAGATGGTTTTCAGTTACTGCCATCGGTTAACACAATCAATGCCGGGATTTTTTCAAAATAGACGCTCGGGTGCCGGGAAGATATGGCTTCTTTTACTCTGTAAGGCCCCCCCCCCTTCCGTTCCGGAAATTCTTTTTAGACATATTTTGCTTGCTTACCTTGCTCTCGTTTCAATAAAAGGCCTAATGGGTTAAATGTCTGTTTTATTTGCCAATACGGTACCGATATTGTCCAATAATGGCAAATATCGGCCGACACCGATATGTGGCCGATATATGGGTTCCTCCCTATAGTGTTAATAACAAAGTGTGTCACTGTGTGTCCTCGTCTAAAGGAACGGAACCTATACCGTAGATCTGTTCAATGTGACAATCATCTCTAACATCACCATGGACGTCAGAGGTAAGCATTGTTGGAAAAGTCACTAAATGTCGGTAATATTGTCAGAATGGTTTTCAAGTATAGGACCCAAAAATTCAAGGACGTCGGGAATCTTAAATGGTAGTTTTATTTAACAAAGGTTTGCAGGAGCGCAACACTAGCAAACATAAACAGACTTGGAACTCAGGTTACAATACAATAATCCAACCAAACACAGGGTTTAAATTAAATATAGGGTGCGTTCGGAAATGCGCACCGGGAATGTGGTCAGTTTGTTGAGTTTGGTGGGCGGTGACGTTCAGTGTGCCTTATTTCCGAACGACCACAGCTGTGACGCATTCACACCGGACAACCCCAGCTTCAGGGTAGGGTCGCTCAGTGCGGGCACTCGGCACACCCAGTGCGCAGCGCACTGGATTTTCGAACAACAACGCACCGAGTGCGCTGAATAAACGAACGACAAGAGAGCACACCAGTGCGTTCAGGGCGCATTTCCGAACGCACCCATAGGCACAAGATTAACATGACTTGACATCAGTAAAATGGATGTTATTCTCCTCTCCAGGTGATATAATTGAGAGCAAGTTCAACTTGCTGTCTACTTGTGATGACTGTTTGGTTGTTAACATCACCACGGCCAAACGATGTGACAAGTCAGACAACCCCCCCGTTCATCACTCTCTGTATATCTTAGGTAAGTACAGGTATGCAGCTAGTTATCGGGGAGGCTCAACCGCAAGGTTGCCAGCTCGAACCCGGGCTCCCCCAGAGTTAGTGTCGAAGCGTCCTTGAGCAAGACTCGACTGAACCCCTAATTGCTCCTGATGTGCTGGTTGGTGCCTCGCATGGTTTCCACCGCCATCGGCGTGTGTGTGTGTTTTCAGCGAAGGGGCGGAGCCTGAAACAATCTGACCTGGAAGTGTTTCATCAGCAGGCCAGGTGTATGAACTTCTCTCTGCCGCCAGACTTCCACTATGACCACAGACAAGGTGTTTTAACACTTTTATTAATGTCCTAATTCAGTGGTTTTTAAACCCTTTTCAAGGCCTGTTATTTAGTGGGCATTTGAGCCACGGACCACCATGTGATGAGATTTAGCCTCTCACACCAAAAAGTCATTGTAGAACTGTTTTTCATTGGATAAGATTATGTCTACAATTACATGCTTTTGGCAAACGTTGATCAAAAGTAGATTTTTTTCATCATCAGCACCATCATCATCAACACCACAGGACTGCCAGAGCATGATCACAGCACTGAGTCTGGACAACACTGCCAAGGTCCAGTTCAAATGATAATGACAATGATTTTGATTTGTTTCGTATAGTGCTTTTCCTAAAATAATTACAAAGTGCTTTACAAAGAGCAGCATAGTAACCACAAGAGACAAAGCTACAGCATAAGATCAGTGAATGCAATGAATAAAATAATATAACTACAGAAACAGATAGGGTCGGCAGCCAATTGCATATACTTTTGGGGGTCCTTAATGGAATAGTTTGAGCACCACTGCAGAGAAACATAGGGGTTTTCTGAAGAAGAAAAAACATCCGGATTTAGAAGACATTTTGTCAGGGGTCATCGCCATGTTGGCTTGTGGCAGACATTTTTGTCAACATATTTATTTTGCCACAGACATACAACATGAGTGGATAATAATAATACCAGAAACACATAAATATAGATAGCCCTGAATAACAGGTCTGTAACTCTGAGAGTGTTCAAATGGAACCAAACGGACCCTTACGGGTCCATAAGGGTCCATTTGGTTCCATTTGAACACTCAGAGTTTCAGGGGTCCTTGCAAATAAAACAATTTGAGAACCTAGTGGACTTCTAATGCGCCAGGCCATAGTGTCACAATAAATAATTATGGAGAAAACCTGGAGACCTGACATTCAGTAAAGTGGGTGTTATGATAAAAACAGGTACATTAAAATGGTGTGTAAAACAGAAAACCTGCCACGGACACGACCAAGTCTTTGTCCGTGTACGGACATGTTGGTGACCCCTGCATTTTGTAGAATCTGGTCTTTTACGTCACAATGGGTTCATCTGTGTTTGTCTATCCCTCTGCTATAGCTTTCAGGTCGCTGGAACTTAATTGAAGGCTTTTCAGACCATACTGACTTTATATATCTTCTGAACTGGATTCAGTCTTCATGGATTGACTTCACGCCTTCTGCCGAGGACAACAGAACGCTCACCATGGTGGCACACGAACGCATGTGAGTGTGTGTGCGTGCGTGTGTGTGTGCGTGTGTGCGTGCGTGCGTGTGTGTGTGTGCGTGTGTCTTGTGATAAAGTACGCATTAATTAGGGATGTGCCGATGTGGAAATTCTTGGCCTATACCAATAACAATTTAGCCGATACTGATACCGATATATGTTTATTTCGCTTTAATTTATTTCCCCCTTTTGTGACAGAGAAACAAACATCTTCAATACAATAAATAAATGTTCAGAATTTACAGCTTGGTAGGCGGCCGATAAAGATAACATAGCCAACGCAAAATGTACGCTTATTAACAACAGATGGTTTTCAGTTACTGCCATTGGTTAACACAATCAATGCCGGGATTTTTTCAAAATAGAAGCTCGGGTGCCGGGAAGATATGGCTTCTTTTACTCTGTAAGGCCCCCCCCCCCCCTTCCGTTCCGGAAATTCTTTTTAGACATATTTTGCTTGCTTACCTTGCTCTCGTTTCAATAAAAGGCCTAATGGGTTAAATGTCTGTTTTATTTGCCAATACGGTACCGATATTGTCCAATAATGGCAAATATCGGCCGACACCGATATGTGGCCGATATATGGGTTCCTCCCTATAGTGTTAATAACAAAGTGTGTCACTGTGTGTCCTCGTCTAAAGGAACGGAACCTATACCGTAGATCTGTTCAATGTGACAATCATCTCTAACATCACCATGGACGTCAGAGGTAAGCATTGTTGGAAAAGTCACTAAATGTCGGTAATATTGTCAGAATGGTTTTCAAGTATAGGACCCAAAAATTCAAGGACGTCGGGAATCTTAAATGGTAGTTTTATTTAACAAAGGTTTGCAGGAGCGCAACACTAGCAAACATAAACAGACTTGGAACTCAGGTTACAATACAATAATCCAACCAAACACAGGGTTTAAATTAAATATAGGGTGCGTTCGGAAATGCGCACCGGGAATGTGGTCAGTTTGTTGAGTGTGGTGGGCGGTGACGTTCAGTGTGCCTTATTTCCGAACGACCACAGCTGTGACGCATTCACACCGGACAACCCCAGCTTCAGGGTAGGGTCGCTCAGTGCGGGCACTCGGCACACCCAGTGCGCAGCGCACTGGATTTTCGAACAACAACGCACCGAGTGCGCTGAATAAACGAACGACAAGAGAGCACACCAGTGCGTTCAGGGCGCATTTCCGAACGCACCCATAGGCACAAGATTAACATGACTTGACATCAGTAAAATGGATGTTATTCTCCTCTCCAGGTGATATAATTGAGAGCAAGTTCAACTTGCTGTCTACTTGTGATGACTGTTTGGTTGTTAACATCACCACGGCCAAACGATGTGACAAGTCAGACAACCCCCCCGTTCATCACTCTCTGTATATCTTAGGTAAGTACAGGTATGCAGCTAGTTATCGGGGAGGCTCAACCGCAAGGTTGCCAGCTCGAACCCGGGCTCCCCCAGAGTTAGTGTCGAAGCGTCCTTGAGCAAGACTCGACTGAACCCCTAATTGCTCCTGATGTGCTGGTTGGTGCCTCGCATGGTTTCCACCGCCATCGGCGTGTGTGTGTGTTTTCAGCGAAGGGGCGGAGCCTGAAACAATCTGACCTGGAAGTGTTTCATCAGCAGGCCAGGTTTATGAACTTCTCTCTGCCGCCAGACTTCCACTATGACCACAGACAAGGTGTTTTAACACTTTTATTAATGTCCTAATTCAGTGGTTTTTAAACCCTTTTCAAGGCCTGTTATTTAGTGGGCATTTGAGCCACGGACCACCATGTGATGAGATTTAGCCTCTCACACCAAAAAGTCATTGTAGAACTGTTTTTCATTGGATAAGATTATGTCTACAATTACATGCTTTTGGCAAACGTTGATCAAAAGTAGATTTTTTTCATCATCAGCACCATCATCATCAACACCACAGGACTGCCAGAGCATGATCACAGCACTGAGTCTGGACAACACTGCCAAGGTCCAGTTCAAATGATAATGACAATGATTTTGATTTGTTTCGTATAGTGCTTTTCCTAAAATAATTACAAAGTGCTTTACAAAGAGCAGCATAGTAACCACAAGAGACAAAGCTACAGCATAAGATCAGTGAATGCAATGAATAAAATAATATAACTACAGAAACAGATAGGGTCGGCAGCCAATTGCATATACTTTTGGGGGTCCTTAATGGAATAGTTTGAGCACCACTGCAGAGAAACATAGGGGTTTTCTGAAGAAGAAAAAACATCCGGATTTAGAAGACATTTTGTCAGGGGTCATCGCCATGTTGGCTTGTGGCAGACATTTTTGTCAACATATTTATTTTGCCACAGACATACAACATGAGTGGATAATAATAATACCAGAAACACATAAATATAGATAGCCCTGAATAACAGGTCTGTAACTCTGAGAGTGTTCAAATGGAACCAAACGGACCCTTACGGGTCCATAAGGGTCCATTTGGTTCCATTTGAACACTCAGAGTTTCAGGGGTCCTTGCAAATAAAACAATTTGAGAACCTAGTGGACTTCTAATGCGCCAGGCCATAGTGTCACAATAAATAATTATGGAGAAAACCTGGAGCCCTGACATTCAGTAAAGTGGGTGTTATGATAAAAATAGGTACATTATAATGGTGTGTAAAACAGAAAACCTGCCACGGACACGACCAAGTCTTTGTCCGTGTACGGACATGTTGGTGACCCCTGCATTTAGTAGAATCTGGTCTTTTAGGTCACAATGGGTTCATCTGTGTTTGTCTATCCCTCTGCTATAGCTTTCAGGTCGCTGGAACTTAATTGAAGGCTTTTCAGACCATACTGACTTTATATATCTTCTGAACTGGACTCAGTCTTCATGGATTGACTTTACGCCTTCTGCCGAGGACAACAGAACGCTCACCATGGTGGCACACGAACGCAGGTGAGTGTGTGTGTGTGCGTGTGTGTGTGCGTGCGTGCGTGTGTGTGTGCGTGTGTCTTGTGATAAAGTACGCATTAATTAGGGATGTGCCGATGTGGAAATTATTGGCCTATACCAATAACAATCTAGCCGATACTGATACCGATATATGTTTATTTCGCTTTAATTTATTTCCCCCTTTTGTGACAGAGAAACAAACATCTTCAATACAATAAATAAATGTTCAGAATTTACAGCTTGGTAGGCGGCCGATAAAGATAACATAGCCAACGCAGAATGTACGCTTATTAACAACAGATAGTTTTCAGTTACTGCCATCGGTTAACACAATCAATGCCGGGATTTTTTCAAAATAGAAGCTCGGGTGCCGGGAAGATATGGCTTCTTTTACTCTGTAAGGCCCCCCCCCCCCTTCCGTTCCGGAAATTCTTTTTAGACATATTTTGCTTGCTTACCTTGCTCTCGTTTCAATAAAAGGCCTAATGGGTTAAATGTCTGTTTTATTTGCCAATACGGTACCGATATTGTCCAATAATGGCAAATATCGGCCGACACCGATATGTGGCCGATATATGGGTTCCTCCCTATAGTGTTAATAACAAAGTGTGTCACTGTGTGTCCTCGTCTAAAGGAACGGAACCTATACCGTAGATCTGTTCAATGTGACAATCATCTCTAACATCACCATGGACGTCAGAGGTAAGCATTGTTGGAAAAGTCACTAAATGTCGGTAATATTGTCAGAATGGTTTTCAAGTATAGGACCCCAAAATCGGGAATCTTAAATGGTAGTTTTATTTAACAAAGTTTTGCAGGAGCGCAACACTAGCAAACATAAACAGACTTGGAACTCAGGTTACAAGCATAGACTGTAAAAAATATGGACAAAGCGTTCCCCGGGTCTAACATGGACGTAAAATGAAGCCAGTAATTCCTTGCACTGTAAGTCGCCATCTTTCTTGCTCCGTTTGGGCCCAGCTGGCCCATTGGCTGGCCCAGACAACGAGGCGGTACTTCCCCCCTTCTTCTCCGTTGGTTTTTATTTTGACTCGAGTGGGTGGGGACTCCCGATCATAGACTGTAACGGTAGCCACGCCCCTCAGAACATACGCGACTTTATGGTAATTTATTTTATAAATGGGACCATAATTTTCCAAAAAGAATATTATGACATTAGAAATGAGACTTTAAACTAGTGACTGGAAGCAGAAAGTATTCATGACCATGTTTATTAAAACCTCCTGAGCCCCAATCCCCCGGCGGTGGGGGCTAGATTCTGTCCACCTCATGAACAGCTCTCAGCGGGTAAATGGGGCTGGTCAAGGTCTCAGGTTCCAACTCCGATATTTTTGATTTTCCCTCCCGGACCCCCGTGGGGTTTAAAAGGTAATACAGTCTAGGTGAAGTTGGGCCCAAATACATGGACTTCTATGGGGCTATGGGGTTTTTTGGGTCCAGTGACAGCGCCACAACAGGCCATTATATGAACTTTCAGGAAATCCAGATTTCCTTAGCGGCTTCACAAAATATCTGTCTGACTGCCCCCCCTGGTTACAAGACAATAATCCAACAGAGAACACAACCAAACACAGGGCTTAAATAGGCAAACGATTAACAGGACTTGCAGGTGAACTCAAATCAATCAACACATGGATTGGCTGAGGGGAAAACAAGACACAGGTGAAACAAAGAACCAACAATCAGGGAAGGCGAGACAAGGCAGGTCACAAATACAATGCAAGAGAGGAAACACCTCACTTCAAGATCCAGGAATATAACCCCATAGCTTTACTTCAAAATAAGATTCAAGAACAACAAAAACAGCACATGGAAAGCAGATCCTGACAAATATATTACCTATTACTAGTTACTTTTTTAAAGTAACATTATTACTTTACATATTACTCCCTGCCAAAAGTAACTAATTACTTAATACTGTGTCACATTACCAAGCTCAGTGGCCTTGTAGCTAGAATGTCTGCCCTGAAACTGGGAGGTCCAGGATTGATCCCTGGCCGGGTCATACCAAACCAAAGACTGTAAAAATGGGAACAATATCCTCCCTGCTTGGCACTATAGATCAGCATCAAGGGTTGTATTGGGGGGTTAGATCAACCACAACAGTGCGACACGGATGCTGTTCACCGCTCCAAGAGTTGGGTTAAATGCGGAGAACAAAATCTCACATCAATACACCACAGCAATGTATGACAAATGGCTTGTAGATCAGCTATTTTCAGCATGCAACTAATTGTAAAATGACTTATACTAGATGTCTTCTCCACTAGTCCCTTCCTAACATTTTAGTCTACTTTTTATTTGTTGACGAAATTGTCAGTATTTTTTGTCTTAGTTTTAGTCATCATACTGTAGCTTAGTTATTACTTAGTTTCCATTTTGTTTTCGTCAGTGGGAAAAAGGTAGTCAACGATCATTTTTCGTTTTAGTTTTAGTCGACGAAATCAACAGTGGTTTGGTCACCTCTGGTTTCAATGTGACGTTTCAGTGAGCAGAGAGCTCATGCAGTCTCCCGACATCATTAATGATGCTCCAAAATAATTACATTATTAGATACAGTATTATTAACTGCTATTTCCATACTGGTTTGGTTTTGTCGCACCTCATTCCTCGCACAGGGGTTGTAATCGCCGGCAACGCAAAAGTAACAGTAACGAGTTACTTAAAAATAAAGAAAAAAAACGTTACCCAGCACCCAACACTGCACATCAACATAATTATGACATCATCATGATGTAACACATCAACCCCGTGACATCAGTAAAATGGATGTTATTCTCCTCTCCAGGTGATATAATTGAGAGCAAGTTCAACTTGCTGTCTACTTGTGATGACTGTTTGGCTGTTAACATCACCACGGCCAAACGATGTGACAAGTCAGACAACCCCCCCATTCATCACTCTCTGTATATCTTAGGTAAGTACAGGTATGCAGCTAGTTATCGGGGGGGCTCAACCGCAAGGTTGCCAGCTCGAACCCGGGCTCCCCCAGAGTTAGTGTCGAAGCGTCCTTGAGCAAGACTCGATTGAACCCCTAATTGCTCCTGATGTGCTGGTTGGTGCCTCGCATGGTTTCCACCGCCATTGGCGTGTGTGTGTGTGTGTGTGTGTGTGTGTGTGTGTGTTGTGTGTGTGTGTGTGTGTGTGTGTGTGTGTGTGTGTGTGTGTGTGTGTGTGTGTGTGTGTGTGTGTGTGTGTGTGTGTGTGTGTGTGTGTGTGTGTGTGTGTGTGTGTGTGTGTGTTTTCAGCGAGGGGGCGGAGCCTGAAACAATCTGACCTGGAAGTGTTTCATCAGCAGGCCAGGTGTATGAACTTCTCTCTGCCGCCAGACTTCCACTATGACCACAGACAAGGTGTTTTAACACTTTTATTAATGTCCTAATTCAGTGGTTTTTAAACCCTTTTCAAGGCCCGTTATTTAGTGGGCATTTGAGCCACGGACCACCATGTGATGAGATTTAGCCTCTCACACCCAAAAGTCATTGTAGAACTGTTTTTCATTGGATAAGATTATGTCTACAATTACATGCTTTTGGCAAACGTTGATCAAAAGTAGATTTTTTTCATCATCAGCACCATCATCATCAACACCACAGGACTGCCAGAGCATGATCACAGCACTGAGTCTGGACAACACTGCCAAGGTCCAGTTCAAATGATAATGACAATGATTTTGATTTGTTTCGTATAGTGCTTTTCCTAAAATAATTACAACGTGCTTTACAAAGAGCAGCATAGTAACCACAAGAGACAAAGCTACAGCATAAGATCAGTGAATGCAATGAATACAATAATATAACTACAGAAACAGATAGGGTCGGCAGCCAATTGCATATACTTTTGGGGGTCCTTAATGGAATAGTTTGAGCACCACTGCAGATAAACATAGGGTTTTTCTGAAGAAGAAAAAACATCAGGATTTAGAAGACATTTTGTCAGGGGTCATCGCCATGTTGGCTTGTGGCAGACATTTTTGTCAACATATTTATTTTGCCACATACATACAACATGAGTGGATAATAATAATACCAGAAACACATAAATATAGATAGCCCTGAATAACAGGTCTGTAACTCTGAGAGTTCAAATGGAACCAAACGGACCCCTACGGGTCCATAAGGGTCCATTTGGTTCCATTTGAACACTCAGAGTTTCAGGGGTCCTTGCAAATAAAACAATGTGAGAACCTAGTGGACTTCTAATGCGCCAGGCCATAGTGTCACAATAAATAATTATGGAGAAAACCTGGAGACCTGACATTCAGTAAAGTGGGTGTTATGATAAAAACAGGTACATTATAATGGTGTGTAAAACAGAAAATCTGCCACGGACACGACCAAGTCTTTGTCCGTGTACGGACATGTTGGTGACCCCTGCATTTAGTAGAATCTGGTCTTTTAGGTCACAATGGGTTCATCTGTGTTTGTCTATCCCTCTGCTATAGTTTTCAGGTCGCTGGAACTTAATTGAAGGCTTTTCAGACCATACTGACTTTATATATCTTCTGAACTGGACTCAGTCTTCATGGATTGACTTTACGCCTTCTGCCGAGGACAACAGAACGCTCACCATGGTGGCACACGAACGCATGTGAGTGTGTGTGTGTGTGTGTGTGTGTGTGTGTGTGTGTGTGCGTGTGTGTGTGCGTGTGTGTGTGCGTGTGTCTTGTGATAAAGTACGCATTAATTAGGGATGTGCCGATGTGGAAATTCTTGGCCTATTCCAATAACAATCTAGCCGATACTGATACCGATATATGTTTATTTCGCTTTAATTTATTTCCCCCTTTTGTGATAGAGAAACAAACATCTTCAATACAATAAATAAATGTTCAGAATTTACAGCTTGGTAGGCGGCCGATAAAGATAACATAGCCAACGCAAAATGTACGCTTATTAACAACAGATAGTTTTCAGTTACTGCCATCGGTTAACACAATCAATGCCGGGATTTTTTCAAAATAGAAGCTCGGGTGCCGGGAAGATATGGCTTCTTTTACTCTGTAAGCCCCCCCCCCCCCCCCCCTTCCGTTCCGGAAATTATTTTTAGACATATTTTGCTTGCTTACCTTGCTCTCGTTTCAATAAAAGGCCTAATGGGTTAATGTCTGTTTTATTTGCCAATACGGTACCGATATTGTCCAATAATGGCAAATATCGGCCGACACCGATATGTGGCCGATATATGGGTTCCTCCCTATAGTGTTAATAACAAAGTGTGTCACTGTGTGTCCTCGTCTAAAGGAACGGATCCTGTACCGTAGATCTGTTCAATGTGACAATCATCTCTAACATCACCATGGACGTCAGAGGTAAGCATTGTTGGAAATATTGTCAGAATGGTTTTCAAGTATAGGACCCAAAAATTCAAGGACGTCGGGAATCTTAAATGGTAGTTTTATTTAACAAAGGTTTGCAGGAGCGCAACACTAGCAAACATAAACAGACTTGGAACTCAGGTTACAAGACAATAATCCAACAGAGAACACAACCAAACACAGGGCTTAAATAGGCACACGATTAACAGGACTTGCAGGTGAACTCAAATCAATCAACACATGGATTGGCTGAGGGGAAAACAAGACACAGGTGAAACAAAGAACCACAAATCAGGGAAGGCGAGGCAAGGCAGGTCACAAATACAATGCAAGAGAGGAAACACTTCCCTTCAAGATCCAGGAATATAACCCCATAGCTTTACTTCAAAATAAGATTCAAGAACAACAAAAACAGCACATGGAAAGCAGATCCTGACAAATATATTACCTATTACTAGTTACTTTTTTAAAGTAACATTATTACTTTACATACTGTATTACTTAAAAAGAAAGAAGAAAAACGTTACCCAACACTGCACATCAACATAATGACATCATCATGATGTAACACACAACACGTGACATCAGTAAAATGGATGTTATTCTCCTCTCCAGGTGATATAATTGAGAGCAAGTTCAACTTGCTGTCTACTTGTGATGACTGTTTGTTTGTTAACATCACCACGGCCAAACGATGTGACAAGTCAGACAACCCCCCCGTTCACTCTCTGTATATCTTAGGTAAGTACAGGTATGCAGCTAGTTATCGGGGAGGCTCAACCGCAAGGTTGCCAGCTCGAACCCGGGCTCCCCCAGAGTGTCCTTGAGCAAGACTCTGAACCCCTAAATGCTCCTGATGTGCTGGTTGGTGCCTTGCATGGTTTCCGCCGCCATCAGTGTATGAATGTGCGTGCCAATGGGTGAATGTTAATGCACCATTTATTTTAGTTATCTGTGTTAGTTAAACATGCTTTGATTTGATTGACATGATTTCACATACCAGGCTCGTTCGGAAATAGTGCACTGAGCGCACTGTGCAATGCAAACTAATAGGCGAGTGCGCTCCGTTGCGGTATTTCCAAACGTGCCCACCATGTTATAATTCAAATACGTTTTTCCTTTTTTCTTTCTTTTTTTGTGTTTGTGTTTGTGTGTACCACATAAAGGTGATTCGATGTAATGCGATGCATGATGATGTATGATGATAACATGATAGGATGACCCGAGTGTGTTTGTGTGTGTGTGTGTGTGTGTGTGTGTGTGTGTGTGTGTGTGTGCGAGCGCGCGCGTGTGTGTGTGTATGTGTGTTCTTCCAGCGAGGGGGCGGAGCTTGAATCAATCTGACCTGGAAGTGTTTCATCAGCAGGCCAGGTGTATGAACTTCTCTCTGTCGCCAGACTTCCACTATGACCACAGACAAGGTGTTTTAACACTTTTATTAATGTCCTTTTCAAGGCCCGTTATTTAGTGGGCATTTGAGCCACGGACCACCATGTGATGAGATTTAGCCTCTCACACCCAAAAGTAATGTAGAACTGTCACTGTTTTTTGTGATAATCCTCCCTACTATAGAGTGTGCTGACCATATAAGGAGTTCCTCCCTGTCCCCAGTTAACCCCTGGGGGTCAAAAAAACGTAGGTTTTGTTTTTGGCTAGGTGGCCCAGCCTTCATCCAATCATGATCGAGCGGGGGCGGGCCTTGGTGTGTACAGTGCTGTTGGCCTGTTGCGTGTCACCCCCCACTGTAGTGCGTGGCGGACCGGGGGGTTTCCAAATCACTGAATGCTCCTTTAACAATAATGTAACTCTTGAGATCTATCAGGGTCCATTTGGTTACTAACTCTTCGACATTTAGCCGGGGACCACCTTGAAAACCCCTCAAGGACCACTGGTGGTCTCTGGACCTCTGGTTGAAAACCACTGCCCTACTACTTCATCATTAGTAAAAGTAGCAGTATAACCGATCTACAAGCTCACAATGGGTCACGATGTGATGCATTGTGAGCTCATAGATCCGCTATTTTAGCCATGTCTTATTTTTTCAAGTGAAGGTTAAGAGTGTGGGTTATTGATCAGATATATATGTACGGAATTGCAATTCCGTACAGACATGCCTAGAAACCCCGGAATCTGTACACAACTACTGTTTTGACCGCGACGGAGGCATGGCTTTCACTAGTACGGAAGTGCTATTTCACTGAGGCTGGGTGATTTCGGGTGTGACCTTATTTACCATTATGTCCATATTGGGTTACAACTCGGACGGGGCTGAGTATACCGAACTTCGAAACGCTCATATTCATGTGTCCCTTTCCACATTATGCATGTGTTTATCTCATCATAATCATGTGCTCATCTCTCTCCCTGCAGAGTTTTGCCCTGAACACACCGTGGAAGCTGCTGTGGAGAAACCAGAGAGCAATGTTGTACTGTCCAGGTGGGACAATAAGACTGTGTGTAATTGAAGTATGGGAATGCTTTGGGGTTATGTTGTTGGGCAGGCATGTGCAGTGTTTCTGTAAAGGGCAGGCTGTGTTCTTCCCCATGTCTGTCTTGTTGTTGCTGTGTTGCTAAGCTGACGTTAATAAAGTGAAGTTGTTCCTATAAGATGGTTGTCGTGTCTACTGGAGAAGTGAACCCAATACTGCAGGCCAGCATTAATGCCCTGCACCGATGATGCCCTTGACCACATCAAGTGTCTTGCTCAAGGACACTTCGACACAAACTCTGGGGGAGGGAACTGGGAACCTTGCGGTTCCCATCTCTACCGCTGAGCCAACGCCGCCATGTCCTTTCTGTGGCAAAAAGCAGAATATGAGAAGAATATGTAATAATGTCATTTAAATCTTCAAATGTGCATTCCATGTTTTTCTACTTTTCAGCAGAAAGCCAAAATAATGCGTGTTGACTGCACATTCCATTGATCAGTGTTGCTCAACCTGTTTACGGATATTTTCTTCCATTACCCAGGTTCCTTGTCGTCCCGTTTTTGACTGTGTATAATGAATATTGTATTGCTTATATAAATTCCCAACGCCTCTTATTGATGTCCAAATATCAGATTTGACATTAAACTGGACTGCTGCGTATGTGATTATTGTGTAATCATGCACTTCCCACTTCCCACTCACTCTTCACTCTCAATGTGTGCATTAGGCTCTCTGTTGGCCTTGAGCAGAGGGGTCGATGATATAACCAATAAACAGCTAGCTGCCTGGCTGAAGGAATTCAAGGCACAGGTTAACTAAGGTAAGGTACAGTACAGTATAGCCACGGTAGTTTAGCTTTTTTTGGGGAGCTCAAGTTATAGGTTAAAAGCCTAATTCCCCCGATTGCCTCAACATGGTCTGAGTCTACAGTATATTCACACTTTGAAGTTGTACGCTACCCCACCACGTTTCCCCTGATAAACATCAGGGTTGTTGTTATGTAAAGTAGTGTATTCTATGCATTTTAATGAATTGAGTGCAATGCCTGTATACTGCTGTACTGTTCTCAAACTTGTTAACAAAGTATATGCATGCGGTCAATCAAACAGTTTTCTCTGACGACCAGACCAGGCCGATCAGAGAAACAACTCCAAAACCACCTTTGAACGTCCAATGTTGCCCAATCCTGGCAGGTGAAAGATTTCAAGTGCAAACAGTTGTAGGATTTGTTCTGTGTTTCTGATATTTTAGACCCATGTATTTTGGTACATCATGATTTAAAAACTGCCTTCCATCACATGCCAACCATAACTGCGTTTGCACCTTGCACGTTTTACACCAGAGAGAGGGAGAGAGTGAGAGAGAGAGAGAAAGAGAGAGAGAGAGTGCACAATGTGGAAAGTATAACCATACCGGTAAGTGCATCTATTACACAAGTGCTGTACCTGAGAAAAATGTTTTTTTTCCAGACTCCACTGCACCTCACGAAGCAAAATATTGTACGTTCCACACCACTACAAGTATTTGAAAACTTAAATAACGTAGTCTGCGGATTTCAACGCAAACCATACAATTTCACCGTTATTTTGACTTTGGCAATTTGACCCGTGGCACAAGTGGATGTGATACGGATGCGTTATTGTAAGACTGTATGTAACATTATTCAGTTTATTGTAAGATCTAATATACTACATTATTCACTTTACTGAGGCCCACAGCATCAGTGGATGAGATACCATCCTATTATTCACTTTACTGAGGCCCACAGCATCAGTGGAGTGTGAGCCCAATCAGCCACACATGTCTTGTGCACAACAGCTTTTCATTTCATATAAATGGGTATTGTACTGTAAATATGATGTTGCATGGATGCAAAGTAGTGGTTGATGTCTGGACAGGCATGCTGTTGGTGTTGTGCATGGTGAGATGTGTGCAAGCGGTGTGGTTTGGTAGGAGAAGGCGGACAAAGGATGGGGTGTTGCGCTGGCTATTAGTGTGGCAGGATGCAACAAGACTAAAAGCATTGCCACACTCTACCTGGGGGTGATGCAGGATAACATGTCATGGAGTCACAAATATCACTTTGGTTTATGAAATGTGAGATATTTATTCATTTTCTTAAATCTTTAGTTATTGATGTCCTTCTTAAGAAGGACAAATCAATCGATTTGACTTGTTTTCATTGTACAGCAGGCAGCAGCAGCACATTGGTCAACTTGTGTCAAAAAAGAAAGCACGCACGCACGCACACACACACGCACAGTGCCTTTGTCCAAGGCCCTTTGCATAGATTGTGCATTACAGCCGTTCATACACCGATGGCGGCAGAAACCATGCAAGGCACCAACCTGCACATCGGGAGCAATTAGGGGTTCAGTGTCTTGCTCAAGGACACTTCGACAGAAACTCTGGGGCACGGTGGCACAGTTGGTAGTGCTGTCGCCTCACAGCTAGAAGGTCCTGGGTTCGATTCCCGCTCGGGGCGCTGTGGGTGCTGGCGGCGTGTTTCCTCCTCCGCGTCATCAGTGCCCATACCCGAAGGCGGGGTTGGCGAAAGGGCCTTTCTGTGTGGAGTTTGCATAGATACCCTCACAAAAACATGCAGTAATCCTGGTCTCTAAACTGCCTCCCCCTGGCCAGCCGGGGCGCCTGATGGAGGGGAAAGGAACTGGTTGGAATAACGTGTTCCTTCCACGCGCTACGTCCAACCAGGGAAACTCCCCCCTGTCAGGTGTAAAGGAGCAACTTGGACACTCAAGCATGAAGGAAGCATGAGTTAAGTCCGTTGCTCTCCCCAGGTTGGCGGAGGGTGTGTAGAGCCCAGGATCACATTAGATGATTGACACAGGGGTGAAAAATGGGTTACAAAATCGTGGGTTAAAAAATAAAAACTCTGGTTCGAGCTGGTTAGCCTTGCGGTTCCCATCCGGCCACTCTACCCCTGAGCCACCGCCGCCCGGGCGCCCCCTTGTCCTGAGGGATTAGGGTTGCCTAGATGTGTATATAGACTGGATGCATTCTCTCAGGCGCTTCTCCCAGTCAGTCTTCCAGTCCACACTCCTCTCCAGGTTTTGGCAGCGGGTGGCCATCCCGTCCAATGCCTGCACCGCCTCCGGAGGGTCAAAGGTCAGCCCCGCCCTCTCCACTGCCGCCTGGAACTTGGCGGGAGAGGCTGTAGCTACGTAACACCTGGAGAAAAATAAAAACATTTCCATTGGTTATTTTCTCTAATAACCAATTAAATACTTTTCTCGGCCTTGTGGTGGTGCTACTGTATAACATATAGGCAGCTTCACATTTTGGGCTATTAATTCTTGAATTATAGGCTGTATAGAATCCATTTATTGGCTTCCCCTGGATTCCTTGGATCATGATGCAACTCCCCATTTAGGCCAGGGCCATTTCCACCTGACAAGAATCATTGTGCAATGGCTGTCAGGCAGGGTTTGGGTACTCTATGTTTTGTTTTGTTTTGCCTGTTGTGATCATAGATATTTAAAAAACCTCATTGGCCGCTGCAGTTCGTTGGAGCGATGTGTGTCGAAGGAGGGGAGGAAGAATTTACACTGGGGGAGGAAGTACACCGGAAGTGTGGAAGGCACGTTACGTCACGCGGCTGCCACTCAAGTGGTTACTGGCCAATCACAGCACATCTTTTCCCAGGACTTATCGGACCCGAACATGCGCTCTGCGACGCACGCTCATGCTTCTGCGGTGCTTCGCAAGGAATCCGGGGAAAGTTTTGCCCTCCCTTGAGCACACGTACGCTCCAGAGGCGGAAAGGCCGTCTCACCTGACCTCTCACCTGTGAATGTCAGGGTCGTCTCACCTGACCTCTCACCTGTGAATGTCAGGGTCGTGGGGACAGTGGTAGTGATGCCACACGGCCACCGCCGTGTGGGGACACAACACGTAGCCGTTCTCCTCCCAGCATGTCCTCATGGTGCTCACGATGCCTTCGTCTGTCACCGCTTGCGTCCACATGGCCTGGGACAACTGAGAGAGCACAACCACAGGACCGTTCAACACCAGAGACAAGCAGGGACGGATTAACCCCCACGAGGGCCCCACCAGCCCAATGGCTAATTTGGCCCTGGAGAGAAGGAGAACGCCCCAGGACAGGGGTCTGCAACCTGCGGAGCCACGTGTGGCTCTTTAGCCCCTCTCTGTAGCTTTACTAAAAAAGTATTGAAAGTAACTATGTTAACCCTTGCACGACACTTGACGGAATTGACGGATTGAATCATTAATTGTCTTCACATCTTAATACAGTACTTAATACATTCTTACATTGTAAACACGGACAGCCATCAGAAAAAGAATAAAGATCATCTGGGATGCAGTGGGTCTCACCATCACTGATAGTTCTGGTATTATTACTTATGGAGATGATTATACAGTATAGCTATAACTTTAGCTGATAGGCTATGTGTCAATAGAATAGAATAGAATAGAATAGAACTTATTGTCATTAATCCATTCTGAACGGGCACCCATTTTGGTGTCAGCATCATGTTATGCTTTAGCTATTTAAAAATAGCAGATCTACAAGCTCATATCGCGCCACCGAGTGGCGCGATACGAGCTTGTAGGTCTGCTATTTTTGAAAAATCGAAGAGCGACTGACATTTTTAGAATCTGATCTCAGGTCAGAATGGGTTCATCAGACCAGTGTGTGTCCGGCGGAAACCTCGTATGAATCTGATCTCAGGTCAGAATGGGTTAATAAAAGATTACAGCAATAAAAACACCAACAGCGTTACAGGCAGCTTCAGGCAGGGTGTTTCTGCAGCGTATTAAATGGACCCGTTTGTGCAGAGCTTCAGGCAGGGTGTTTCTGCAGCGTATTAAATGGACCTGTTTGTGCAGAGCTTCAGGCAGGGTGTTTCTGCAGCGTATTAAATGGACCTGTTTGTGCAGAGCTTCAGGCAGGGTGTTTCTGCAGCGTATTAAATGGACCTGTCTGTGCAGAGCTTCAGGCAGGGTGTTTCGGTGAGAATGTTGAAAGTCCTCCATCAAGTCCTTCACTAAGGCTCCATCTCTCCCTGACAGCAGCCAGAACACACGCTCCATGTTGTATGGATCCTATACAGTATATGGAAACATATGGAGACATATAGAAAACAGACATGTTGCATGGATCCTTTTTGAGTGGCGCTAGCCCCTCCTATACACAGGTTAATTGTCTTTAGTTCAATGTTTGTTTTGTAAACGCCATTGACAATGAAGGGAACATTGACGTCATAATGTGCCTCATATACGTCATATTGTCTCTTTGTTGTTAATGGCGTTTAATGTTTGTGTTGGCAACGTTTGTTTTACATCACAAACTGTCACCCAGTGTCTGTGTGACGCTGACAGTGTACCTGGATATCTATGGCGGGGGCCAGTGTCTGTGTGACCGTGTCGCTCATGGAGAAGTCCCCTCTTTGCACCGTCCTATGGACGATGTCGTTGGCGTTCACCATGGCGACCAGACGCAGCGGCACGCCCATCTGCTTCACAATGAGGCCGGCTGGTATAGACACACAACACACCACTCAGCACCACTGGTGTTTTCCACGACTAAGACTGTTTGTCGACTACCTTTTTTCACTGACAAAAACGAAATGGAAACTAAATGAAAACTAAGCCATGATGACTAAAACTAAGACTAAATAATTTGTACACTCTCAGAGTTAAATTAACATTGATTTTACAATATAAATTTGGGGTCCCAGAGATAAAAAATTATAATTAAATGCTTAAATGGTGGTCCGTAGACTAATGCATGTCAAACTGGGGGTCCTTGAAATTAAACGGGTCGAGAATCACTGCTAGAGCTGTAAAAATCTTCTCTCACGGGGGTCCTTGGCATATCTTTTCAAATGGGGGTCCGCGGGGCTAATTAGTGTGAATTTTGGGGGTCCTTGACATGAATGTGTGGGAGTGTGGGAACCACTGCCGTACTAATGAACTACTCACACCGCACCGCGACCAGCATTGCGTGCAACCCCTGATGATCACGTCTCACCTGCGATGTTCCCGGCCCCTCCCGTGGGCACCACCACCTCCAGAGGAGGCAGTGCAGGGCTGTGTTGGTGGGCCCCACGCTGCTCCCCCACGGGGGCGATGTGCAGGTAGGCGTAGATGAAGTGGGCCAGTTGGACCATCACTCTGGACCAGTTGACGGAGTTCAGACTCATCAGGCCGTGGCTCCTCACCAGCTCCTGGTCGGCAAACAGCCTCCGTATGGGGACGTCAATGTCGTCGGAGCTGCCATCCGCTGCAAGCGGAGACGTAAAGGATTCCAAACTGGTCCTTTAGAGCACTTTTTTTCCCTCCCCCACACAGTCGGTCGGGACCCATTTGTGGGTCACGGGCCAATTGTTATATGGGTCACGAATCGAGTAAAAACCCAATTTTCTTTTCCTACATTTAAAAACAATATCTGCTATTTCAATTTACAATTTAGGCATTTAGCAGACACTCTTAATACAGAGTGACTTACAGTAAGCAAGAACAAAAACATCAAATACATAAGAATAGTCATCTTGAATCATATGTAAGAAAAAATTACCAGTAACCGTTTCGACCGAAAATCAACCGATAATTCCCAGTAGGTTACTTATTACGCCAGCCGTAATAAGAGCCGATCGGCTCGCCTGGAGCCTATACTGGCTGCGATTGGCGTTGATGACACGTTAACCGATCTTATCGGTCTAGTCAGGTCTACTGAGCCTACTGAAAACGACAAGCCTCCTCATACCCTCCCCTAAACATAACCGCAAGCATGTCGCAGCACGGTCCTAATATTAACGCATGTTCGCCAACCTTAATCCTGTCGGGGGGGGGGGGGGGGGGGGGGGGGGGGTTCAGTCGGCAGAGCATGCCCATACTCGTCGAAAACAATCGTACTGATCCTAAGTGATCACTGCGGTCTTGTCGATTGATATCAGTCGAAACGGGTGGAACCAGGGGCGCAGTGAAGCCAATAGTGTCTGAAGCCAGTAGGAAATCCTGACTTCCTGAAGTCAGTTCATATAATGGCCTGTTGTGGCGCTGTCATTGGACCCAAAACACCCTCCATAGAAGTCCATGTATTTGGGCCCAACTTCACCTAGACTGTATTACCTTAATAAACATGGGTCTCATTTCTCTTGTCATAATATTCTTTTTGGAAAATTATGGTCCCATTTATTAAAAAGATTACCATAAAGTCGAGTCGAGTATGTTCTGAGGGGCGTGGCTACCTTTACAGTCTATGATCGGGATCCACCAACGAAGAAGAAGGGGGGAAGTCCCGCCTCGTTGTCTGGGCCAGCCAATTGCCAGCTGGGCCCAAACGGATCTAGAAAGATGGTGACTTACAATTCAAGGACTGACAGGCTTCATCTTACGTCCATATCAGACCCGGAGAACTTTGTCAATTTTTTTTTACATTCTATGCTAAGAACATAACAGTGGAATATCTATGTAATTAAACTATGCGTGTATACTATAGATAGATACAGTGCTGTGTCTACATAAAATGCAATCTAAGTTCCATAAGTTGATCCTAAGCATACGCCTGTAAGGTCGTCGAGGCTACGTTAAGTGTTAAGCTAAGATGGAGTCTGAAGAGGTGGGTTTACACTAGACTACGACGGAAGATTGGGAGTGAGTCTGCAGTTCTGATTGCAATGGGAAGTGCATTCCATAGTTTTGGAGCTAGGAGGGAGAAGAGTTTTGGACGTGTGGAGCGTTGTCCCGGCGTTTTTAGTGAAGGTACTTTCAGCTTCCCTGCGTGGACTATAGTTTAGGTCTAGTCTCTGTTTTGGGTCTCGACCTTGAAAGGTTTGGGAAACACTATTGCTTGAGAATAAACACATTTTGGTTGCGGAAGGTTTGCCTCCAGAAAGAACCTTTCAACTTCAAAGAACAATTTACTGTAAAGGGTTCTAGAACAAGCCATCGCGAGCGCACAACGCATTGCCAGATGACACATTGTGAGCTTGTAGATGTGTTATTTTCACCACTATGTTTGCCTATATATAAGGACAGGGACAGTATAGCGTCTAAAGGTGTTGTTGTTCATGTCTTTTTGTTTGGTTTGGTGAGCTGCCATGTGTGCCGTAATTCACCCGCAAACACGTGCACGTTGGAGTCCAGGCAGGTGGTCATCTGTTTCTCCTGGACGGCGGTGATGCGTCCTCGAGGAAACGCCACCACCACATCCATCCCGCTGAGACCTTTAACACTGTGGATGGCTGAGCCGCCGGTGTCCCCGGACGTACCTGCACGCACGCGCACACACACAAACACACGTACACACACACACACACACACACACACACACACACACACACACACACACACACACACACACACACACACACACACACACACACACACACACACACACACAGTTGGGAACCTAATGGACCCTTATAGATCTTTACCTCTTGAGAGTGTAAAATGAAACCAAAAACGCGTTTCATTTTACCCTCTCAAGAGTTAAATTATTGTTAAACACCTGCACTACTAACCTTATAAGAAGTGTACACAATTAGGGAATGTATAGAATTGTTATTTTGCCTGTTGTCTCTAAAACATTCATTTTCATTTCTAATTGTAGTTATAGAGGGGAAGTATAATCATAATGTATTAGACGGGTAAAAAACGTTGACTTTGAGACCAGAGCTATAGCCCGGTTTTAGACGACTAGACCGCTTCCAACCCTTTCTTACCTACAACAATGATGGCTGTGCGCTTCTCTCGGGTGAGGAAGTAGTTTAGGAAGTGCACGGTGCAGCTCATGGCCAGGTCTTTGAAGGCGAAGGTGCTCCCATGGAACAGTTCCAGGACATTCAGGCCGTCCCTCAGCCTGCGCACGCTCACCGCTCCTGGGACCCTGAAGCCCGACAGCGCTTCGGTTACCAGAGCTGTAAGGGGAAAAGAGTTAACATCGATGGGACAGTTCCAGGACATGCAGACACGCTCACCGCTCCTGGAAAACGGAGGCTTGACAGCGATGTATACGGTACCAAGGCAAATAAAACGTCATTTTTGCTATCTAGCAATCCCAGCCGGCAGATTCTCCGCACTGGGAACGACCTCCCGTTAGTCCGACCGATTACTAACACTAACCCTAACCTCAGTCTTAAGCGGCCACGTAGGTCGCTAACCCTAACTTCAGTCTTAACCGGCCACGTAGGTCGCTAACCCTAACCTCAGTCTTAACTGGCCACATATGTCGCTAACCCTAACCTCAGTCTTAACCGGCCACGTAGGTCGCTAACCCTAACATCAGTCTTAACCGGCCACATATGTCGCTAACCCTAACCTCAGTCTTAAGCGGCCACGTAGGTCGCTAACCCTAACTTCAGTCTTAACCGGCCACGTAGGTCGCTAAACCTAACCTCAGTCTTAACCGGCCACGTAGGTCGCTAACCCTAACCTCAGTCTTAACCGGCCACATATGTCGCTAACCCTAACCTCAGTCTTAACCGGCCACGTAGGTCGCTAACCCTAACATCAGTCTTAACCGGCCACGTAGGTCGCTAAACCTAACCTCAGTCTTAACCGGCCACGTAGGTCGCTAACCCTAACCTCAGTCTTAACCCGGCCACATATGTCGCTAACCCTAACCTCAGTCTTAACCGGCCACGTAGGTCGCTAACCCTAACATCAGTCTTAACCGGCCACGTAGGTCGCTAAACCTAACCTCAGTCTTAACCGGCCACGTAGGTCGCTAACCCTAACCTCAGTCTTAACCCGGCCACGTAGGTCGCTAACCCTAACCTCAGTCTTAACCCGGCCACGTAGGTCAGACTACCGATATATCCTTTTAACTTAAGCCCAATACGGGCCTCATGGCTCACCGCTCAGATGGTCTCTGGGCAGCAGCTGCGTTGGTATGAACAACGAGGCCACCTCCACCACCAGCTGGGGGTAGGTCAGCCCCCTCCAGGAGAGCAGGGTGTCGGGGCTCAGCGTGGGCACGCTCTCTGGCATGAACATCCCTCCGTCTGGAGCGAAGCCCGAGAACAGAACGTCGCGGAAGTCCAAGCCGCGGACCCCGCCGCGCGTACTGCAGTACCTCATCAGCACACCCTAGTGGCCTGCACCTGGATACACATGTGTGTTGTATAGACAGCGGTGGGGGAAAAAAAACAACGACTCAAATGTTTTACTTTTACGTAAAAGTATACCAATATACTGCAATGTAGAAGTACTCCGTTACTTTACGACTTTAAAGTAAAAGTCCCGGAATTCAAATCAAAATGTATACTTGAGTAAAGAAAAGTATGAAATGATTGGTTTCAAAATACCAGAAAGTATAGGCTACTCACTATATGCATAATGTCCCATTTCAAGGTTTAAGATAATTATGTAATAACTGTAAGTGACCGGTTGACCTCCACTGGACAGTGGACATGATAAAGGAATGCTGCAGATATTATGGCATGCAATTATAGCAGTTACATGACAGATAAGACAAGTTAATGACTTACACACTCGAATAACAAGCACACATCAGTACATTGACAAGACATTGCACACCACAAAACATGCATGCATTCAGCATTATACAGGGAAATCAATCCACATCAGTGTGTGTGTGTGTGTGTGTGTGTGTGTGTGTGTGTGTGTGTGTGTGTGTGTGTGTGCGCATTATAGGCACCATATAGAAAGAATGCTGATGTGTTGTTTTGAAAGCAGATGTGGCAAAATAAATGTAAGCTATACTTTGTCAACTCAAATGCAATATCCACTAAAGCTCCTAAGCCTGAACAAGTGTGGGATAGGCCTAATTAAAATAAATAAGAATGTAAACAATATGTAAGTGCATTTTATAACCTAAGAAACTACCCTCAAGACAAACAAACTCAACAACAATGTTCAAAGTTCAGGTCAGCTGCAGTGGCCGGGGGACAAATGGCAACATGGAAAATATAATACAGTTAAATATAACATAATTATATAAAATATAACAGAATAGGCTGTGTGTGTCAACAACATGAACATAGCCTACTGTAGGTTCATAACTGTGTGAGCTCACATACTATAGCCTACTATAGTTATGGTTCTATGTGTGAATGTGCATTACTATAAGACCACCATAACAATCTTCATAAATGATAACTACACTAATAATAATAATGCATTCTTACCTGCACGTGTGAGCAAACTCTTAATGGTGTAAAATGTGAGAGTGGATACAGTAACGGTCTGCAGGGGAATGGGAACTCTACTGCAAAACATACATCACATCCCATCGTCCGGAGAGACGCTTGCTCCGACGCATGACAGGACGTTGGAGCCTTTCTTCCGTTGTTGCCATGGATACCAAGCTACTAAAATATGTAAATAACGGGAGCACATGTTTCACTGCATGGCTGGTGTTACAGTAGCTATAAAACCACTGCCGCAAAGTCTGCCGGAAAGCGTGCGTGGATGTCGACCCTCCGAGCGATGGGACGTTGCCGTTATCTTCACCGCATCTCCTCCGCTGCCAGGCGACCGGAGGCAGCCACTCAGAGGAGAGCATCAGCCAGCCGGGGGCCGGGCGGAGAGTTGTTGTAGTAAAAAAATATGGCGACGTTCTTCGGCGAGGTGGTGACAGCGTCCTCACGCGCTCTGGACGAAGATGAAGACTACGATGATGATGGCGATGGAGCGTACGAAGATGAAGAAGATGAACACATCCACAAGGAGCTGCAGGAGAAGAGGTGTGCTACTGCAGCATGTCTGTTACATATCTAAACACACACTATAGTAGTGTCTGGGACGTTAGCATGTTAGCACATGATGGGATGTACATCAGTGATTGATAGTTTTAATTTAATGTGATCATATTTTAACGTCAGATCAGTCGACCAAATCAATAATGATCTTATTATCACATGGCTGTCTCTATGCAGTGGTCACCAGTCACAGTCACAGCACTCATCTCCAGACAGTAACCTAATTGAGTCAAAGCATATGGACATATATTACTCAAGTCAAGTCTCAACTGAAATGAAAGTTGCTCTGTCATACTTGGGTTTGTCAAACTCTTATGGCTTGAAGGCTTCAGCAACTGAACTCTTCCACTGATTTGTGTGAATCTCAATCCAAGTATACGCCCTTTTACCTGATTTCAATTCACCATGCATTTTGCTTAGAAACTGCAAGAGCTAAGCCATATGAATGATATTGATAACTAATAGCCGCCAGAATAAAAAAAGCAAATTGGATGCCTTCAATACTGCTTGCTTTTACGTCTATTTCTAACTTTGATGGGTCATACTGTTTTCAGCATTCTTTTTGTTTAACATGAGTTAAGGGGCTGTGGTCGTGGGTAGGAGATGGTGAGCAAGAAATTGTATGTCCAATACAAGTAAAATGAATTTTACTTGTATTGGACCGCCTCTAAAATATCCTCTTCTATAGGCCATCTATAGGTTGCAATACCATCTATAGGTTGCAATACCTTATAGCTCCCCTTGAAACAGAAAAGTCCCAGTTCCTAAGTAATTATTTAACTTCAGAAGTGTTTCAAAATTGTAAAACAAAAAAAATAAGGCTGTGTGTGTGTGTGTGTGTGTGTGTGTGTGTGTGTGTGTGTGTGTGTGTGTGTGTGTGTGTGTGTGTGTGTGTGTGTGTGTGTGTGTGTGTGTGTGTGTGTGTGTGTGTGTGTGTGTGTGTGTGTGCAATTATTTGAGCAGGGAGGTGCAGCTAAACTGGGGTCCGGGGGTCTCAGGTTGTGGGACTGTCCCCTGTTCAAATGTCATCATAGCAGTGGGACACAACGCTACAAGTAAGTGACTCGTCTCGCATCCTCCAATCCAGTTCATGCCATGGTCACAGACACGACAACTGCCACTGGTTCTGCTTTGTTACTGCGCCCCAACGCCACTGGTTCTGCTTTGTTACTGCGCCCCAACGCCACTGGTTCTGCTTTGTTACTGCGCCCCAACGCCACTGGTTCTGCTTTGTTACTACGCCCCAACGCCACTGGTTCTGCTTTGTTACTGCGCCCCAACTCCACTGGTTCTGCTTTGTTACTGCGCCCCAACTGCCACTGGTTCTGCTTTGTTACTGCGCCCCAACGCCACTGGTTCTGCTTTGTTACTGCGCCCCAACGCCACTGGTTCTGCTTTGTTACTGCGCCCCAACGCCACTGGTTCTGCTTTGTTACTGCGCCCTAACGCCACTGGTTCCGCTTTGTTACTGCGCCCTAACGCCACTGGTTCTGCTTTGTTACTGCGCCCCAACGCCACTGGTTCTGCTTTGTTACTGCGCCCCAACGCCACTGGTTCTGCTTTGTTACTGCGCCTCAACGCCACTGGTTCTGCTTTGTTACTGCGCCTCAACGCCACTGGTTCTGCTTTGTTACTGCGCCCCAACGCCACTGGTTCTGCTTTGTTACTGCGCCCCAACGCCACTGGTTCTGCTTTGTTACTGCGCCCCAACGCCACTGGTTCTGCTTTGTTACTGCGCCCCAACGCCACTGGTTCTGCTTTGTTACTGCGCCCTAACGCCACTGGTTCTGCTTTGTTACTGCGCCCCAACGCCACTGGTTCTGCTTTGTTACTGCGCCCCAACGCCACTGGTTCTGCTTTGTTACTGCGCCCTAACGCCACTGGTTCTGCTTTGTTACTGCGCCCCAACGCCACTGGTTCTGCTTTGTTACTGCGCCCCAACGCCACTGGTTCTGCTTTGTTACTGCGCCCCAACGCCACTGGTTCTGCTTTGTTACTGCGCCCCAACGCCACTGGTTCCGCTTTGTTACTGCGCCTCAACGCACACAAGAAGCAATGTCACAACTACGAAGCCTCTGAGCAGTATTACATAATCACTTGCCCTAGCCCCGACGACCTTACAGGCGTATGCGTATGCGTATTATTTAACGTAGATAGTATTTTATGTAAACATGGCACTATAAAGTATACATGCATAGTTTCATTATATATATATTCCACTCTTACATTCTTAGCTTACTGATAACTACTTTTTTATGTATGTGATGTATTGCCACGCTTTTTGTTCTTGCTTAATGTAATTCGCTCTGGATTAAGAGCGTCTGCTAAATGCCTAAATTGTTATAACCTGATTGCAATTATCTATCTATAAAAGTACCAAGTCTCTGTACGTACGTCTGTAATCTGCGTAACTCGAGAAACCGTTCGCCCCACCAACTTCAAATTTGACACACGCGTTCCACGCCACCACAGGGCAGTGTGCACTGTGCAGTGCCCGGTGTCGAGTCCGTTGGGTACGCAGTCGTCCATAACCGGCGCAAAAGCCACTGCGCTCCGGTCACCCCTAGCCTCGGTCCCAGCCTCGATCGTCTCCGAAGATAAAGGCACAAAGGCACTCGTCATAATTGTTTCCATATTGGTGTTCATACATTATCAAACATTTTCAAAGCTTAGTTTATTTTTGGCTTTTTCTGCCTTTTATTGATAGGTTGAAAGTAGACTGACAGGAAATGGGGACAGAGATGGGGGGGGGGGGGATCGCCTAGGTGCCTGGACGGTTGAGCTAACCGTCCGGGCACAAAACTTAGTTTATTAAAATGATGAAGATAGCTGGTGTCATTTTGACAGCAGGCTTTCCAACTAACAGCTGTGCGTGTAGAAGTATTGAAGTTTGGTACAATACAGTTGCACGCCATTTTTAATACCTAAAATGTATAAAACGTTAAAAACGAGCAGCACTAGGCACAGATCGAGTGGCTTGCATTTCTCCTTCGCGCGCCGTCCCGTCGCTTTTCGCTTGCCTGTGTTGCGAATCGAGTCTGATAAATGTTGTCGTGGTGGTGGTGGTTGTTGTTGTTTTTCTCAACAGATTTTCTGTCGGCGTACGTTTTGAACAGAACGGCGTGGGAAGAAGCCGGACACACGTCGGTGTGGAAGGAGGGGAAGACCGCAGTGTTTCATAGATACAGGGACAACACTTCGGTGAGTGACAATTTTACAATTTACAATTTACAATTTGTGTGACTCCTCCTTAGTACAGTTTACAATCTACTGTAGGCTAAAATGCCTAGATTTATCCAGAGTGAATTACATGAAATGAAACCAAATTGACCCATAAGGGTCCATTTGGTTTCATTTTACGCTCTCAAGAGTTAAAGATCTATAAGGGTCCATCTCTCTTACCAGCTCTCCACCATTTAGCTGGGGACCACCTGGAACCTCCTCAAGGACCACTGGTTGAAAATCACTACAATAACGTCTGTACACTTGTCCGTGTCAGCCTGTCTTATCTTACGCTGTGTGAAACCTCATACTGCACTTATAATGCTATTATATAGAAGAGGGGAAAAAGTGTTTTATTCGTTTATGGGTCACACAGCTGACATTCGTCCATTGTCAATAGTGCACCTCCTCATCAATTAGATATAGAGTTTGGATTAACCATTCTGATTTATTTTAGTTCTCCCCCCCCCTTTTTTTCCTTGGTCTAGGACTCTAGTCTAGTGCATGTAATGGAAAAATCCATAATGACGCTGATTAAATTATAACACATGTACAAACACATTTAAATTTCAAGGCACACAACACAAAATAACTAGCTTTTATTTATTATTCAGAAATGTGTTCATTCGACCATGTCAACACTAACATTCTGGGGGGAGCATTGCATTCATTCCACAAAATAGCCGATATACAAGCTCACAATGCGACGCATTGAACACGTATGAACTATTGGACGGCTTAGTGAGCTTGTAGATCAGCGATTTTGGGCAAAGACGTTTGGGGAAAAAGAGAGCGAACCAGGCACATAAGAGTATTAAGTAGTGAAAGCCTCTTGCTCACTTTGTGGTGAAGAAACAACTAATGTTCGTGTTGAAATGTCTTGAAGGTTCTGATCTGCCAAGTCACAAACTATGTCCCGGAAGACCAGCTGTTCCAGTGGACTGAAAAGGTAATGACACGTCATTGATGCTAGGGATCCATTAACCCATTTAGTGGGCACTCGGTGCCTCGCTATAAGCTTGTAGATCTGCTATTTTTCAATAGCTAAAGTATAACATAATGCTTTAAAACACAAACGGGTTAATTGACAGTTGATAAGTGTTTCTTTATGACCAAAGGGAGAAATCTCGGGCGAAACCGAGAATGAGTAGAAACCTAATTGCCGGGAGACCCGGGTTCAAATGTCGGGCGTTGCATCGTGTAAAGAAACGGTCACGACTCTACAGTACGTGCGATGCTAAACGGGTCGTGTTGTTGTTGTCCAGGTGTTGGGGTGTCTTCACAAGGCAGGGCTGAGTGTCACGGTGTTGTCGGACTGTCCCGCGTCGGACTACAAGACGTCGGACATGGCGTACGGCAGCAGCAGCGCTCCGTTCCTGCGCTGCCTGCGGACCAGCACGTCCAGAAGCCAGGCGCTCTGCCGGCCCCTGGAGCCGCCCAACATCATCACTGGGCTGCCTGCTGCAGGTGAACACCCGTGTACCCCATAAACCACTGCTGTTTTTGGCAGCACATTTTTATTTTAGTTTTAGTCGTAGTCTCTTGAATAGTTTTCATTTCGTTTTAGTCACATTTTAGTCACCTGGAACGTCTTAGCGTTAGTCTAGTTTTAGTCGACTAAATATCATAAGATTTTAGTAGACTTGGGGCTCCATCTTGCACCGCCCCTTACCCCTAAACGTATTTACCATTTTTTTACTATTTTAAAACATTTAAAAATACTTCAACTAGCCATCTACATCGACAAGTTGTTAGCTTATTTATCGGCTATTTGTACTATTTAAAAATGTTTTTAAATGGTAAAAAATGGGAAATACGATAAGGGTGGCGCAAGATATAGGGCTAAATCTACAGTTGATTCAGTCGACAAAATTTTATTTTGGCGGGCCTTGATGCCGTCGTAATGACGGTTATTTACACTTGCTGAAAATAGCCGACGCTCACAACGCTCACAACGTGCACTGCGACGCGTTGTGAGCTTGAATAGTGAAACATATCTTGTTTGTGTCGTGTGTATTCAGTCCTCAGTCAGTGTCAGATCCATCACATTCCTGCCGTGGTCTACCAGTGTTACACCGATGTCATCACCCCAGACTCCATCACCATGGAAACCTACAAGCCTCTTCTGAGCAGCCTGAGCAAAGTGGTCAAGGTGAGGGGTCAAACCCATCCTCTGGGTGGGAACCCAGCATTGCGTTATGCTTTAGCTGTTGAAAAATAGCAGATTATGTATGGTCTGCTATTTTTGAAAAATCTTAGAAAATGTGACGCAAATGTTTGAATATATATTCTTTCAGAGCGAATGTTTTTAACTCAAATCTTTGCTTCTGGGGAGGGTCCCTGGAACAACATCTTTTCAGATGGGGGTCGGCAGCCAAATTACAGATAATTCTTCTTTTTCATTGACATGAAAAAGGTTGAGCACCACTGACATAGAAACAGAGGTTTTTCTGAAAACTGTCATGATTTAGACGACATTTGTATAATCAGTTCTCAGGTCTAAATGGGTTAAGTCTGCTGTCGGGAAGAAACCACCTAACTCCAAAATGTAATATTTTTTCCAGAAAATGGAAAAGAAAATATTGAACCAATGGAATGCATGCGAGAATTAAAACGTGCTTCGACAAAAACCTCATAACTCCACTTGAGCTGGTTGTTTTATTGCAGGTAGGCCTATGCGTTCACCATTAGTACAATGCATAGGCCTATGCGTTCACCATTAGTACAATGCATAGGCCTTAGTACAATGCATAGGCCTATGTGTTCACCATTCCCTAGTTCAAATATCGCCCATCTTTGCGACTACAGTCAGGCTTTTTACATGGTCCACAAAGGGCGTCCATTTCTGGAAAGTTATCATGGAACCATTAAGTGAGAATCTTTTCAAGCTTAAGGTAGAATAGTACGTCCTTTATCCATCCGTTATGTGTAGCTTAAGGTATAATAGTACGTCCTTTATCCATCCGTTATGTGTAGGTGGAGAATTAATTAAATTAAATCTTACGATGGAAAAAATACCCGATCTTAAGGACTAACCAAAAATTGTTCCCCTCTCGTTATCTTCATTAGCTTCTGCAATTTGGAAATAATCTGATGTAAACGTGAAGAAATACGGTGTCTAATCTCTTCCCTTCTCTCTTTTGCAGCTCAATCCATCTCCCAGTGCAGAAATCCTCTGCAAGTATGTCAAGTCCAGTGAGATTCAAAGCAACCTGTACATTTGAAAGTTTACATTGTTCATACTTAATGATTCTACAGTAAATAGGCCAATACTTTCTATACTTGTTGTGTGATGTTGTTGAATGAGTAAAGTACATTTCTTGGATTCATTGTATTTTACTTTTTTTTTTAAAGGGGACAATAACTTGTGACTAAATAATAACTATAGTGAGTCCATTGGAACACTGGGTGAGTGGGTAACAGCTTTTGGACATGCAAAGTCAGTTTCCACGAGTTTTGCATTTATTAATTAATGCTGAAGGTGAAGGTTGATGTTGCCTGACCTAACTGAAGAATAGATACTGAAGAACTACTATTTCCCACAAATGCCAACAATAATGATGTGGCCTGCCGCCTGATTAACTACACAAACAAACCCAATCATATGTTGTAGTTCACCCATCTCAATGACTGACTATGGTGTCATTTCCATTTAAGCTTAATTTACAACGATGTCAGTTGGCCTACTGTCAGTTCAAAGTGACATACAACTGACTCACTGAGGAAACCTAGAAATTAAAAATAAAGCTAATGGGCTGCAAAAGAAAAACTCTAGTTTGACAGAGTTGTACCAAATTGTCCAGTAGATGGCACCAGAGTCTCGCTTATCATGAGATTTTGTTATGGTCTATGGGTGAAAAGCAGCAGCAGACTCCAAGTACTGTATTTGATTAAAATTGTGATATAGTTCGTAGGTTATACTATAGTATATTTGAGTAATACATTTCAATACCATATAATTCTACTCCACTACATCTCAGAGGCTAATACAGAACTTTGTTAAATTCCACTACAATAATTTGCCTCACAACATGTTGTGGCACGTTTTGAGCTTGTACATCGGCTATTTTTGGCACGGTGGTTTGGTGGTCCGTCTTGCCAGCGCCATAGGCCCCTTTTCCACCGGTTGGTTCCCAATGGGAACCGGTTCAGTTCTTTTTGGTTTTTAGTCCATGAGCCAGAGCTCCAAAATTGAAACGTTAATTATGAATTGAGTGGGCAAAACCATACCTATTTATTAGATTGTTATCACCATTAAACTTCCCCAATTGAGTACTTACACGAAGACAATGATTTATTGTATTGTATTACACATTTTACATTTTTAAATATGCAAATGAGGCATTATGTAGGAAAATATGCAAAATAATCTAAATATGAAAAAGCTACTACTGTGGAAGGGTTATCATGTATTAATTTACTTGCATTGATCCTATAAACAATTTAATATAGGGTATAGTTTGCCCACCAATTTTGGAGCTCTGGCTCATGGACTAAAAATCAAAAAGAACTGAACCGGTTCCCATTGGGAACCAACCGGTGGAAAAGGGGTCTGAGAGTAAGACAGAGTTACGACATTGAGGAGGGCAGAAAACTGAACACTCGAGCGCTTGTTCACGCTATGCAGCCTGAACTGGAACAAGCTGGAGTTTGAAATGCATTGTTTTCAACGAGGGCGCCGCAAATGTCAGCAATTTTAGGCACGTGTGCGCAACATGACAACTGTCAAACAAGTGTTGTACAGTAACAACTAAAGTCTGTGTAATGTTTATGTTGTACTATTACTAACAAACAATCTAAAATAAAAGGGATTTAAGATCATTAAAGCTGGGCTGTTGCCGCTCAGTCCAATGCATTTCTGCCTACTTCCGGTCCAGGACTCTGGACACTGTTCGCTATGCTCTTCGACCAATAGAATCCTATACAGAAGAGCCGCAGCATTGGACTGGCCCTGTGACGTGAACAGAGTTGTCGTAACGCTGTCCTACTGTATGGCTCAGCGTCTTGCTAAGTATAGAGGGTTTATGTAACTTCATCAAAGTATTCCGTCTGCATGGCACCCAACTTTATGACTAATTCAACGAGGTGCTGACATCAAGGTGATCATCACAGGTAAACGTTAAACGACTTAACAACCAGGATGTGGCAACAGAGGCTGTTCCTTTTTAATCACCATCAGTCATCATGATAAGATAAGACATCAAGTGGCCTTAAGGCTAGTGCACTGTGTAACTTTCCTCTTGGACCCCTGATTTAAACCCGTTACCTGCATGCGCAAGTCCTGACTTTTATTTTATTTACTTGCTCAGAGGATAAATTGAATCTTGACCCGGCCTCAGGTTGTCAGATCCTGATGTGTCTATAGGTGAGGCATGACCTTTGACACAATCTAAAAAACCTCTCAAAGGAGACTTGATTGATTGATTGACTTTATTAACAGTTTGCAAAACAAAAAGCACAGGAAAGTACAGTTTGTTTAATACAAGAGGATTTAAACCCAATAAAGCGTATTGGCTTGTTTCCATAAGGGTCCTAGCTCCTACTCAATTCATCAACATGTATTGACATATAGTGCTATGCAATCAAAACCCTGATATCATATTAAATAATAACTCAGAGTGAGGAACCAAATAGACCCGGAGTTAAATGAATTGAACGCTAGGGATGTATTCATGTAAACGTCCCTGTAATATGATCTCATGTATTGACAGTGACGTACCATATGGGTGTGTATGATAATTTTCCACTGCGCACAGTGCGCATGTAAAATACTGATGTTACCAATGACCCGCCCCATTCCAACAAGAACACACACACACTCACCGCGCCGAGATTCTATTGTACCTACTAATCATTTAAGCTTTGAATTCCTGCTATTGAAGCGTTTGGCGATCGAAGGAATTAAGGGTAAGTGCATTATTTAGTCTTGTATAGTCTTTGTATTGCATTATTGCATTATCAACGCGCCGCCGCGCGTATAAGTCTACAGTTTACCTCTATTGGTGAGTTTATATGATTTAAACAACGCTCTAATATAGATTCATAAAAGGTTTAAGATATCCGGGTTATTGTTTATTTGTTGGTGTGTAGAGGCGATGACTGATCAGCACACAACTTGTTTAAGCCTCAGAGATTTGTTCTTCAACGTATCGCGCGCACGCACACACAAAGTCACACACACACACACACACACACACACACACACGCACACACACACCGCAATGACTCAATGAGTCATTTCGGGGAACTGTTACTGCTGGCTGTACTGTAGCCTATAGTAACTTTGATTGGGTAATAATGGAATGGTGTTTGTGTGCCGTAATGCAGTGGTTCCCAAACTTTTTAGTGTCAAGGACCCCCAAATTGGCACTAGGCCTAATAGTCAAATCATTTGGTTCCATTTGTACACTCTCAGTGTTACAGACACATAAAGGGTCCATTTGTTTGCAAACTATTGAGTGATTGATTGATTGATTGATTGATTGATTGATTGATTGAAATATTTATTAACAGTTTGCAGAATTACAGTACATTTCAAGCGCAACTCAATACAAAAACTGTTAACTGTTAGTGGACGTCGTGAGGGGTGAGGGTCCACCATGTTCAAATCATCAAAACATTTAGAGACAAAGACACATAGCCAAAGAACAGAACAGGAATTCATCATAAAGAAAGTAAAAAAGGGAAAAGAAACATATACAGTGAGGGGGGAAAGGGGTGGGGGGGGCAGTTTTGAATTGCAGCCGTGGTGCCCTTTGAGAGCAGTTTTGAAGGAGTCAAGGGATTCGCATGTCTTAATGACTGTTGGTAGGGCGTTCCACATTTTGGTGGCATAGGAGCGGAAATAATTTAGTTCCTTGTTTGTGCCAAATCTGGGTTGCACATGGTTTGTTGCACTCCCTCTGGTATTGTGGGTGTGGACTTCGTTAACATTAAGGAAGTATTTAAACCCATTGCAAGATGCTGTACTCTGTCATCGACCCTAAGCCATTCCAGCCTGTCAAAGTGGGCAGGGGTGAGGTGGGTTCGGGGGGTGAGGCCAAGTAGGAGCCTGACCAGTTTGTTTTGGGAAGTCTGGAGCCTTGTTTTAAGGGCCTTTGAGGTGCTGTGGTACCAAGAGGTGCATGCATAGTCAAAGAAACCTTGTATGAGGACTCCTGTTAGGGTCTTCAAGGTGTTTTTGTTGACCATGAGTGAGGAGATCCTGTAAAAGGTATATTGTTCTTCGGTTGACTTTTTTGATTACGGTACTATCATTTATAGCTGGGGACCACCCCCTAAAATTCCCTCAAGGACCCCTGGGGGTCCACGCCACGGACCCCACTTTGGGCACCACTGCCCTATAGTGTGTAGGCTGTGACAGCTCATTATAGCCTATAGCTAATGTTGATAAGTTATACTGTATGATAAAAGTGTTATGCTGAAGTGCTATAAGAACTTATTAGCCTATAGAGCGGCGCAGTCCCTCCCCCTTTCAGAACAACGAAAACGCAATGCATTTCCCCATAGGCAGTTTTTATTTAATTTATTTAAAGACCTTTTAAGCGTCGTACGAAGCGAACTCTTGTCGTGACAAATCATGACAACACACACAATATTTTGGACCAAACAAATAATTACAAAGAAGAAAAACAACAAAAAAAGTGTTGTAACCTGCCGTTTCTTTCTACTTTCTAATTCTTTGTTTGGCCCGAAATATTGTGTGTGTTGTCATGATTTGTCACGACAAGAGTTGGCTTCGTATGACGCTTAAAAGGTCTTTAAATAAATCAAATAGAAACTGCCTATGGGGAAATGCATTGCGTTTTCATTTCCTGGGCCGTTCGTTGTTCTGAAAGGGGGAGGGACTGCGCCGCTCTATAGGCTGCCTATAATGTTGAAAGGTTATGTTGTGAAATAACAAGTGAAGTTAAATTCAATCCAGTCAGTTTCATATTCTGTTGAGTAGGCCTATATACATATTTCATTTCAAGGACTCCTGGTTTCATATTAGAAGTCTAATTTAGACCATGTGGTTTCATCTCAAACGTTTTCATGTCAAGGTCCCCCAAATTTCATATATATTTGGCCGCACAATGCGCCCATGCAGACCCCCTTCAGACCCCCTTCAGACCCCATTCTGAAAACACAATGTGCCAGGGATCGACCTGCCCCAAGATTCTTTGAGTTGAGAGTTGAGAGATTGTAAATCTGCTATTTTCAATAGCCTATAGGGTTTAAGTGGTTAGATACTACTCTAGGACCCCTGGGGGTCCCAGGACCCCACTTTGAGAACACAAGACGGATTCGGATTTGATACCTTTTGTTGAGGGGCGTGGTATCATGAGCACCAAATGTGCTCAGCTGTACGGAATGTGAAGTATGATGATACCAGAGTGATCTATAGTAAGAAGAGAGTGGCGACACGCTTTGATCTCGCCGCAAAGCGTGGTGCTATGGAATATAGTTCCAAACATTGGAACTATCCCATTGAGATATAATGAGCACTTCTGCATTCCAATGGAACTCAACGCTATAGTCGCCACTCTCTGGATGATACATCGCAAGTGTGATTTAGTTTTTAATCTCTACACTGTAAAACACTGAGTAAAATGCTTGAGTGTTGGCCTGGGCCGTGGCTCAGCGGTCCAGGCACCTTGGCCGGTATAGCCCGAGTCTGGCAGTGTGCCGCGGGTTCGACTCCCGATCCCAACGGCCTTTACTGTGTGTCACTCCCCCATCTCCCTCCCCCATTTCCTGTCAGCCTACTGTCTGTCTCTCTATAAAATATAAAATAAAAGGCGAAAGCCTCAAAAAAAAAAATTAAGCGCCAAACAGAATGGCCCATGGATAGGCCCTGTATGTCAAGTGGTCGTATAGTTTTAGAATCTATTCAAAAAGACTTAAAGACTAGAGTTCAAATTGCGTATGGAAAACTCAAACTGTGGGTTCCCAGATAGACCTGCTGATGTAACATGGTGGTTTTGTCCTTTTCAGAATCCAACATGTGTGACTTCTACAGAATGGACCAAATCACCCCAAGATCTACTGGCCTTCACTCCATGATCAAGGTAGCATTGTGTGTGCGTGCGTGCGTGCGTGCGTGCGTGCGTGCGTGCGTGTGTGTGTGTGTGTGTGTGTGCGCGCACGTGTGTGCGTGCGTGTGCATCTGCTATTTTTGAAAAATCGTGTAAATGTGGTGCAAATCTTTGAATATATTATATTCTTTCACAGCAAACGTTTTAACTCAAATCTTTGATTCTGGCAGGGGGTGGGGCGGGGGGGGGGGGGGCATCCTGGAAACATCATATTTTCAGATGGGGGTCAGAGGCCAAATGCATATCATTTTTGGGGGTCCTTAACATGAAATATTGAGCACCACCGACATAGAAACATGAGGTTTTTCAGAAAATGGTCATGATTTAGAAGACTTTATTTTATTTTATTCCGACGTTGGTGCAGACACATCGGCGCTGTGCTCCCAGCAGTGATTGATCCAGACAGGCCTTCATGGTCGTCAGCAGGGACACAAAGAGACACTCCACGTGTACCCATGGCAACCAGATAGCCAGACTGTCGGGTAGAAACCTCGTATAAAGGCCTCTTCATGGTCCAGTTTTCCGTGAAGAGGTGACCACCGAAAACTACAACATGACGTCACGCCACGGTGGTTAAAACTACAACGTGACGTCACGCCACGGTGGTTAAAACTACAACGTGACGTCACGCCACAGTGGTTAAAACTACAACGTGACGTCACGCCACGGTGGTTAAAACTACAACGTGACGTCACGCCACGGTGGTTAAAACTACAACGTGACGTCACGCCACGGTGGTTAAAACTACAACGTGACGTCACGCCACGGTGGTTAAAACTACAACGTGACGTCACGCCAATGTGGTTAAAACTACAACGTGACGTCACGCCATGGTGGTTAAAACTACAACATGACGTCACGCCACGGTGGTTAAAACTACAACATGACGTCACGCCACGGTGGTCACCGCTCACACGAGTCGACACGACACACCTCTCTGTTTTCACTAACCACCGTTTCGGTGAAAGCATTGAATACAGTTGAATGAAATGTACTCGGATACGCATCACTACAATGTGAAAGCATTGAATACAGTTGAATGAAGTGTACTCGGATACGCATCACTACAATGTGAAAGCATTGAATACAGTTGAATGAAATGTACTCGGATACGCATCACTACAATGTGAAAGCATTGAATACAGTTGAATGAAATGTACTCGGATACGCATCACTACAATGTGAAAGCATTGAATACAGTTGAATGAAATGTACTCGGATACGCATCACTACAATGTGAAAGCATTGAATACAGTTGAATGAAGTGTACTCGGATACGCATCACTACAATGTGAAAGCATTGAATACAGTTGAATGAAATGTACTCGGATACGGATCACTGCAATGTGAAAGCATTGAATACAGTTGTTTAAAGTGTACTCGGATACGGATCGCTGCAATGTGAAAGCATTGAATACAGTTGAATGAAGTGTACTCGGATACGGATCGCTGCAATGTGAAAGCATTGAATACAGTTGAATGAAGTGTACTCGGATACGCATCACTACAATGTGAAAGCATTGAATACAGTTGAATGAAGTGTACTCGGATACGCATCACTACAATGTGAAAGCATTGAATACAGTTGAATGAAGTGTACTCGGGTGCGGAAGAATCAAGGCCAATGTGAATCATGGGCAGCGGGGACCAGGCAATCATATTCGGGAATAGTTTGAATCTGCCCTAAAACTGGAGTATATGAATTATGAATAGGACTTAAAAAGGATAACACAAAAAAGCCGTGAGGGCTCGTTTCCATTGTACGTCTATGTATTCAAAGACACATCCTGTACTGTACAATACATATACAATGGGGGGGGGGGGGTGCAAGCTAAGACTTAACCACTTATAACCCACTCATTCTTGAGTATTGTGGGGACAACGTTTCTGCTTAAAATAACAGATTGACAAAAGGCGTGGTCATCAATAGGCTATTTTCAGCCAAAGCTTCCCCCCAAAAATACACTAGTATTGAGCCCTGAGGGTTACCCATATTGTTTAAGTGATTAAACTTGGGATATTTCACTTTCAAACATGTTTCTAACTTCAAACTCCATTTTAACCACGATATAGATTAATTGGAAACACCCGTCCTTGGTCCCAGTGACTGATAATGTCCTTCTAATGCGTGAGGGGGCCGTGTTTTCTTCTTCAACTTTATATATATATATTGCAGACAGATGCCTTATGGTGGTTTTGAATGAGGACCGTGTGACTGCTGCCATGGTGGTATAGGGGCGGGCGGTCCACTGTATGGTGGCAGAATAGTGGAATTAATTCATCCTCATGTTGTCATCTTATCAAATTAAAGATAAGATATAGAGTAACACTTTATTGTCCATCAAATTTGCCTTTGGTACACTGGCAGTCATTATACAACAATAAAAACTAGAACTGCACTCTGTCAAGTGCCTACTTGCTTGTTGTTGCACACAAGTAGGCCATAAATGGCAGAGCGCTACAAACTGTCAAATCTCAGCTTCTCTGTGAAAGTTTTAAATATTGAATTATTATGTGTATAGCTATTTGCTACATACCTAGTTTTTGGAGGTAGAAAGGTAGTATTGTTAAGTATGCCTCTATGTATATGTAATTTGTAAGTTGATTAGCGGTATACTGTGGTTACTTTGCTGCGTATGTATCGTAGCAGCATATGACGTCAGGGTATAACTGGTATAACTAGCTCTCAATGATGACGTAATAAAGATGTGGATTAAAGGACCCAATGCCAGGGTGTAATTGGTTTTCGATGGTGACGTAATGACGATATGTTTTAGTGTCGGGAGGATTAAAGGTAATGCCCCTATGTATACATGTATGTCTACATGTATGTAATCTGACACCACTGCCATATCAAGCACAAGTAGTCATTACGTCAATACGCTGGCACGGCGCATACGCATCAAACGGCGACATGGACGAAAACTATGACTTGCGCGCTCTGCTTGCGCAAGTAAATACACAAAGAACATAACAGAAAGGCCTTTAAAGACCTCGAAGGCTTGGATGTTTGGCCGACAGGGTCATCTTTTCTCTTCTGAGCGACTGAAGTGGCCAAACGATGGGTAGAAACGCGCGAGCATGGACAGCTGAGTCACAGCGCTGTACACACCGCTGGGAGACACTAGCTGTGCTGCTGTCTCACTAGGAGACAGAGAGAGACTATAGGACAGCTGAGTCACAGCGCTGTACACACAGCTGGGAGACACTAGCTGTGCTGCTGTCTCACTAGGACTCAGAGAGAGACTATAGGACAGCTGAGTCACAGCGCTGTACACACAGCTGGGAGACACTAGCTGTGCTGCTGTCTCACTATAGGACTCAGAGAGAGACTATAGGACAGCTGAGTCACAGCGCTGTACACACAGCTGGGAGACACTAGCTGTGCTGCTGTCTCACTAGGACTCAGAGAGAGACTATAGGACAGCTGAGTCACAGCGCTGTACACACAGCTGGGAGACACTAGCTGTGCTGCTGTCTCACTAGGACTCAGAGAGACTAGGACAGCTGAGTCATAGCGCTGTACACACAGCTGGGAGACACTAGCTGTGCTGCTGTCTCACTATAGGACTCAGAGAGAGCGGTTGCCAACGCCCACAGACTATGGCATTAGATATTGGACGTGATTTCAGGTGTACTTTTGTTTTGTGGCAGTGGCACATACTGTACAAGCGAAGCAAGCATGCACGCGCACACACACACACACACACACACACACACACACACGAGACATAGAGACAGGGAGGGAAGAAGGGACAGACACAGACAGACAGACAGACAGACAGAGAGAGAGAGAGAGAGAGAGCGCTAGATAGCACCAGTAGATACAATGGTACATTGCAGTGTGGTTTGGCATTGTGATGACATGTAGATGGTAAAAGATGATTGCAGGAACTTGCTTTCGATTGCTTTTCCGTGGTATTATTACGCAACACACACACACTCACACACACACACAGTCACACACACACACACACACACACACACACACACACACACACACACACACACACACACACACAGAGAGACAGACAGACAGATAGAGAACAGATAGCGACAGAGACATAAGAACGGTAAATTGCAGTGTGGTTTGGCTTGCTCCTGCATTGTGATGACGTGCAGTTATAGGTCCAGCTCTCAGACCATAACAAAGAAGGGAAACAAGCATGGGATAAATGCAAAAATGCAAAGTTTATTAAATAGAATCATTAAGTTTAAAGTAGAACGAACACATGTTTCCAACAAAAACCTGGCAGGGAAACTAAACTGCCACCACAAACTGAGAACTGATAGTCAAACAAACAATATGCCCTGTGTGGCCATGCCCGGGTGTGGCCCAGGTGGAAGAGACAGCACCACAGGCAAGGTAGCTCTTTTATAGTGATTGGAGGCACTGGCCAGCTGCCTCCAATCCTTGATTGCCACCACCAGGTCTCATCACACTGAAAGACAGATTACTATTAGTAAAGCACACACAAACCCTGACATAGGCCCTGGGGCGGCCCGTCACAGTTGAGATACTGTAGAAGATGATTGCACGAACAAACATGTCTCTCTAACCCAGCAAAGTACACACAGAGAAATAAAAGGTGCCAACTGGAACCCAAACTGGTTCTCCAGAGTGACGGCATAGATCAGGGGTTGAACTCTTTTGTCTCAGGGCACCGCTTCAGATAACCTTTTCATCCACGCACTAGAAGTGGGACGATTCACTCACCTGCAATCTCGATACCTAGGGTTATGCGGCGTCGCGCTTCTGAAGAGAAATAAAGTTTCGGTCTGCGTGCGTCGCCAATTCCAGTTCAAGCTGTAATAATAGATACGTATCCCGTGGCACCCCTGGACTCGCATCATGGCAACCCTGCTGCTTTGAGAAACCCAGACGTAGATGGAAGAACCTTTTATTTGTATCCTTTCAGACCTATACACGCCAACCGGTGTCACGGCGCCATACTTCGATGCTGCAGTTTATTTGGCGAATGTTTGCCTATTAACCCATTCTGACCTGAGATCAGATTCATACGAGGTTTCCGCCGGACACACACTGGTCTGATGAACCCATTCTGACCTGAGATCAGATTCTAAAAATGTCAGTCGCTCTTCGATTTTTCAAAAATAGCAGACCTACAAGCTCGTATCGCGCCACTCGGTGGCGCGATATGAGCTTGTAGATCTGCTATTTTTCAATAGCTAAAGCATAACATGATGCCAACACCAAAATGGGTGCCCGGTCAGAATGGGTTAAGACATGCCCAAAATTGGGATGCTAGGGTTCAAGGTGTCTCAAAGAACCATTAAAACCAAATAAAATTATTCTTTAGTACAGTAGGTGATGGTTTTTCATGGAACCATACAGCCTTTTAAAGAACCACCATTCTGCTTCGTGTGTAGTATCTGATCTCAGGTCAGAATGGGTTAAAGAACCACCATTCTTCTGTGCGTAGTGCAAAGCACGGTTGAAAGAGAATGTTTGAACCGTGCTTTGCACCAACGCCATAATAAACTCCATAATAAACGCTGCCCCACACACACACACACACACACACACACACACACTATGCTGCCTCAAGGCCAGGTTGAAGAGAGTGCGCATGATGCAACAGGAAACACCAAATAAGGTCCTCTTTCTTCAGCGACTTCCCAGCATGCCTGGGCACACAGAGGCCACGGACGGGGCTGTTTCTTATTGACTAATGGTGACAGATAAGAGGCCATCTACGGTCGACAGAAAAGGAGTGCCCTCGACAACGCACTGCTGTTTACATTGTGATCACTATCTTTCGCATCCATGTCACGGCGTCGGCGTATTGGAGTTTGAATCTGACTGTACACAGTTTGGTTCATCCATCCATCTGGCCACGGAACACTAAAGGCTCGTACATGCTCCAGTTTTTGGTGATAGCTTATCACCGCGGTGTAGTTTTTAAAGGGTTGGAAAACTACACCATTACGTCAGCCGCGGTGATGATCAGCTATCACCGCGGACACAGACCCATCTCTCTGTTTTTACTACCAGACAAGTCTTTTCACTCTGGAGCTATCACCCCCCGACATCACCGCGAGTATGATGGCCTCAACTCTTATCACCGTTTTAGGTGATAAGCTATCACCTAAAACGGTGATAACCTATCACCAAAAACTGGAGTATGTATGAGCCTTGAGTCCCCAATCATTGGGGTGTTTTCTTTTTTTCGTCACTATCTACCCATCCTATAACTACAATAGGAGCAGTGAGCCGCTAATCTACGGCTCTCAGGGAGCAATTATAGGAGATAACTTAAGAGTCTTGCTCAGGGACTGGACACACATGGACACATTGCTGGCCTGGCCTGGGATCCAGGGACGTGCAGAGAGTGTTAGAGAGGCAGGGGCTGAAATCCCGCAAAAGAGGGCACTCTTGGAAAAAAAAAAAAGCAGATCTACAAGCTCACAACGCGTCGCACAGTGACTGCGTTCTGCGACTACGACTGCGCTCAAGTTCAGCAATTCTCCTGAATGCTGCCTTCCGGCATGGCATGGAAAGGAGAGGAGGGCATTTGCATTTCTTTCATCATAGTAAATTCTGCATTGGTGGTCTGGAGAGGGCAGTTGTCTTACAGACGGGTAAAAGGGCAGGGGCTGAAGCCCCCTTTGATGTCTATGTGTGCACGTCCCTGATGGTAAATGGTGCATTTATATGGCGCCTTTATCCAAGGTGCGTTACATTCACCCATTCACACACACATTCATACACCGATGGCGGCGGAAACCATGCAAGGCACCAACCAGCACATCAGGAGCAATTAGGGGTTCAGTGTCTTGCTCAAGGACACTTCGAAACTAAGAAAGGTGACAACTGGAACCGAAACTGGTTCTTCAGAGTGATTCCCCCCCCCCCCCCCCCCCAAATTCCGATCTTTTGAAAATCATGTGATCGGCGGCGATTTCCGATCACGTGATCGGATCAGTTCTCTAGTTAGAACCATTGTTGGTTCCAGAGCCAGGACCAGTGTCAGCGCTCTATACCTGATGTTTTATTACTGTGTTGAGTTGTGTTGTTGTTGGTTCCAGAGCCAGGACCAGTGTCAGCGCTCTATACCTGATGTTTTATTACTGTGTTGAGTTGTGTTGTTGTTGGTTCCAGAGCCAGGACCAGTGTCAGCGCTCTATACCTGATGTTTTATTACTGTGTTGAGTTGTGTTGTTGGTGGTTCCAGAGCTAGGACCAGTGTCAGCGCTCTATACCTGATGTTTTATTACTGTGTTGAGTTGTGTTGTTGTTGGTTCCAGAGCTAGGACCAGTGTCAGCGCTCTATACCTGATGTTTTATTACTGTGTTGAGTTGTGTTGTTGGTGGTTCCAGAGCTAGGACCAGTGTCAGCGCTCTATACCTGATGTTTTATTACTGTGTTGAGTTGTGTTGTTGTAAGAGGCGGCTGTTCATAGCTACTGTGGAGTCAGTACTGCTGTATGGGCACCCAGAACTTGAGTAAATTGACCCTATGGGAGCCAACCCAGGGCAAAGCCAGGAGGGGAAAGAAGCGTACCACCTATGTAGACGTGCTGCGGCGCGACAGCTTGGCTGACAACACTGCAGAGCTCAAGAACCTGATGTTGGATAGGAATTTGTGGAGGGCAGCGATCCAGGAATCCCGAGTTGGTGTTGGCTAGACCTCACTCTCGCAGCATGATGATGATGGTGTTGTTGTTCTTGTTGACAGAGGCAGCTGGCGCTGGACATGTGTGAGGACTCCGTGATGTCACCACTGATGAGCTACTACCTTGCTACGGACGACGATCAGTCTCTGCAGGAGGTCCCGTCTGGATTGGACTGTGGACCGCAGGGTAACGTTATATCATCTTATCATACGAGAGCAATTCCAGCTAAATGATAGTTAGGAACCAAATGGACCCTCTTTGTTTTTTATACTCATGTGTTTTTTGTTTTTTTTTAGCTTTTGTGATTTGTTGTAATTTGTGTTGTGAAGCACTTTGTAAACTTGCTTTTGAAAGGTGCGATATAAATACAGTTTATTATTATTATTACGAGTCTGTAACTCAGAGTTATAAAGAGATAAATAATTCAGGTCAAACCAGGGGGGTCCTTGAAATGAAAATGGTTGGAAATCACTGCTAGAGCCATAGAAACCTTCTCTTATGGGGGGTCCTTAGCATATATTTTCAAATGGGGGTCCGCAGGCTAATGAGTATCATTTTGGGGGTCCTTGACATGACAACTTTGGGGAACCACTGTCTTATATTACACGGCTTGGTAGAATGCTTGATTCTGATTGGTCAATCGCTGAATTCATAATAACAATAGTTTCATTTTCACTCAATGGAGAAAACTCCTGCCACAAGTCGATGTGCCTATGTGCCTATGTGTGGTCCAGAACTCCAGCCCTTTGGATTGTGCTAATAAAATGTGTTAAGAAAAAGTATTTAAAATATTGCTTTGATGCTCATATTATCCATAGGACGTTACGCAGTTTTTTATTACCACATGCATTCCATACATTCCATAGGGCGTGTGTGTTATTTCTTGATAACAAACCGCTCCGCTCTATAAAAGACCGCTGTCTAATCAAAGCCTCAGAGCACCTGGCTGCGCTGCTTGGAGTTTATGTCGTATCCAACATGACAGCCATGTAAACACACACACCATGACCATTTACAGCTAAACGTTGCTCTCAAGAATGTTTTTTAAAACATTTTGAAGCGAGAAATAGACGATGCAGTGACCGGAAATGTATAGACGGCCAGGCCAGCGCAACACTTATATGGAATACTTTCAAATCATTACCGTAAGCAAGGAAATACATCGTGTTAGTTTTGGGTACATTTATTAATGTATTAATAATGAATAGGGATATATTCCACTGGTACTATAGAGTGTAATGAATAGTGATATATTCACTGGTACTAGTGTCAGTGTGTAATGAATAGTGATATATTCCACTGGTACTAGTGTGTAATGAGTAGTGATATATATTCCACTGGTACTAGTGTGTTAACCTCGCCTCACCAGGCTTTCCACCTCGGAGGAAAGCCTGGTCTGTTTCATTTCGGGTATATGATCCGTTGGGGAGCGGATGATATCGTTACGTCATGTTGTAGTGTTGTTTTGTAGTCGTCTAGTCTAGTCGACAGGCAGGAACAATCAAACGGAACTTCCTTTTCCCTCAAACCGGAAGAATAACAATAAAAGCTCTGGTAGCCTGCAGCTTTTATTGAGAACAATCGGTTTGAGGGAAAAGGAAGTTCCGCTGGATTGTTCCTGCCTTTCGACTACAAAACAATACTACAACATGACGTAACGATATCACCCGCTCCCGAGCCGATCATATACCCGAAATGAAATGGTGCCCACTGCCCAGGCTACTAGTGTGTAATGAGTAGTGATATATTCCAATGGTACTATAGTGTGTAATGAGTAGTGATATATTCCAATGGTACTATAGTGTGTAATGAGTAGTGATATATTCCAATGGTACTATAGTGTGTAATGAGTAGTGATATATTACAGTAGACGTGGGCCCCTGCTCCGTGCCCCTGTTGACACCGTGCAGCAAGGCAGTGATGAGCCAGGCCCTGAAGGAGAGCTTCACCGGCTTCCACAAGGTCCAGCGCTGCTGCGGCATCAACGACAGTGAGTCCGCGCGCACCACGCGCACACACACACACACACACACACACACACGCACGCACACACACACACACACACCACACTCCATTGTTACACATGTCAGCAAGAGCCCACTGTACTGCGACAACTTGTTTTTGTTGGGTAAGACTTTATGTTAGCCCATTTTGGGGCGTGAACCCCTTTTGGTGTTAGCATTATGTTATGCTTTAGCTATTGAAAAATAGCAGATCTACAAGCTCATAGCGCGCCACGCGCTACAAGCTTGTAGGTCTGCTATTTTTGAAAAATCGAAGAACGACTGACATAGAAACATAGCTTTTTCAGAAAACTGTCAGGATGTAGAAGATATTTTGTAGAATCGGTCTCGGTCGAAATGGGTTAAATTGACTGCCAGAGTTAAAACGTCATCTATAGTTGCCCTTGCCGGCTATCCCGGGGCGTTTTCACTGACCTTTGAAAACATCTTGAAGAAGATGTTGAACAACCCTGAATTACGAATACGGTCGAGGACTCGGAAGGCATTTGTAGAATCGGCCTCCGGTCTTAACAGTTTGACTCCATAAAACGCGTAACGCGCATTTTAATCAAATGTTCTACGCTGCCGAGATTGTTTTCATTACCTTTAGAGCATACGCTGAATTATTTGGGCTTTTGATCCGTGAAAATCCGGCGAAAAAACGTTCCTCCGTTTGTTATGAGCGATCGCACCACCCGCCATCTTGGTGCGCCGCAAGACCGCCCCCACAAGACCCTCCTCCATGAGGCGTTGTACCCCGTTCATTTGCATTGGCCTCAATTTCCCAGAAGCCCTAGCAGCCCACAGCATGTGTTGATTTCCGGTTTCGTCATCAAAACATGAAGGTACCGTCTTTAGCTCCGTGGAAAAGACAGAGTTTCTTTTTAAGGATTACAATACAGCGGATTAAACACAAGGCGGGAATGTCGTAGTAAGCCTGGATTAAACAATTAGCGGCCGTCAAACACTAATGGGCGAATAGCCGAATGCCAATAACGACTACAAGGACCTCTGGTTCTCTCTCTGCAGACCCGCGCCGGTGGAGCAAGCAGCACGTGCAGCAGTGGCTGCGGTGGGCCGCGGGGGAGTTCAGCCTGGCCGCCGTCCACTACCCGAGCTTCCACATGGGCGGACGGGAGCTGTGTGACCTGGGCAAGGAGCGCTTCCTGGAGCTGGCGCCCGACTACGTGGGCGACATCCTGTGGGAGCACCTGGACCAGATGATGAGAGGTAGAGAGACAGAACTAGAAAGAGAATAAAACTCTCAGTGATGGATGATTATTGTTTAATTAAGTTAGTATCTGCAGCAGCAGTCAAACCAGACAGACACGCTTCGGCGAGCAGGCCTTTGACGTAGGCGTTACCGCCACCTTCAATACTATGGGATTGCCGTGTGAGAATGAGATGGAGTGTGTATATCACAGATTTTTCTATTGGCATTAAAATGACAAATTAAACATATGAATAGTGCAGGCAGAAGGCACAATCCACTGTTAATTAGGCTGGCCATAAGAGGGTTAAGATATATTTTTGGCCTTTATTGATAGTTAACAATAGTGACTCTGACGGGGAGAGATGGGGCGGTGACAAAGGTCGTCGGGATCGGGAGTCGAACCCGCGACACGCTGTCAGGCTGGATCAGCAGCCTAGGGGCCTGGACCGCTACACTAGTCGCCCGGGCCAACACTGGGGTCAAGGGGTGTATAGATACATTTTAACAGCGATAACAGCGATACATGGTTGACGATACGATACATGGACGATATTGGTTCATTGTGACAATACGATACGATTCAATGATTTGAAATCGATACAGTAACTGTTTAGCAAATACAATAAATGCGTGTGAAACTTGTGGATAGTGCAGTTTTTTTAAGGGAAAGATTTATTATTATGGACATGAATATAAATAAGTAACCACAGTGATTCTCTGGCAAATAGATGGACATTGTATTTGAAAACATATGGACAAACCCACCCCTTGACATGAACACATTTTCCGATGGACCAATTGTAGCTATACGGAATGGAAAAGTAATTAAACCCATCTTTTTCTTTTGTCTTCTTAAAATCGCTGAATACAATGCACAAGTACCCCCACCCCCCCCACCTCCTACATTTTCTCTTCCTCTCTTGGCATTTATGCAAGAAAATGACCAAAGTTTGTTCACCGTGATAATCATCTTTCTCCAGGTTGCCAGGAAACGGCGGTGAACTCAGATACTCTCAGCAGTGTGGTTCCTGATGTGATGAACTGGATGAGCTGTGCTGGTGGTGAGACCTGCATACACACAGAACCATATGCATTCATACTGCACACAGAACCATATGCATTCATACTGCACACAGAACCATATGCATTCATACTGCACACAGAACCATATGCATTCATACTGCACACAGAACCATATGCATTCATACTGCACACAGAACCATATGCATTCATACTGCACACAGAACCATATGCATTCATACTGCACACAGAACCATATGCATTCATACTGCACACAGAACCATATGCATTCATACTGCACACAGAACCATATGCATTCATACTGCACACAGAACCATATGCATTCATACTGCACACAGAACCATATGCATTCATACTGCACACAGAACCATATGCATTCATACTACACACAGAACCATATGCATTCATACTGCACACAGAACCATATGCATTCATACTACACACAGAACCATATGCATTCATACTGCACACAGAACCATATGCATTCATACTGCACACAGAACCATATGCATTCATACTGCACACAGAACCATATGCATTCATACTAAACACAGAACCATATGCATTCATACTGCACACAGAACCATATGCATTCATACTGCACACAGAACCATAAGCATTCATACTACACACAGAACCATATGCATTCATACTGCACACAGAACCATATGCATTCATACTGCACACAGAACCATATGCATTCATACTGCACACAGAACCATATGCATTCATACTGCACACAGAACCATATGCATTCATACTACACACAGAACCATATGCATTCATACTGCACACAGAACCATATGCATTCATACTGCACACAGAACCATATGCATTCATACTGCACACAGAACCATATGCATTCATACTGCACACAGAACCATATGCATTCATACTGCACACAGAACCATAAGCATTCATACTGCACACAGAACCATATGCATTCATACTACACACAGAACCATATGCATTCATACTGCACACAGAACCATATGCATTCATACTGCACACAGAACCATATGCATTCATACTGCACACAGAACCATATGCATTCATACTACACACAGAACCATATGCATTCATACTGCACACAGAACCATAAGCATTCATACTGCACACAGAACCATATGCATTCATACTGCACACAGAACCATATGCATTCATACTGCACACAGAACCATATGCATTCATACTGCACACAGAACCATATGCATTCATACTGCACACAGAACCATATGCATTCATACTGCACACAGAACCATATGCATTCATACTGCACACAGAACCATATGCATTCATACTGCACACAGAACCATATGCATTCATACTGCACACAGAACCATATGCATTCATACTGCACACAGAACCATAAGCATTCATACTGCACACAGAACCATATGCATTCATACTACACACAGAACCATATGCATTCATACTGCACACAGAACCATATGCATTCATACTGCACACAGAACCATATGCATTCATACTGCACACAGAACCATATGCATTCATACTACACACAGAACCATAAGCATTCATACTGCACACAGAACCATATGCATTCATACTGCACACAGAACCATATGCATTCATACTGCACACAGAACCATATGCATTCATACTGCACACAGAACCATATGCATTCATACTGCACACAGAACCATATGCATTCATACTGCACACAGAACCATATGCATTCATACTGTACACAGAACCATATGCATTCATACTGCACACAGAACCATATGCATTCATACTGCACACAGAACCATATGCATTCATACTACACACAGAACCATATGCATTCATACTGCACACAGAACCATATGCATTCATACTGCACACAGAACCATATGCATTCATACTGCACACAGAACCATATGCATTCATACTGCACACAGAACCATATGCATTCATACTGCACACAGAACCATATGCATTCATACTGCACACAGAACCATATGCATTCATACTGTACACAGAACCATATGCATTCATACTGCACACAGAACCATATGCATTCATACTGCACACAGAACCATATGCATTCATACTGCACACAGAACCATAAGCATTCATACTGCACACAGAACCATAAGCATTCATACTGCACACAGAACCATATGCATTCATACTGCACACAGAACCATAAGCATTCATACTAAACACAGAACCATATGCATTCATACTGCACACAGAACCATATGCATTCATACTGCACACAGAACCATATGCATTCATACTGCACACAGAACCATATGCATTCATACTACACACAGAACCATATGCATTCATACTGCACACAGAACCATATGCATTCATACTGCACACAGAACCATATGCATTCATACTGCACACAGAACCATATGCATTCATACTACACACAGAACCATATGCATTCATACTGCACACAGAACCATATGCATTCATACTGCACACAGAACCATATGCATTCATACTGCACACAGAACCATATGCATTCATACTGCACACAGAACCATATGCATTCATACTGCACACAGAACCATATGCATTCATACTGCACACAGAACCATATGCATTCATACTGCACACAGAACCATATGCATTCATACTGCACACAGAACCATATGCATTCATACTGCACACAGAACCATATGCATTCATACTGCACACAGAACCATATGCATTCATACTACACACAGAACCATATGCATTCATACTGCACACAGAACCTATGCATTCATACTGCACACAGAACCATAAGCATTCATACTAAACACAGAACCATATGCATTCATACTGCACACAGAACCATATGCATTCATACTGCACACAGAACCATATGCATTCATACTGCACACAGAACCATATGCATTCATACTACACACAGAACCATATGCATTCATACTGCACACAGAACCATATGCATTCATACTGCACACAGAACCATATGCATTCATACTGCACACAGAACCATATGCATTCATACTACACACAGAACCATATGCATTCATACTGCACACAGAACCATATGCATTCATACTGCACACAGAACCATATGCATTCATACTGCACACAGAACCATATGCATTCATACTGCACACAGAACCATATGCATTCATACTGCACACAGAACCATATGCATTCATACTGCACACAGAACCATATGCATTCATACTGCACACAGAACCATATGCATTCATACTGCACACAGAACCATATGCATTCATACTGCACACAGAACCATATGCATTCATACTGCACACAGAACCATATGCATGTATACTGCACACAGAACCATATGCATGTATACTGCACACAGAACCATATGCATTCATACTGTACACAGAACCATATGCATTCATACTGCACACAGAACCATATGCATGTATACTGCACACAGAACCATATGCATTCATACTGCACACAGAACCATATGCATTCATACTGTACACAGAACCATATGCATTCATACTGCACACAGAACCATATGCATTCATACTGCACACAGAACCATATGCATTCATACTGCACACAGAACCATATGCATTCATACTGCACACAGAACCATATGCATTCATACTGCACACAGAACCATATGCATGTATACTGCACACAGAACCATATGCATTCATACTACACACAGAACCATATGCATTCATACTACACACAGAACCATATGCATTCATACTGCACACAGAACCATATGCATTCATACTGCACACAGAACCATATGCATTCATACTGCACACAGAACCATATGCATTCATACTGCACACAGAACCATATGCATTCATACTGCACACAGAACCATATGCATTCATACTGCACACAGAACCATATGCATGTATACTGCACACAGAACCATATGCATTCATACTACACACAGAACCATATGCATTCATACTACACACAGAACCATATGCATTCATACTGCACACAGAACCATATGCATTCATACTACACACAGAACCATATGCATTCATACTGCACACAGAACCATATGCATTCATACTGCACACAGAACCATATGCATTCATACTGCACACAGAACCATAAGCATTCATACTACACACAGAACCATAAGCATTCATACTACACACAGAACCATATGCATTCATACTACACACAGAACCATATGCATTCATACTGCACACAGAACCATATGCATTCATACTGCACACAGAACCATATGCATTCATACTGCACACAGAACCATATGCATTCATACTGCACACAGAACCATATGCATTCATACTGCACACAGAACCATATGCATTCATACTGCACACAGAACCATATGCATTCATACTGCACACAGAACCATATGCATTCATACTGCACACAGAACCATATGCATTCATACTGCACACAGAACCATATGCATTCATACTGCACACAGAACCATATGCATTCATACTAAACACAGAACCATATGCATTCATACTGCACACAGAACCATATGCATGTATACTGCACACAGAACCATATGCATTCATACTGCACACAGAACCATATGCATTCATACTGCACACAGAACCATATGCATGTATACTGCACACAGAACCATATGCATGTATACTGCACACAGAACCATATGCATTCATACTGCACACAGAACCATATGCATTCATACTGCACACAGAACCATATGCATTCATACTGCACACAGAACCATATGCATTCATACTGCACACAGAACCATATGCATTCATACTGCACACAGAACCATATGCATTCATACTGCACACAGAACCATATGCATTCATACTGCACACAGAACCATATGCATTCATACTGCACACAGAACCATATGCATTCATACTGCACACAGAACCATATGCATTCATACTGCACACAGAACCATATGCATTCATACTGCACACAGAACCATATGCATTCATACTGCACACAGAACCATATGCATTCATACTGCACACAGAACCATATGCATTCATACTGCACACAGAACCATATGCATTCATACTGCACACAGAACCATATGCATTCATACTGCACACAGAACCATATGCATTCATACTGCACACAGAACCATATGCATTCATACTGCACACAGAACCTATGCATTCATACTAAACACAGAACCATATGCATGTATACTGCACACAGAACCATTTGCATTCATACTGCACACAGAACCTATGCATTCATACTGCACACAGAACCTATGCATTCATACTAAACACAGAACCATATGCATTCATACTGCACACAGAACCATATGCATTCATACTGCACACAGAACCATATGCATTCATACTGCACACAGAACCATATGCATTCATACTGCACACAGAACCATATGCATTCATACTGCACACAGAACCATATGCATTCATACTGCACACATAACCATATGCATTCATACTGCACACAGAACCATATGCATTCATACTGCACACAGAACCATATGCATTCATACTGCACACAGAACCATATGCATTCATACTGCACACAGAACCATAAGCATTCATACTACACACAGAACCATATGCATTCATACTACACACAGAACCATATGCATTCATACTGCACACAGAACCATATGCATTCATACTGCACACAGAACCATATGCATTCATACTGCACACAGAACCATATGCATTCATACTGCACACAGAACCATATGCATTCATACTGCACACAGAACCATATGCATTCATACTGTACACAGAACCATATGCATTCATACTGCACACAGAACCATATGCATGTATACTGCACACAGAACCATATGCATTCATACTGCACACAGAACCATATGCATTCATACTGCACACAGAACCATATGCATTCATACTGCACACAGAACCATATGCATTCATACTGCACACAGAACCATATGCATTCATACTGCACACAGAACCATATGCATTCATACTGCACACAGAACCATATGCATTCATACTGCACACAGAACCATATGCATTCATACTGCACACAGAACCATATGCATTCATACTGCACACAGAACCATATGCATTCATACTGCACACAGAACCATATGCATTCATACTGCACACAGAACCATATGCATTCATACTGCACACAGAACCATATGCATTCATACTGCACACAGAACCATATGCATTCATACTGCACACAGAACCATATGCATTCATACTGCACACAGAACCATAAGCATTCATACTGCACACAGAACCATAAGCATTCATACTGCACACAGAACCATATGCATTCATACTGCACACAGAACCATATGCATTCATACTGCACACAGAACCATATGCATTCATACTGCACACAGAACCATATGCATTCATACTGCACACAGAACCATATGCATTCATACTGCACACAGAACCATATGCATTCATACTGCACACAGAACCATATGCATTCATACTACACACAGAACCATATGCATTCATACTGCACACAGAACCATATGCATTCATACTACACACAGAACCATATGCATTCATACTGCACACAGAACCATATGCATTCATACTAAACACAGAACCTATGCATTCATACTGCACACAGAACCATATGCATTCATACTGCACACAGAACCATATGCATTCATACTAAACACAGAACCATATGCATTCATACTAAACACAGAACCTATGCATTCATACTAAACACAGAACCATATGCATTCATACTGCACACAGAACCATATGCATTCATACTAAACACAGAACCATATGCATTCATACTGCACACAGAACCATATGCATTCATACTGCACACAGAACCATATGCATTCATACTGCACACAGAACCATATGCATTCATACTGCACACAGAACCATATGCATTCATACTAAACACAGAACCATATGCATTCATACTGCACACAGAACCATATGCATTCATACTAAACACAGAACCATATGCATTCATACTAAACACAGAACCATATGCATTCATACTGCACACAGAACCATATGCATTCATACTGCACACAGAACCATATGCATTCATACTGCACACAGAACCATATGCATTCATACTGCACACAGAACCATATGCATTCATACTGCACACAGAACCATATGCATTCATACTGCACACAGAACCATATGCATTCATACTAAACACAGAACCATATGCATTCATACTAAACACAGAACCATATGCATTCATACTGCACACAGAACCATATGCATTCATACTGCACACAGAACCATATGCATTCATACTACACACAGAACCATATGCATTCATACTACACACAGAACCATATGCATTCATACTGCACACAGAACCATATGCATTCATACTGCACACAGAACCATATGCATTCATACTACACACAGAACCTATGCATTCATACTAAACACAGAACCATATGCATTCATACTGCACACAGAACCATATGCATTCATACTAAACACAGAACCATATGCATTCATACTGCACACAGAACCATATGCATTCATACTACACACAGAACCATATGCATTCATACTGCACACAGAACCATAAGCATTCATACTAAACACAGAACCATATGCATTCATACTGCACACAGAACCATATGCATTCATACTACACACAGAACCATATGCATTCATACTGCACACAGAACCATATGCATTCATACTGCACACAGAACCATATGCATTCATACTACACACAGAACCATATGCATTCATACTGCACACAGAACCATATGCATTCATACTAAACACAGAACCATATGCATTCATACTGCACACAGAACCATATGCATTCATACTAAACACAGAACCATATGCATTCATACTGCACACAGAACCATATGCATTCATACTAAACACAGAACCATATGCATTCATACTAAACACAGAACCATAAGCATTCATACTAAACACAGAACCATATGCATTCATACTAAACACAGAACCATATGCATTCATACTGCACACAGAACCATATGCATTCATACTGCACACAGAACCATATGCATTCATACTGCACACAGAACCATATGCATTCATACTACACACAGAACCATATGCATTCATACTGCACACAGAACCATATGCATTCATACTACACACAGAACCATATGCATTCATACTACACACAGAACCATATGCAGATCCCAGAATTATGGGGGTGCTTATGCTTAACCCATTTTGACCTGAGATCAGATTCTAAAAATGTCTTCTACATCCTGACAGTTTTCTGAAAAAGCTATGTTTCTATGTCAGTCGTTCTTAGAGCTTGTCGATATGAGCTTGTAGATCTGCTATTTTTCAATAGCTAAGGCATACCATCATGCTAACACCAAAAGGGGTTCCCGCCCCAAAATGGGTTAAAATGTAAACGTTTGCTCCAGCCAAACAGATGCTCCCCTTCCTCTCTTTTTTCGGTATATTTGTATATATATACATATATATATATATATATATATATATATATAATATATATATTGATCACTTTTATCTATACTCTTTCCTTTTTCAATACATTTTAAATCTTTGGCACAGACACTATAACCCTCGTCCATGTGTCCACAGACAGCATCCCTGACGTGTCCGTAGCAGACACTAGCAGCAGTCTGCTCAGACAGCTCTTTGAGAGTCCAGACCCAGTGCCCGACCACGCCCACAACCCAGACACCCACCACTACCCAGACCCAGTGCCCGACCACGCCCACAACCCAGACACCCACCACTACCCAGACCCAGTGCCCGACCACGCCCACAACCCAGACGCCCACCACTACCCCACCACCACGGCTCTGCCCAAAGCATGTAAGTCAAGCTTATTGTTGGGTTGCATTTTTTAAGCAGTTTTTAATTTGAATTTTGTATGGACTTTTGGCTTTCAATTTAAGGTTAGTTTTCATTTGGGTTTTTTACATTCTTGTTTGTATGTGTATATATCTTTTTTTTTTCAGAGTTCAGAAATAGCAGATCTATTAAAATTCTGAAATTGAAGGTGAACATGGCAAGAGCAATTCATTTTACAATTTAGTTTTGCTAAGAGAGGATAATGGCATAATTATTTGCAGTATAAGTATAAAAGTATAAAATGAGGAACTTTAACATTTATTTAAAAACATCGTCTAAAAAAGGCTGCGTGCTCTACTGAACTCTACTATGGGTATATTTTGTGTTGAAAAACCATCCAATTAACATGGGGGCACACAGCATTTTGAACGATGACATGGCTGGCTCTCAAATGTAACCTCGTAACCCAGCCGGCTAGGCTTAGGATACCAACTTAAAGCTAAACACTGCTTTATTTGTTGCAGTTTCACTTCCAGACCAAAGTTCAATAGAAAGCCTGGACTTTGAGGGTCTGCGCTCCTGGGGCAGCCAGTCGTCCTTGGCGGACATGCAGACGGTCCCTTCCGTCGATGGCTTCGACGACGACTGCAGCGGCACAGCGGCGCCACCTGGCCTCGGCAAGCTGAAGCGCACTTTTAGGGACTACGTCCTGGAGAGGAGCGAGCTGGTGGAGCTGGGCATGCCTGTGGTACCGGCTGCTGTCCTGGCCGGCTTCACCGGTAAGGCAAAGATACTCTGGAGTCTGGGACTTGGTTTTTTACTAGACTTGTACGTGCCCGTCGGCCACCGGTCTACTTGAGAGCGATGCAACTTGGGAACCTAATAATACCCGTTGTCAACTTGTCATAGCACCCGTTTTAACTATCTGTCTGTGTCCCACATGGAGATCTCTGTATCTGCCAGTCTGCCTGTGTCTGAAGAGTGCAAACTGTGAAAGGTGGAGTGGTTAAGTAATCACCGGTTAAGTAATCAATTTGCAGGTATGGGGTTGCCATGGCAATCAATTGGCTGTAAATTGCACAATTGAGGGGACTTTGGCTCATTAGGCCCACTGGCAGAGCCTGACCAGAGCCTTTGGTGGTCGTTCTGGAGAACCGTGGGTCCGACCGACTCGATACCAGGCACTGCACTCCCTGCGGGGGGTGTGGAATGCGTGTGTGGAATGTGAAGTCGGTGGGTCAAACGGTTCTCGAGTTACGTCCATCCCACACACACACGCAGACAGAGACGTGGCACATTTATAGTTAGATAAGGCGGGATAGCCTCCCCAAAACACACTCGCCCCCATTTGTTTACACACAGACCAGTGGTTCTTGTATTCTTGTTTTACTGAGGATAAGGTTAGGAATACGTTTAGGTGTAGGCAGAGTTTTACTGTGGTTACGTTTAGGAATACCAGGTGAATTCCGCCGGATTTTCCCCGGGGCGAATGTGTTTTGGGGCAAGCATTTTTGGCATTCCAGGGGGTTCCCGGGTTGAAAGGTATATATAATAATAACGTATAGTGTTCCAGGTCTAAATGGATTAAGACCCGAGGCCAATTCTAAATCAATAGTTCTCAAACGTATTGGTGCCAAGGAGGACTCCCAAACACTTTCAAAAATAGTAGATGTATAAGCTCGCAACTCTGAAATGCTTTCCCGGTTTTAATGGGTTAAAACGGACACGAGGTGCGCCTGTACTTGGACCGCTTTTTTCCAAGCAGCCCTTAGAGCAGTGGTTCCCAAAGTGGAGTCCGGGGGCCCCTAGGGGTCCTTGAGGGAGTTCCAGGGGGTCCACAGGGTCTGTAACTCAAGAGCGTACAAATGGAACCGGGTCCATTTAATGGAACCGGGTGGATTTGGTTGCACTGCCTTAGGGGCCATTCACACTATGGCGTCCATAGCAAACTGATCAAACACTGACTGACACAGTGAATAGCAGGCAGGCTGACAGTGAAGTAGTGTAATGCAATGCAGTGTGTCTGGATTTATTGGAGACAATGTCGCAGAGTTGATGGTCAGTGTCCGTGCGCGCCAGCCATCAAGCACAGCGCCATCTGATTAAAGTGTGTTATGCGAGTGTACCCGGGTGCGCTGTTGAACCTCGGGCAATGTGAATCATGGCCATCGGGGACCAGGCAACCGTATTCGGAAACGGTTCCAATGAAACGGATTCAGTCCCTCTCCGTGTGAATCCCCTATTAGAGAGCCTCCCTACTGTGTCACTGTCAAAGTGCCCTTGAGCAAGACGCTGAACGCGTAAATGCTCCCTTTGAGCAGGTTGGTGCCTTGCATGGTTTAGACGCTGAAGGCCTAACTGCTCCCTTTGAGCAGGTTGGTGCCTTGCATGGTTTTGGTGCCTTGGTTGCCAGGTTGGTGCCTTGCATGGTTTTGGTGCCTTGGTTGCCAGGTTGGTGCCTTGGATGGTTTTGGTGCCTTGGTTGAAAGGTTGGTGCCTTGCATGGTTTTGGTGCCTTGGTTGCCAGGTTGGTGCCTTGCATGGTTTTGGTGCCTTGGTTGCCAGGTTGGTGCCTTGCATGGTTTTCTCTCCCATGTGTGTGAATGTAAAGCGCTTTATAATAATGATACATCCAGTTTATATACCACTTTTCTCGGTACTCGGTCGTTTTACAAAACACAGAAAAAAAGAAACGACTTCATTGAAAGCGAAAAACAAAAGACAACAAAGGCACTATATAAATGCACCGTTTACCATTTACGACAGTCTTGTTTCTCCCGTCAGTGCCTGCTCAAGCCAAGGGCAGAGGTTTTGACCCAGCCGTGTTAATATAATAATAATAACTCGAACGCTTTTCTAAGTAGCCAAAGTCATCATACAGTACATGGGCATTGCTCTACAGGACAGATGTTCTGAAACAGTGGTGCTGCTGTTAAATGAATCCTATGGAATAATAAGTGTCGTTGTGCATGCACGGAACGGACACGTCCAGCTGTGCTGTATAATTGTATTGTTATAATAAGTGTCGTTATGTCGTTAGGGAACGGACCCGTCCAGCTGTGCTGTATAATTGTATTGTTATAATAAGTGTCGTTATGTCGTTAGGGAACGGACCCGTCCAGCTGTGCTGTATAATTGTATTGTTATAATAAGTGTCGTTATGTCGTTAGGGAACGGACCCGTCCAGCTGTGCTGTATAATTGTATTGTTATAATAAGTGTCGTCGTGTCGTTAGGGAACGGACCCGTCCAGCTGTGCTGTATAATTGTATTGTTATAATAAGTGTCGTCGTGTCGTTAGGGAACGGACCCGTCCAGCTGTGCTGTATAATTGTATTGTTATAATAAGTGTCGTCGTGTCGTTAGGGAACGGACCCATCCAGCTGTGGCAGTTCCTGCTGGAGCTCCTGACAGACAACAGCAGCGACCCAGTGATCAGCTGGACGGGAGACGGATGGGAGTTCAAACTCACGGACCCCGACGAGGTGCGTTACTGTACTTACTGTACCATGCTGGAGCTTTGTTTTTCTCTTTCTGTGGGGCGCCTGCAGCCCCTCCTACATACAGCTTTCCGTCTACATTAGGTGGTACGCTTCTTTCCCCTCCTGGCTTTGCCCTGGGTTCGCTCCCATAGGGTCAATTTACTTGCCTCAAGTTCAAGGTGCCTGACGCAGTGCCCTGCCAGCCTCATCCTTCTCTCTCTGACTTTGTCCGTGACGCGTGGTAGGTCCCCATAGAGGTCCACATTTCTGATGTGGTCCATCCATGTGACACCTAGTGCCAGCATTATGTTATGCTTTAGCTATTGAAAAATAGCAGACCTACAAGCTCATAGAGCTTGTAGGTCTGCTATTTTTGAAAATTCGAAGAACGACTGACATAGAAACATAGCTTTTTCAGAAAACTGTCAGGATGTAGAAGACATTTTTTAAATCTGATCTCAGGTCAAAATGGGTTAAATGCCATTGACAATGAAAGGGAAATCTACGCCATGATGTAGACGAACAAATCGGCTAACCAATCACATAAATTCAGTTGCATCATTGGTGATGTACGATGACAAGAGCGCCCCTCACTTCATACGGGTGTAATTGTTTTCCTACAAATTAACTATGGCCTGTACAGATAGCATGTACAGTGCCCCCCCACCCCCCACCATGTATGCATGAACATTTACCAACGTTTGTTTCGGAGGAATCCAACTTGTTTGAACATGTCTTAGAACTTTAGGAGAAGCCAAAGTAGTTATACTTCATTATTAGCCTACTTACACTATATAAGCTGACTGATTGCTGTGTGTGTGTGTGTGTGTGTGTGTGTGTGTGTGTGTGTGTGTGTGTGTGTGTGTGTGTGTGTGTGTGTGTGTGTGTGTGTGTGTGTGTGTGTGTGTGTGTGTGTGTGCGCGCGTGTGTGTGCGTGTGTGTGTGAGATTAGAAGTCATAGTATTCTTATGATCTGCATTATGGGCTGGGCAATTAACCAAATATATTGAAACCGATATTTAGAACCGATAACCCAACCTAACTTGATCGTGTATAGATTGTAGATTAATTGAATCAACAAAAAGTTGACACGGAATGGAGCATTAGTTCGAAATGTGGGAACTGTCGGACTAGCGCTGCTCCCGTGCTCGTGGTTAGTTAGGTTATGGATAGAGGTATAGGTTGTCGGTCTAATGCAAAACGCGTGTTGGAACTAAGTACTGCACCCCACGATAACATTGTAATAGAATAAAAAGATTGTTTTAATTTACAAAATCTTTTTTTCTTTTTTACAATCGTTCATTAACCATCTGAACCCCAGCCTGAATATTCTGGGGGGAACAGGGTCAAAAACGTGTCGCATTCGCGCACATTTTGAGCTCTGGTTAGATGTGCTATTTTTGGCTAAAGGATTTGTTGCAGACAGAAGAGAGCGGTCAGAGTTCAGTTCAGTAACTCAAGTCTGGTTCACTGAGACAGTGAGACTAGAGGGTTTAAGTGCTTAAGTGTAGTAATCGAGGCAAAAGTTTGAAACAATCGCGACAATCGATTTGTACTACCAATCACCATGTCAGCCCTGCCCGTACATTGGTTTTAGGTTGTAGCACCTAAAAGTCCTAGGCTTCGACGACCATGCTGTCTTATGCAGAGGTTAAAATGTAATTCAGATAGCATTTTAGACAGATGCTACATTCATTTTGTTTACCTGGCATCCTATAGTTTGTATAGTTGCAACACTCAGTTCACACGGGTGTGATTTCTTTCAACGTACAGTATGTATGTGTTTATCTTCCTTACTGGAAGTCACTCTGGATAAAGAGCAACCTGTGTGTGTGTGTGTGTGTGTGTGTGTGTGTGTGTGTGCGCAGGTGGCTCGGTGCTGGGGCCTGAGGAAGTAACTAAGTTGTACTGTGTGTGTGTGTGTGTGTGTGTGTGTGTGTGTGTGTGTGTGTGTGTGCGTGCAGGTGGCTCGGCGCTGGGGCCTGAGGAAGAACAAGCCGAAGATGAACTATGAGAAGCTGAGCCGCGGTCTTCGCTACTACTACGACAAGAACATCATCCACAAGACCGCCGGCAAGCGCTACGTCTACCGCTTCGTCTGCGACCTGCAGAAACTGCTCGGCGTCTCCGCGCAGGTGACTGTAGCTTTGGATCTTTATCATTAGTCTTTGTTTTGACTTTGTTTTTTTATTCCATTGGTTTTATTTCTGGGTTTTTTTGTTTAACTAAGTACAACAACAACAAAGCCCTGTTTCTCTCTCCGGTTGGCTCAGGAGCTGCACACGATGCTGGGCGTGCGGCCGGACACAGAGGACTGAGTGCTGTTCAGACTGGACGGGGGTCGCGTGTCGGGCGATGGAGTCCCGCCAGGCGCGGACATGGAGCCGCGCGGCGTTCATTCCCCTCACACCCCTCTATATAGCGACAGTCGTTACCATGACACGCCGTACAGTGGGCCCACCTGACGTACTGTATGGTGCGCTTTCTGATCAGGCATGCAGGCGAGGCCATGCTGTGAGTCCCTGACCATAATAGGGATTGATTGATTGATTGATTGATTGATTAATTGATTGAACATTTTTATTCACAGTTTGGGTAGAATGGGTACAGTTCAAAGGAAAAGTACAGGTCAATGCTAATACTGCTATACTGCGAGGATATATGGCCCGGGAAAAGACTCGTTTACATCAGGGTCCTCCATTTTCAATTCATCAGAACATTTAAAGACGTACACATAAGGGACGGACAGAGATGTCTGCACTTTGATACCCAGCGGGTATCATTCTCGTTCATTGTACCTTTTTTTGCACGCAGTCTTTGTGGGATACGTTTTTTTAGTACAAAACAATCACGTCCTATGGCAGGCAGCTATTGTTTAGTGCCATGGATTGTTAAATGAGGTTAACGATGATTATTAATTCATTGTGATTAATATGCATCCTATGGAAGGAGGTAGGGCCCGCATACCATTCTTTTGGTAAAGAAAGTGCGGGCCCTGTACCTCCTTCCATAATTGCCTTATTGGCCCTGCACCCACTGTCGAGGTGGGTGTAAATAGGTATGCCCATCATCATTAATATGCATCCTACTCATTAAAAAGTGCAGAGTCGTTGAGCGGAGATCAGTGCAACCCGATAGTAGGTCTGTCACGGTTATTGCTGATTGCAATTATTTAAGATAATCGCAATTATGTCGCATGATCGTCAGACTTGTTTTCCCATTGGTCTTTCCATCTCATTTTTAAAGTCATAAGTGTTCAAAAACAGAGATGCAACACGTGATCTTGTAGGCGTCCGCTACTATTACAAAAACAAAAAAAGAAACAATGTATATGGCCTGTTTTGGTCACAGTACATTTATTTATTTTGATTGGTAGCGCCATCTCTTTGTAAATGTAAGTTATTTGTCATATATCTGCCCTGTGCAATTTTCTGTTTACAAGCCTAAAAGGCAAAGAGAAATGTACATTTTATGCCAATGCTAAAAATAAATCATTATTAATGACAATTAATCATCAACTATAGGCTAATGTCACGATGGTGACATAATGTCGACAGCATGTTGAATGGACAGCTATATGGTTGTCTTTAACCCATTCTGGGCGGGAACCACTTTTGGTGTTAGCATTACGTTATGCTTTAGCTATTTAAAAATAGCAGATCTACAAGCTCATAGCGTACGAGCTTGTAGGTCTGCTATTTTTTTTTTTTAATCGAAGAGCGACTGACATAGAAGACATTTTTAGAATCTGATCTCAGGTCAGAATGGGTTAATTCCGAGTGTCTGTCGTAATCCGTGAGCTCGGAAGGAACGTGAAATTGGTCAGGGTGGAGAAAAACAGTCAAAGCTATTAGCAGTTTTTTACTGTTTCAAAGTTCTCATATGTTGTTTTATTGAAAATGCTGGAAGCTGCTTTTTTTTAAATATTTTTACTGGCGTGATGGTGTGCCTACTGTAAGCTGCTGTGCCGCTATACTATTTTAGAATGATTGATTTACTGGGATTTTTGCTGGGATGATGTATATATATTTTTGTATTTTGTTTTATTTTAATAATATATACTGTATATACTTTTGACCATAGCCTACTAAGGTTTGTTTATAGACATAAAGCAGGTTTGTGAACCGGGGACCACGGTGGAGGTTGTCGAGGTGTTAAAGGGACACTTCACCCTTTTTGCAAAAACATATATGTTAATGACGTTTAGAAGCTTTAGAACACTTTCCTGGGGGTCTTTATGTGTGTAATATGTGGTTTTAGATATTTTAGATTGTAGCAGTGAGCACAGTGTCTCTGATGTCATGGACACTGGTCTCACTACCTTCCTGGACTACAATTCCCATAATTCTTTGGTGCACTGCTCCTCCTTGTGAATAGGTGGAGGGCTGTCTTACTAAGACAACATGTAGTCCAGGAAGGAAGTGAGCCCAGTGTCCATGACATCAGAGACACTGGGCTCACTGCTACAATCTAAAATATCTAAAACCACATATTACACACATAAAGACCCCCAGGAAAGTGTTCTAAAGCTTCTAAACGTCATTAACATATATGTTTTTGCAAAAAGGGTGAAAGAGTCTTTTCTCTTTGAGTTGCACAGAGTCGGTCTATCCAAGGATAGCCTTAGCTTTGGTGGTGGACAGCCTCATGTCTCTTTTCCGGCTCCACCCTCGCCCTGTGCATAATTTTTTGCAGTTTGTTTTTGCACAGTTTTTGCACAAGCTTTTGAATGACTTAGTGTGTACACAAAACAAAACAGTGCAAGAATGCAATGTACTGTAAACTCACTGCTATAGCCTTCATGCATTAAACATGCCTTTTAACTGCTCTATAGTAGGACCTACTGTAAAGCCTGTATATTGCACTGTTGTATACCATTATACCTTTTGTGTATGGTTCAGTGGTTCTCAACCTTTTTTTAATTTAAAGGACCCCCCCAGTTTAATATGCATGAGACCACGGACCCCATTTATATTTGGGACCACTAATCTGCACCGTACAATCACTCTGAGAGTGTACAAATGGAACACTCTCAGAGTTACAGACCCAATTTGGTCCACACACAGGCCAGACATTGAGATACCCTACGGTCTTAACCCATTTTGGTGTTAGCATCATGTTATGCTTTAGCTATTGAAAAATAGAGCTTGTAGGTCTGCTATTTTTGAAAAATCGAAGAACGACTGACATTTTTAGAATCTGATCTCAGGTCAGAATGGGTTAATCAGACCAGTGTGTGTCCAGTGGAAACCTCGTATGAGGTTGTATATTGTATACTATATATATACAGTTATGTATTGGTGGCGGACTCCTCTGCCTTTTGTATCGTATTGCTATATTTGAATTATTATTTATATGTGTTTAAAAAATGTCTTTCTTCCGTCTCTATTTGGATGTCATGTTGTGAAGCGGTGACAATGACAACGTCCCCTCTGGGAATTAATAAAAGTTCTTCATTGTAAAATGAACCATTTATTTCTTTTTAGCAACAAGTAGAGCAGAAAAAAGACTGTTAAGAAAAATCACAAAACAAAACCTTTGTTTTAGTTATGTTTGGTAAGACACACAATACTGTACATTTTCAGTTAAGTTATAAACATGTGTGTGTGTGTGTGTGTGTGTGTGTGTGTGTGTGTGTGTGTGTGTGTGTGTGTGTGTGTGTGTGTGCGCGCGCGTGCGTGCGTGCGTGCGTCAAATAGAAGTGCATGTGGGGTTTTTCCATAGAGTTATAAGGGTTCATCATACAAAGAACACTGATCAACACACTGGCGACACCTGGTGGACAGACAGGGTAACACCTACTTACTATTACAGAAGAGGAATCAAGTTAATTGTGTGTAATTAGTTTATTATATTGCTAAAGGGACAGTTCACCACAAGGGTATTTTTCCATAGTGATTACCACCAATAAACATAGAAACCTACAATATGCATCTAACCAATCATTCTTAATACAAATCTTAAAGGACCTCTTCACCACTTTTCAACCCATCTTCATATAATTGGTGCTCACTAATGTTCATGACAAAATGCCACAATTTATTTAGACTCGGTCTGTCTCATGGGAGGGCTGTGGGCAATTAAGAAACCGTTACCTGTCCACCAGTGATATGGGGAATCCAAGCTAATAGAAACTGCAGGCTTCCTGAAAAGTTGTGATGCGATAATGGAAGCCATCGTTCTCACGATAATACAAATCTAAAATATTTTTTTTACAAAACATCTTGTTTAATTAATTCTTCCTCTGCCGCTAGCACAAATGAAATTAAGCTATGCCACCATCAGCGTTCACTTTAAGAGGAGTTTCTGCTATTTTCTCCAAATGTTCGCTCCAGAAATATGTGAAGCCTTAATTTTGGAATAGTCCGTTTCTTTCTGCCAGACGAATCTTCATCAGAAACTCAGAAACTCGACGCACACCTGAAAATCTTTTGTGCCAGGGACCCCCATACAAGATTCGTGTTAATGTTTTAAAAATATTGCAAATATTTTCTTTTACAATTTTTACATTGAAAATGTGTTCAATGTATAGAGTTAAAGTGGCCACAGGCACATTTGTCTGTGTACAGACATGTTGGTAACCCCTGGTTGCAACCGAAGCACAGTTTCAAGGTTTTGAATGACTGTATACAAAATAAAATGGATGCATGAATGTGCAGCACTGTAAACTCCGTGCTATAGAGCATCGCAGTCCCGCCCCCTACCAGGGCCCAGGAAATGACCCCCCGTTCATTTTTCTCATAGACTTAAACTTAAAAAAAAAAAAAAAATCTTCTTTGTAATTATTTGTTTGGTCCAAAATATTGCGTCTGTTGTCATGAGTTGTCACAACTTTAAATAAATACTTTTTGAAATGTCTATGGGAAAAAATGCATTGGGAATCATTTCCTGGGCCTGGTGTCGTCATGGAAGGGGGCTGGGCTGCTCTAGACGCTCTAGTCTTCATGCATTAAACATGCATTTTAACTGCTTTAGTAGGACCTAAAGCCTGTATACTGCACTGTATACTAAACATTGTATTTATTGTAGTACGCTCAATGCACAACAGCCATATTTCAAATTAATTTGGCTTCTATCTTTCTTAACTGGTATTAGTGTTACCAGTGATATGTTCTGTTATTCTCTGGTCAGACAGAATCAGGGTGCTGATATATTGTGCAATTTGATGGACAATGAACACTGACACAGCAGAGGGTCTCAAAGTGTGGTCCAGGGACCCTCTGAAGGGCGTCCAAATGGCCCCATGTGGGTGTGTAACTCGATCGATCTGAGAGTGTACAAATGGTATGGAATTATGAGGGCGTCCTCGAACATTAAATGTTTGAGAAACACTGTGCAACAAGTGTTACACTACTATGGCGATCATTACATTGGTAAGGCCTTTGAAACGAGTAAAGAGGAAGGCCCAATGTCTTTACAATATGGCTGTTGGCTGCTATGCGTAGATAGAGAGCCTATATCAGGGCTGTTTGTGTTAGCGCATGCTGCATGCAGCCAAGTAGCTCTGCTGTGTTTTGTCAAAATAAAAGTGCTGCCGCGCCGTGTTGTAACTGGATACACAGGCATTGTTACCACAACAATGCCAGAGAGAGCGCGAGCATGGCCGTATCCAGCACTTCACAGATGGGGGGGACCAATCTGAAGCGGCCCACATGCACGGGCGCGAAGCGCCCGTGCGGAAAAAATCGGGTATTTGCGGTTATAAAGTCGTTATTTTCGGGTAAAAACGGGTCTGCACAGCAGAAATAGCCTAGTGCAAATCTTACCTTTTTGATGAGCCTGCCCGAGACATACATGGCTTTAACCAGCACTGGGCATAACATAAACAACTTCCTGCTTGCTTAGAAGGAAAAAAAAAAAGAACCCTTTTCGGTGCGCGCCGTGCGCCAGCCAGGTCCTCACAAGTATAGTATAGGCCTACTATAAAACACCTCGGCGCAACAAGTCCTCAGCGCAACGAAAAAGTTGATATTTAAATCGTGCTGTACTCGGGCATTCTTCAACCGATTGTTCTAATTCCAAATGGCCTATAATCCGTGAAGTGTACATTTCCATTGGGTGAAAATCTACCGGTACGTAGGCCTACAGTTTATAATGAAATCATGTGTTTGTTGTCCGCTGCTTCCCCATGCTCAATCAGAACATGTAGTGGTTACACCTGTGTGTTGATACGCTGCCTCTTACAATTAAATCAAAATGCATTGCCTGCAATGTTTATTGTTTACCATACTAAAAAAAGATGACTGCATGGGAAAAAAATCGGGTATTTGCGGTTATAAAGTCGTTATTTCCGGGCCCCATTTGAGGCTTTTTTATTCCCCGTGGACGGCGGCCCAAAACGGTTCGCGGCCCCCCGTGGGCCGCTCCGCGGCCCACCGGGGACGTGTCCCCGGGGACCCCCGTGGTTCCTACGGCCCTGAGCGCGAGGCATTATGACCGTATCCATCTATATTTCTTTGTTCAAGTATTGGTTCGTTCCCTTAACCCATTCTGACCTGAGATCAGATTCATACGAGGTTTCCACTGGACACACACTGGTCTGATTAACCCATTCTGACCTGAGATCAGATTCTAGAAATGTCAGTCGCTCTTCGATTTTTCAAAAATAGCAGATCTACAAGCTCGTATCGCGCCACTCGGTGGCGCGCTATGAGCTTGTAGATCTGCTATTTTTCAATAGCTAAAGCATAACATGATGCTAACACCAAAATGGGTTCCCGTTCAGGCAAACTCTTTTATTGTAGTGAACAGCAGCAAACATTAGAAATATCATGAACACATTAAGTACTCCGACATACAGTATGTTGCGTACATATTATGTATAAAAAATAATGAATAAAAACATTAAATAAAATGCAAACAAAAAGTGGCCACATTTAGTATGCTCACGCTGTGAGCTTGTAGATCAGCTATTTGAACTATTTTAAAATAGAAGATATAGCCCTTCGTTGCATGCTGAAAATAGCATATCTACAAGCTCACAATGAGTGACGCTGCGACGCGTTGTGAGCTTGTAGATCTGCTATTTTCATCAAGTGTAAAATCAGCCATTAGGACGGCATCAAGGCCTGCGAAAAATTGTTTGTCGACTAAATCAACTGTAGATTTAGTCGACTAAAACTAGACTATAACACTACAACATTCCAGGTGGCTAAAATGTGACTAAAACTACTCTAAAGTCTATGACGAAAACTTGCTGTCAAAATCAACACTGGTTTTATGTCCTCCGTCTGGGTTAGAAGGTCAGAGCAACTTGGATGACATTTATATCCCACCTGAAGGCTGGAAATGTGTGTTTTGTTTATTTACGAGCTGTAGAGAAATGGTGACGCCTGTTACTGAACAAACACTCCCACTATATAACAATGATTACTATCACAATGTAGAGAAAATAACTTAACAAAAACTAAAGAAACATTTTGTTTTAAATACATAACAAAATGTCACTTTCTTACAACAATATCACTAACAACTTTAAAACATTATTTTGTTCAATAAAATAAGTTCAAGATTGCAACTTCAACTATACCAACAGGAAGAGTCTTCTTGGCTCGGATATTACATAATATCCCCATAACAAACACATAAATAAACAATTTATTGCATTCTTCTATTTATTCATACTACGTAGTATAGTATTCTGATGTAGTATGTGTGTCAAAGAATATTGGAAAATTAAAAGCCGATCAAGCTCCAAGCTTATAGAGCGTCGCAGTCCCTCCCCCTTTCAGAACGACGAGTGGCCCAGGAAATGAAATGAAACTATTTTTCAATAGCTAAAGCATAACATGATGCCTACACCAAAACGGGGTCCCGTTCAGAATGGGATATGGCACGTACGATACTAGTCTTTAGCTCTACAAGTCATCTACAAGCTCGTAGCGCGGCACCGAGTGCCGTGCCACGAGCTTGTGTAGATCTGCTATTTTTTTTTAATCGTGAAAATGTGGCGCTAATCTTATCTGAATATATATATTTTCAACAAAAAATCTTTGCTTCTGGTGGGCTCCCTGCAGGAACAACACATTTTCCGATGGGGGTCGGCGACCATATACACAGATAATTCTGTGGGTCCTTCCTTGACGACATGAAAAAGGTTGAGCACCAGTGACATATAAACATAGTTTTGGGATCGAAAGATCAGGTCGAAATGGGTTAAGAGTTCCCAGTTTCTTTCCAATATGGCTGCCGAGCATCAGGCCTCTACACACACACGGCACGGAACGGGCTCACTCTCTCTTGTACTCCTCCTCCAGCTTCAGCTTCTCGGCGTTGTTGCCCATGAGGAGGCCGGCGTCGTTGCACACCTGCACCTTGTCGAAGAAGTTGAAGTCGGCCACATAGCGCCCCCCGGTGGTGCTGAAGAGCACGGGCCGGAACTCGTGTCCCCACAGGATCTCCTGTGGCACGTAGGAGGTGCGGCTCTGCATGGCACAATCACAAGCCGCTTTATTGTCACACATCACCGTTTTACACGTAGGCTAAAAAAAACAAGGTAGGTGAAAGTTTTTTTTTGTTGCATAGTTACCATCGCGTTGATTTGTTTTCCAAGAAACAAAAAAATATAGCAAAGAATTGCCGATCTACAAGATAGGCAATTTTTGCTACGACAGTAATATGCAATGTGGCCCTCTGGAGTGAGTGTGGAACTATAGACGGCCCTCTGGAGTGAGTGTGGAACTAAAGACGGCCCTCTGGAGTGAGTGTGGAACTATAGTGGCCCTCTGGAGTGAGTGTGGAACTTGTGGAACTATAGTGGCCCTCTGGAGTGAGTGTGGAACTATAGTGGCCCTCTGGAGTGAGTGTGGAACTATAGTGGCCCTCTGGAGTGAGTGTGGAACTATAGTGGCCCTCTAGAGTGAGTGTGGAACTATAGACATCCCTCTGGAGTGAGTGTGGAACTAAAGACGGCCCTCTGGAGTGAGTGTGGAACTAAAGACGGCCCTCTGGAGTGAGTGTGGAACTAAAGACGGCCCTCTGGAGTGAGTGTGGAACTATAGTGGCCCTCTGGAGTGAGTGTGGAACTATAGTGGCCCTCTAGAGTGAGTGTGGAACTATAGTGGCCCTCTGGAGTGAGTGTGGAACTAAAGACGGCCCTCTGGAGTGAGTGTGGAACTAAAGACGGCCCTCTGGAGTGAGTGTGGAACTAAAGACGGCCCTCTCCATCGTCAAAGTTAGTACCTGGCAGGTGGCGGCCGTGGACTCCATGGTGGCGTTGAGCGTCACCAGCAGCTCAAAGTCACGCGTGTGCAGGTTGTCGGCCGTCAGGCCCGCCAGCGGGCTGCTCTCGTCCAGCACGTGGTAGAAGGTGAGCGGCAGGATGAGGAACGGACACTCGCCGCTCGAGTCCATGTAGAAGTCCACGTGGCTCTGGTGCACGCTGGTCTTCTCGCCTTTAGAGGGACAGACAGACTGTATGGCTTACAGACAGACAGACAGTATGGCTTACAGACAGACAGACAGACAGTATGGCTTACAGACAGACAGACAGACAGACAGACAGACAGTATGGCTTACAGACAGACAGACAGACAGTATGGCTTACAGACAGACAGACAGACAGTATGGCTTACAGACAGACAGACAGACAGACAGACAGTATGGCTTACAGACAGACAGACAGACAGACAGACTGTATGGCTTACAGACAGACAGACAGACTGTATGGCTTACAGACAGACAGACTGTATGGCTTACAGAAAGACAGACAGACTGTATGGCTTACAGACAGACAGACTGTATGGCTTACAGACAGACAGACAGACTGTATGGCTTACAGACAGACAGACAGACTGTATGGCTTACAGAAAGACAGACAGACTGTATGGCTTACAGACAGACAGACTGTATGGCTTACAGAAAGACAGACAGACTGTATGGCTTACAGACAGACAGACAGACAGACTGTATGGCTTACAGACAGACAGACTGTATGGCTTACAGAAAGACAGACAGACTGTATGGCTTACAGACAGACAGACAGACAGACTGTATGGCTTACAGACAGACAGACAGACTGTATGGCTTACAGACAGACAGACAGACTATGGCTTTCTGAACAATCGTGAAAATGTGGTGCAAATCTTTGATTATATATATATTCTTTCAAAGTGAATGTTTTTAACTCAAATCTTTGCTTCTGGGCGGGTCCCTGGAAAAATGGGGGTCCGCGGCAAAATACATATAATTCTGGGGGTACTTGACATGAAAAAGGTTGAGCACCAACCACACACAGAAACATAGGAATTTTCAGAAAACTTTTAGGATTTAGAAGATTTTTTTTCTTCCAGAATCGGCATCAGGTCTAAATGGTTTTATATACGAGATCTATACGAGAATTTTCTAATCTGATATATAGATTATAGTGTTAAAAAGCGGGATCCTTGCCTTCCTCCGTCACGTTGGGGTGCAGCAGCTTGCCGGCCAGCTGACACTGGATCAGCAGGCTCTTCCTCATGTTGGCCACGCGCACCATCAGACACAGCTTTCCCCCGCTGCGGCACACCACCGCCGAGTGGCTGAACTTGATGGTCTCCGCGCGCTTCTTGGGCCGCGCCAGCTTGGCCAGGAAGGCCCCCGTGACGAAGATCTCCGCCAGGCCGGTGATGACCAGCTGCGCCACCAGCGTGAAGATGGCCAGCGGGCACTCCTCGGAGATGTAGCGGAAGCCGTAGCCGATGGTGGTCTGCGACTCCAGCGAGAAGAGGAAGGCGCCGGTCAGCGTCTCCACGTTGACCAGGCAGCGCGTGTGGTTGGACGGCAGCGCCTGTTATAGGCACGCAAAAAACATTCACCCGAGAGTGGACGAGTGCATTACTTAGAATTAGGGATGTCCCGATACCTCAATTTCTGTGTTAGGCGATACCGATACCAGTGTCGTGATCTCATGTTGTGTTTATAGCCTATAGCTATATATCTCGTGTTGTGTTCATAGCAGACTCCTCACTCAAATGTGCACATTGCAGTTTGGGGCAACTTCACATGTCCCGACATTTTATTTACCTGTCATAGTGTCAACTATTACCCCTGTGTCGGATCTGTGGTTAGACTGGCATATTCGACCCGATATAACAAATAAGGGCCTATCCGATACCGATACAGTATATCGCCTCGGGACATCTCTACTTTTAAAATGTATATTTATTTTTCTATATTTATTCATATCAGTAAATCAACTTCAATTCACTTTTGCACCCTCACAATTACAGACACACCGCACCCCCCCAGACAACCCAAGAACCAAAAGCCCCCAAAAACCGCACATCACAGATGACGACGAGCCCGCCCGCCCACCGACAATACCTCCTCGAAGTCGCCGTTGCCCATGCCGATGAAGTAGAAGATGACGCCGAAGATGAACCAGGTCATGACGAAGGTGGAGGCGAAGAGCGTGAGCTTGTAGCGCCACTTCATGTCCACCACCGTGGTCCAGATGTCGTGCAGGTACAGCTTCACCATGCCCTCCACGTTGTCGATGCGCACGTTGTTGTGGCCGTCCTTGGACACGATGCGCCGCTGGACCTCCGCCTTCTTGGCCATCATGCCTTTCATGGTCGATTCGGGACGGACGTCAGGGAACCCTGGGAGATGGAGTTGAACGCTGTAACCCAGTGGGTTATCTCACACAAGGACCCCCACATTGACACTCATTAGCCCCGCGGACCCCCCTCCGTCACGGTCTATGGGGAGGTGGAGACGGACCCCCCTCTGTCACGGTCTATGGGGAGAGACGGACCCCCCTCTGTCACAGTCTATGGGGAGATAGAGACGGACCCCCCTCTGTCACGGTCTATGGGGGGGTAGAGACGGCACCCCCCTCTGTCACGGTCTATGGGGAGGTAAAGACGGCACCCCCCTCTGTCACAGTCTATGGGGAGGTAGAGACGGACCCCCCTCTGTCACAGTCTATGGGGAGGTAGAGACGGCACCCCCCTCTGTCACGGTCTATGGGGAGGTAGAGACGGACCCCCCTCTGTCACGGTCTATGGGGAGGTAGAGACGGACCCCCCTCTGTCACGGTCTATGGGGAGGTAAAGACGGCACCCCCCTCCGTCATGGTCTATGGGGAGGTAGAGACGGCACCCCCCTCTGTCACAGTCTATGGGGAGGTAGAGACGGCACCCCCCTCTGTCACGGTCTATGGGGAGGTAGAGACGGCACCCCCCTCTGTCACGGTCTATGGGGAGGTAGAGACGGACCCCCCTCTGTCACGGTCTACGGGGAGGTAGAGACGGACCCCCCTCTGTCACGGTCTATGGGGAGGTAGAGACGGACCCCCCTCTGTCACGGTCTATGGGGAGGTAGAGACGGACCCCCCTCTGTCACGGTCTATGGGGAGGTAGAGACGGACCCTCCTCCGTCACGGTCTATGGGGGGGTAGAGACGGCACCCCCCTCTGTCACGGTCTATGGGGAGGTAGAGACGGACCCCCCTCTGTCACGGTCTATGGGGAGGTAGAGACGGACCCTCCTCCGTCACGGTCTATGGGGGGGTAGAGACGGCACCCCCCTCTGTCACGGTCTATGGGGAGGTAGAGACGGAACCCCCCTCTGTCACGGTCTATGGGGAGGTAGAGACGGACCCCCCTCTGTCACGGTCTATGGGGAGGTAGAGACGGACCCCCCTCTGTCACGGTCTATGGGGAGGTAGAGACGGCACCCCCCTCCGTCACGGTCTATGGGGGGGTAGAGACGGCACCCCCCTCTGTCACAGTCTATGGGGGGGTAGAGACGGCACCCCCCTCTGTCACGGTCTATGGGGAGGATTTCAGTGGAATATGTACCGATTGGGGGGTTTTCTAGGCGTGTATGTTACGGAAATGCCAATCCGTGCCATTTCACAGGCGTGCAACCGGGTTGCTATCGTTTTGTGTCAACAAAAGGTTGTCGTCTGTGTTCAAGTGCATTAAACTCATATTTGTCAATGGATCAGCGTTTTTTCACAACCCTTTTCATGTCAAGGCCCATTATCTCTTCTGCTTTTGACCACCATTCGATGACAATAATAGCCTCTCAGACACAAAACTAAATAGTATTTTGTTATTTTGTTTGATTTTGTCCACAATTCTGTGCTGTGTTGATCAAAATAACAATTATTCTATACAATCTATTGTGTAGACTTCTTGTAAATTAAGTAATGCAGATGTTTAACAAACATTTAACTCTCAAGAGTTAAAGATATATTAAGGGTCCATTTGGTTACCGACTCTCCGTCATTTAGCTGGGGACCACCTGGAACCCGCTCAAGGACCACTGGTGGTCCCCAGACCACTAGTTGAAAACCACTCTTTTACAGTAATGCATCTGCGAGTGCATTTCTTGTGTTAACTTTCAATTAAATCAAAGTGGGGTTGAACCATTTTTACTCCACTAAAGTTATTTGAAAACTTTGAAAAATTACTACAAAACAAGCTCACTATGTGCTGCGAGCTTGTGTCAATCTTCGAAAAATTGACACATTTTGAAAACTTGTAGAATGGAACATTTTGCACAATTACGTTTGGTACATTTGGATGCCAGTCATTTAAGTTAACCATTTAGACCCCCCACCATCCGTATACTGAGGGGCAACGTTTACAGAAAATAGCCGATCTACAAGTGAGCTTGAAGATTGGCTATTTTCAGCCAAGTTATCTATTCTAGAGCGAAAACAGAAAAGTCACTATAGTATAGTATAGGTCCCTGAGGGACTCCAGTCAACCGAGTACAGGGTTTAAGTGGTTAAATAACAAAACCCAAATCTGAGTACTTCTTCCACCACCACTAGTAACACATTTACAGGTGTATTTCTTGTGCAAATTAATAAGTTAACTTCAAACGAAATAGAGTTGAATAACTAAAATGTACTAAAACCACGACGAAAGATGTTCGTCGGCTACCTTTTTACGCCCGACATAGAAACTATAAGCTATGGTGACTCAAACTATGACTATAAAATATATTGACAATTTCATCAACACGAGAACTAGACATAAATGGAGGCGAGATTCAGTATAGATCTAAGACAAGTAATGTTATGCTTATGGTTGTACTATTTTCAGGCACACAGCTAAGTATGAATCGGACATTACGACGCCAGCAAGGCCTCAACAGTAGATGTAGTCGACTATAAAATCTCAGTCAGCTAAAACCAGACTAAAACTAAATCAAATCAAAATCTATACTGTCAACGCCAACACTGGTGGATCGTGTAACTCACCCGGTGCGTGCCGTCAGACGGTAGAAATTAGAATGTAGTCAGGTGTGTGTGTTGGTGTGTGTCCGGCACAGAGCGAGCGTGTGTGTAAGATGAAACGTCTTAATAGCACCCCTAGCACCCAGCTCCACACAATGTCTGCTCTCTCTGCTATTGTCCCACTGCATGCACAGGGGAGAGAGAGAGAGAGAGAGAGAGAGAGAGAGAGAGGTGTGAACTTTGTCCCGTTGGTATTCAGGACAACTTCATGAGAACCTGGACAGGTGCTGTTGTTCTGCCTCGATGTGGGCCAACTTTGATTCCATCTTCACAACAAAAACTACACCTCTCCTTCCTTTGTGCCGCTTTTATTGACTAAAACATGTGCTGTGTTGTTCCTTTTTGTGGTTGTTGGGGGTGTATACATGCACACACACACACACACACGCACACACCCTCATTTACCATCTTGCTTCCGCAGGCAGGACAGTCATGTTCTGAAGGACATTTCCCAATGTTTGTATGGGTCATGAGGAAATAATTTTTTATTATTGTCGTTTTTTTCCATCTTTCCTGCTGTTTATTTGTAATTTTTTATAAATATTTTCAAAATATTTTGAGAAATAAAATGAATCATCTTATTTTGTGTGACATTTTCGAGAGAAAAAAACGTTAATTAGTAGATCTACAAACTCACAATGTGTCGAGTAATGTCATTGCTGTGTCTGGCTGTGTCTGTCTGTGTCTGTGCGTGTGTGTGTCTGTGTCTGTGTATGTGTGTGTGTGTGTGTGTGTGTGTGTGTGTGTGTGTGTGTGTGTGTCTGTGTGTGTCTGTGTGTGTGCGTGTTTGTTTCTGTGTGTGTGTGTGTGTGTGTGTGTGTGTGTGTGTGTGTGTGTGTGTGTGTGTGTCTGTGTGTGTATGTGTGCGTGCGTGCGTGTGTGCGTGCTTGCGTGTGTGTGTGTGTGCGTGTGACCTTGAATGGAGCTGATAGGAACTCCTTCTGTTTTCTATTAACCACACTGAATACCTGTGTGTACTGGAAACACACTGAGGTGTGTGTGTGTGTGTGTGTGTGTGTGTGTGTGTGTGTGTGTGTGTGTGTGTGTGTGTGTGTGTGTGTGTGTGTGTGTGTGTGTGTGTGTGTGTGTGTGTGAAGACAGACAGACAGACAGACAGACAGACAGACAGACAGACAGACAGACAGACAGACAGACAGACAGACAGACAGACAGACAGACAGACAGACAGACACAACAACATTGTCAGAAATTTGGAGTTAATACATTATTTCATGTTAATCCAGGAGGCCAATCATCTCGGAATTAATAATCTAATCATGCAATCCATTTCAAACTGTGTTCTTATGATCAGGTAATCCATCAACAGACTATAAATTATATGATCAGGTAATCTATATTCCTATACACATTGTATCCAATGACAAATAGGCTCCGATTCGTGCAATATTTCTAAGGTGAAAAAACATGATTAATATGATTAATTAACTTGATTAATATGTGAATTAAATTTAAATTCAGAATCAATAATGACCCCCAAGTTCTTTACTGTACCGTTACTTTCTACAGTCAGGTTGCCGAGTCTGCTTATTATTGTTTCCACCAGGCCGAAGGCATGGGGGTCCAGGGGGGAGAGTATGTTTGTCTCCATCCAACATTGTCTGTGTCCGTCCGTGTGTCCGTGAGCAGCTAATCTCGGCCACCGTTAACCCGGTCGATGCCAAATTTTGCACACACACTCGCTGGATGCCAACGATGAACCTCTGCCCCAAACTTTCCAGAACGGCCTGTTATAGCGCCACCAGGAGGCCGCTTTGTGCAAAACAAGTTTTTGCACAGTACACCTACAGATTTTGTCCAAACATCACGCAAATTGGTACACAGTCTCTCTAGAGCCATTCAACGAAACCGGTCTTTCAGATTTCTCACACTCCATCCTGATTGGTTAAGATTGGCTTCCAAAGTTCACAGGAGTGCTCAGTTTCAAACAAAATGCTGCAAATCATGAACACATCGCGTGATTTCCGTGAAATTGTGCACCCACATTCCCACTAGGCCGAGGACGAAATGCCACATGAACAATTTCAACTCAGCCTCAAGGTGGCGCTATAACTGGCCGAAAAGTGTTTTACCTCTAACTGCACGGATCTGTGGATAACTTTGTATGCCAACTCCCTAGAGGCCAGGGAAAAACCTTTGTCTGGAATTTTTCACATCTGCTCTTTATAGCGCCACCAGGAGGCCGACATATGTAAAACACATTATCTATTATTACTCCTTCAGATTCTATCCAAATTTCACGCAAATCGGTACACATGATCTCCATAGTCATGTGATCAAGACAGGTTTGTTTGATTTCTCATATTCCATCCTGATTGGCCACGATTGGCTCCTACAGTTTTCAGGAGTAGCCCGCTTTGTACAAATCGCCACAACTCCTCAACGCAGCGTCCCATTGCGATGAAACTGTGCACGCATATTCCCACTAGGCTGAGGAAGAATCCTGGTGGAGACCTGTGCCCAGAAGGGCACTTTTTCTAGTTGATTCTGAATTACACCCCCAACAACCACAAAAAGGAGCAGCACATGTTTTAGTCAATAAAAGCGGCACAAAGGAAGGAGAGGTTTTTGTTGAGAAGATGACCCACATCACGGCAGAACAACAGCGCCTGTCCAGGTTCTCATGAAGTTGTCCTGAATACCAACGGGACAAAGTTCACCTCACCTGACATCACTGATCACATGAGGTGCCTACTTTGGTGTTGGCCTTGCTGTTAAAGATCGGCGTCATCCGGGGTCGGGCCACCTGTTGGCTTCCACTGTCCCCATCACGAATATATCCGAGGATATGCCTTCTCTTCTTCTTCACCAAAGTGTACGGGGAATGGCTTCTCCTCATCTGAACGATAGATTGATCCACAGATAGATAAATAGATACCAGAAAATGCTCATTATTAATTGTTCCTAAAATAATTAGGGCTGTCAAACATAACTACGAGTTAATTTGTTGGAAAAAAATCTGACCTGTCTGAAGTGAGTGGTGCAACAGCGCCCCCCTGTTGGTAACCTAAACATACATAGGGACACAGCCAGGGACGGACAAAGCTGCACTATCTAGAATCAGGGGTGCCCAAAAGGTAGATCGTGATCAATCGTGATCAATCGTGATCAATCAAACATCAAAATTAAAAAGTTAAAAAATATATATATATACCAATTCCATTTCCCCCCTCTATTTCCCATTCCAAATGCGTTTGCCTATAGTAATATGTAACTATTTTCAGGTTATAGTGTAATCTGGTTAAGCTGTTTTTTGTTTTTTTTTGCACAATTTACATAGGCAGCAGCTCAAATCACATAGCACGACAACGGGGTGAGAGACACCATCCATCCTACCACACTGGATGTGTTAGAATATACATATGTATGTTAATTATCGCCTTCTGTTACTTATCTTTTCATTTCCACAACAATAAAACATATCATATTTTGGACAAAGTTCGAATGGTGATTACCGATTAATCATGATTCATTATGTTTTAAGCCGATTACATTTTTTTATCGTTTGACAGCCCTAAAAATATCTATACATGCACACACACACACACACACACACACACACACACACACACACACACACACACACACACACACACACACACACACACACACACACACACACACACACACACACACACACACACACACACACACACACACACACACACACACACACACACACATAAAGGGTTGTCATTTACCTTGCCATGACATAATGCCAAAAGTGGGCGAGAAATCTAAAATAGTTGCTCTATTGGTTAGAAATTGATGATTCAAAGAAATGAAAGATTGTTTTGAAGAAATGAAAAAAAGAGATTGTCTCGAAGAAATTAAATGAAATTCGTAAATTGTCTTGAAGAAATGAAATTCGTAAATTGTCTTGAAGAAATGAAATTTGTAGATTGTCTTGAAGAAATTAAATTCGTATAATGTCTCGATTGAAATGTAGCAGCGTCATGTGATTAGCGTCAAGTGACCATGGTCTTATGGACCTTTCAAATGACACCCCCACACACCCCCCCACACACACACACACACACACATAAAGGGTTGTCATTTACCTTGCCATGACATAATTCCAAAAGTGGGCGAGAAATCTAAAATAGTTGCTCTATTGGTTAGAAATTGATGATTCAAAGAAATGAAAGATTGTCTTGAAGAAATGAAAATCGGAGATTGTCTCGAAGAAATTAAATGAAAATCGGAGATTGTCTCGAAGAAATTAAATTAAATTCGTAAATTGTCTTGAAGAAATTAAATTCGTAGATTGTCTTGAAGAAATGAAATTTGTAGATTGTATTGAAGAAATTAAATTCGTATAATGTCTCGATTGAAATCTAGCAGCATCATGTGATTAGCGTCAAGTAACCATGGTCTTATGGACCTTTCAAATGACACCACACACACACACACACCACACACACACACACACACACACACACACACACACACACACACACACACACACACACACACACACACACACACACACACACACACACACACACACACACACACACACACACACACACACACAGTGTCACTAATTCACATCACTACAAGAGATTCAACCAATATCCCAGGGAGCAGTCTACTACACTACACCAGCACGCAGATCCAACGTCGGCCGAGTCAATTGCACAACCTGTAGTGTAGGGGGTATAAAAAAGGGGTACCTCGTCTTCAGATGGGCGGCAGGCAACCGGAACAAGTCAAATCGCTGAGGATTCCTTCCTTCCAGACGAGACAGCAGGCGGACGGTGCACTACCAGGAGGATTCCAGACGAGGTGGCGGGTGTAAGGGCCGCGTGGACAACCGGACGACCAAGTCCGAGCATCGCACGCACGAAGGGGACCTCCGGGCGTGCCTGAGGGAGTGTGGTGTAGGGTTAGCCCAACTAGCCCATCTCCCCCAGGCAGGGTCACCCTGTACACCCACTATCCCGTCTGGGCGGGACACCCCTACCCCTGAAAAGGTTCTAAAAGGGGGATTCCATGGACATGGACACCAGGCATCATTTTCCTTTAAAAAATAAACAAAACAAGTATTAAAGAAATAAGCAAAACAAGTGTTTTCAGACCTAAGTGGCCAACATTGGCTTCCAAAGCAGGAGTGGCCCGTTTTTAACAAAAGGCCTCAAATAATAAACAGAGTGCAATGGAAGGGAAATGTTGCACGCACATTCCTATACTATAGGAATAAATGCCAACCTTTTCACATTGGCCTGTTAGTGCCACCAGCAGGTGGACTTTTGCTAAACACATTTTTGGAACAAAATGCCACAAATCATGACTTTGAATATCGAATTGCCATCAAAGGTATAAGAAGAAATGGCACACTTTTCACATTATAGCTATTATAGCGCCACCAGGAGGCCACGATAACCTACCTGACCTGGTGGAGACCTGTGCTCCAAAGAGCACTTCCTCTAGTTTTTGCTATGATTCCCTGCTTTTATATACAGTAACATGAAAAGTTAAATCCACAATGACAGTACTGTACCAGTACCAGCAGTACACCTTACATTGAGGACTATTTGAGGATAACCTTTACACGGTTTCGGTTGTCCGCTCATAGACTGCGTGTGGAAATGGGAAGATGGAGCCGCATACCAGCTGAACAGCGGTTTTGCCAATGTGAGACTGGTATACAAAACGAACAGCACATACTCGTTTGTCCCCTCACACAAGATATCAGAGTGAAATATGGACATGAGGGTATTGATTTGAGCTCACTCTTTGTGGGCACTAACAGAGAGACTTTGCATAATGCTACATGCCTGCCTGTCACTTGTGGAGCAATAGAAAGCTCCTGTTGTAAAGGGATTCTGTATTGTATATTTTAATGTATTGTACCTTTTTTAAGTTTTTGATTCATGGGTTTTTTATTATTGTTTGGACCCAATGTTTTATACATTTGTGTCAATAAAGGAAGTAACTAACTAACTAACTACACAGATGAATGGATTCACCTCCAGATGTCCATCTCTAAGGGGCGTCGGCTCGGGTTGAGCTCCCGCCTCCCGTCATCGACTCCATCCTGAGGACAACTGGCTAGCTTCACCGTCTGTAGCAGAGAGAGAGAGAAAGAGAGAGACAGAGAGAGACAGAGAGAGAGAGAGAGAGAGAGAGAGAGAGAGAGAGAGAGAGAGAGAGAGAGAGAGAGAGAGAGAGAGACAGAGAGAGAGAGAGAGAAATAAAGAAATAAATAAATTATCAATACTGCAATGTAGAAATACTTTAAACAAGTAAAACTCCAGAATTCAAAATGTGAGTAAAAGCACAAGAGTATTGGTATCAAAATGTGCTAAAGTACCAATTTTAGTATGAAGTACCTTATTAATTATTATTATTATTATTATGCAGAATGCCCCATTTCAAGTTTTCAAATACACATCTTTTGAAAATGGATCACTTTAAGTGATTGATTTCGATTAATTACAGAAACAACAACGTAATGAAAATAATTGACTCGTTTTAACGGCGCATATAGGTTTTGCACCACAGAACCTTTTCCCACTGGACAAACTGCAGGCACACCGATCATAAACACAACTCCCAGTTATTCCACTCTCCACAGGACGCAGCTTTACCCAGCGTCTGTTCACGGAGACCTGCATGGTCGCTCGAGTGTTGAAGCACTCGTCGTATAAGTCACTGAACGGCCCTGTTTCGCATTTTCACATATTGAAAAAGGAACAAAGACCTGCACACTGTCTTCAAATGCAGTGACCATAGCCTGACGAAGGCCGCATAGGCCCAAACGTTGCTGTATCCCTGAAATAAAAGTTGGTCGCTGCATTTGAAGACAGTGGGCTGTATTTTGCGTGTCTTATGTACCAGGTCTTATTCCCTAACTTGAGTAAATTAAAGACCTGGAGGCGTGATCAATGCCATTTGGCTATTCTGAGTGGCCAAAGAGCATTGATCACGCCTCCACGTCTTTAGTTTACTCAAGTTAGGGAATAAGACCTGGTACTTAAGACACTCAAAATACAGCCCACAGTGCGGGTGTTTGTTCCTTTTTCATTTTTGGGGCACCGTACCCTCTCCTATACGCACCTGTCGCCTGTAGGTGTGCAAAAGCCTTGCTTTTTACACGTAATATATATTGAAAATGTATTTCCTTTTAGAGGATAGCCCCTTGAGATGTATCATCTCGTTTTAGAGGGGGTCCCCCACATAATGCAGGAGGCAGCAGCGCGACCCGTTGATAAAAAGTTAAAAAACGAGTGCTTCCAAACTCAAACACTTAGAACAGAGAATTTCTTGACAGAAAGTAGCTCAATACATGTCTACGGTGGATTTTTATGAAACAAAGGTTTGGCAGATTGAAAGAGGATAATTCAAGCTTGGCCTAGAGCTGCAATGTTGGTGAGTTTAACGTTGTTTAAGACAAGCAGATCACAAAAGCAAATTGGATGAGTGGGGAGTCAATAGAGGGTATTGCAACTCTAGATTCATAATAAAGGGTAGTGGGTCACACACACCAAGACTGCAGTTCAAATATAGTTTATTTCATATTTGAAACACATGGACAAACGTTTCGGCTATCCAGCCTTCATCAGTGTCAGTCTTGGTGTGTGCGGCTGTGCGCCCTACTACCCTTTATTTTGATATGTTTTGAACGGGCGGCGCACCTATAGTCAGAGCGCGGTGGTCATATGAAGATTTAACTCTAGATTCATCCCATTGTTAAAATGGGATGAATCAAATGAACCAGGGGTGGTGGGGAAAAGCACTCCAATAGAACTTAAGTAAAAGTATAAATACTGCAGTGTAGATGTACTCCATTACAAGTACAAGTCCCATATTCAATGTAGGAAGTAAAAGTACTCAGAATGCCCCATTTCACAAGTTCAAAATGTGTACAAAATCTTTTGAAAATAGATGAAATGTATAGGGTTAAAGTTGTTAACATATATTTTCCTAATTTAAATTAAAATATTCAAGGTAACTAGTAACTAAAGTTTTAAAATAATTAGTGGCGTAAAAGTAAATATTTTGGCTCAGAGATCATGCATTGTGTAGAAGTAAAAGTATTGGAAATTGGAAATACTCAAGTAAAGCACAAATACACCATAGTAGCCTACTTGAGTAATTATACTTATAGACACTTATAGTTATTTATTTTCCACCACTGTTAACTATATATCACATCACACAAAACAACAATATTGCTTCATCCTGACCAACTTGTTGCTGCTTTTACCAAGGAACACCAAAGTGAAATTCCACATCAATTCCTTTTTGCTAAGCAGCTAATTAGCTAAGCTCAGAAGAAATTCACCTGAGTTCGGTGGTAGGATGAAACTTCTGTTTAGAAGCTTTTTTCACCAGCCTGCTGACGACTCTACTCGACGTAGGTCTACATGTCAAGAAATGTTACATTACGACTTGGTGTTATTTTACTGCAGTGCTAAACAAACGGAGCTTTTGTTTGTTTGTTGTGTGTGTGTGTGTGTGTGTGTGTGTGTGTGTGTGACTGGCTAGGGGGCGGGTGCGACAGTTCAAGGACTTAAATAGAGAGAGAGAGAGAGAGAGAGAGAGAGAGAGAGAGAGTTTGATTGATTGATTGATTGATTGATTGATTGATTGATTGATTGATTGATTGATTGATTGATTGATTGATTGATTGATTGATTGATTGATTGAAGTATTTATTAACAGTTTGGAGAATTACAGCACATTTCAAGCACAACTCAATGCAAAACTGTTAACTGCATGTGGACGACACCATGTAAAGCATTCATTTACAGTATTACACTTGTCTGTGAGTGTCTTGTAAGGGACCGGATCATCAATATATCCGTACACGGTTTTGTATTGAGTTGTGCTTGTAATTTACTGTAGGCTACTGTTATTCTCTGTTATTAAATTATTCAATCAATCAATCAAACAAACATTATTTAGAGTTATGAGATAGGAGTTGTTGCCAGCATCAAGCAGCAGGGGGCGCCACAATACCTTGAATAAACTGCAATGCAATATTATTTCTAGTTTAGTTTTATACAGTCAGTCAGTCAGTCAGTCAGTCAGTCAGTCAGTCAGTCAGTCAGTCAGTCAGCCAGCCAGCCAGTCAGTCAGTCAGTCAGCCAGCCAGCCAGCCAGTCAGCCAGCGAGCCAGTCAGTCAGCCAGCCAGTCAGTCAGCCAGCGAGCCAGTCCGTCCGTCAGTCAGTCAGTCAGTCAGCCAGCCAGCCAGCCAGTCAGTCAGCCAGCCAGTCAGTCAGCCAGCCAGTCAGTCAGCCAGTCCGTCCGTCCGTCCGTCCGTCAGTCAGTCAGTCAGTCAGTCAGTCAGTCAGTCAGTCAGCCAGCCAGCCAGTCAGTCAGCCAGCCAGCCAGTCAGTCATCGAAACAGTCTTACAGTACCAAGTATTCAACAACAAAAACAAATCAACATATATATATTTTTTTAAAGGAACAGTTAATCTACAAGCTCACATTGCGCTGATCTGCAAAATAGGTGAAGAAAATAGGGCTTAAGTGGTCAATAACTGAAGTGGAGTAAAAAGTACAATATCTGCTTCTGAGATGTAGAGGAGTACAACGTAGTACAAAGTATAGGCTGCACTTATACACTCAAGTAAAGTTGATTCATGATTCATTATAACATTTTGACTTATAGTAGCCTACTTTAGTAAATGTACTCACCCATTTAGGTGGCTAATAATATAATGTTATAATAATGAATTAATAAATTGAACATAAAAACAGTTGAATACAGTTACATACTGTATAGTATAATAAATCTGTGGTGTAAAAGGACAGTTACATACTGTATAGTATAATAAATCTGTGGTAGAAAAGGACAGTTACATACTGTATAGTATAATAAATCTGTGGTAGAAAAGGACAGTTACATACTGTATAGTATAATACATCTGTGGTAGAAAAGGACAGTTACATACTGTATAGTATAATAAATCTGTGGTATAAAGGACAGTTACATACTGTATAGTATAATACATCTGTGGTATAAAGGACAGTTACATACTGTATAGTATAATAAATCTGTGGTAGAAAAGGACAGTTACATACTGTATAGTAGTGCAGCTTTAACTGGAAGAAACCTCAGGCAGAAATACACTCCATAAAACGGGTGTAATATTTAACATACTGACCTGTGATCAGCGTCATATAAAATGTCATAACTTTTAAACGTTTTTTTAAACGTGGGAGTCAATGTTGATGCAACTGAACGACGTTGTGTGGTAGATCATGTTTATTTGATTTTACAAATCATTCTTATACATTATGTCTTTCATTCAGATCTGTAATTTCAACAGAGAAGGTACATATGCCTCTCTACACACTAAATAAAACAATAACGAAAAAGTACAGTGAACAGTAAAAGTATCATATATCGTACATAAGTACCCCGCAACATTATTTCTAGTTTTAATTTATAGTAGGCCTAATAATAGCCATCAATTGATTAATATTACATTTTATACTGCTGATAGTTTCATCATCATCATGTCTAACTATATGTGTGTGTGTGTGTGTGTGTGTGTGTGTGTGTGTGTGTGTGTGTGTGTGTGTGTGTGTGTGTGTGTGTGTGTGTGTGTGTGTGTGTGTGTGTGTGTGTGTGTGTGTGTGTGTGTGTGTGTGTGTGTGTGTGTGTGTGTGTGTGTGTGTGTGTGTGTGTGTGTTAGTATCAGGATCACAGAGTGACAGCTTTCCTCTGTTCCAGTTCAGCGTGACTCTGATTAGGCATGCACCGAATGGGACATTCTTTGCCGAAAACCGAATACCCGAATATGAATAATATTATATATAGTTTTTTTTTACCAGTTTTTGTACCATTGCTGTCATGGCCGTAACTTTGTTGTAGAGCTACATGAATGGTAAAAGACATGATTACAGTTTGATCATGTCATGCATCACCGCAATTTTATTTTTATTTTACGGAAGGTAACCCCGGTTCTTTGGCAATTCAGCAGATCTACAAGTTGTAGATCTGCTATTTTCAGTATGCAACCAAGTGTAAAATGACTTATATTTGATCTTTAGTTTTTTATTTGTTGACGAAATTGTCAATATATTTAGTCTTAGTTTTAGTCATCATACATGTAGCTTAGTTTTCATTTAGTTTCCATTTAGTTTTCGTCAGTGAAAAAGGTAGTCGACAGACATTTTTCGTCTTAGATTTAGTCGACGAAACCACTGGTATCTGCTTCAGGTCTTAAGGGGAAATTCCACTAATTTTAAACATTGTTCAATGTCATTAATATACCTTAAAGTTGTTGTGTGGAAATAATAAAAAGTCCCCCCATTCTGTGTTGCCTAGAACTGGAGGTCTGGAAAAAATCATTAACATTATGAAGTACATCTCAGTGACATGACATCACAAAGATGTACTTCATAATGTTAATGATTTTTATCAGACCTCCAGTTCTAGGAAACACATAATGGGGGGGGGGGGGGGACTT